>NW_011494762.1:1659960-1680058 GCF_000754665.1 Bison bison bison
GAGGATGAGATGGCTGGATGGCATCACCGACTCAATGGACCTGAGTCTGAGTGAACTCCGGGAGTTGGTGATGGACAGGGAGGGCTGGTGTGCTGCGATTCATGGGGTCGCAAAGAGTCAGACATGACTGAGTGACTGATCTGATCTGATCTGAGAATAATGTTCAGTGAAATTCCACAGAGAAAGGAGTCTGCTTTTACGTGGATGTCATGACTACTTGTGGGACCTTTATGTTTGAACAGAAAGTTTCATTTTGGAAGTTGGGGATGGTGGTCGTGATGTCTTGACGTTTTTATAGGACAGGATTAGCAATCTGAGGCTCTAGATTTAGATCCTGGCTCTATTGTTTGGTGGCTGTAAAAACCTCATAGGTTACATCATTCCTTGTTTACAAAGCTGCCTTGGATACTCTACGGGCATCTGTTGCCCCTTCCATAAAATAGAGATAACAGTCCGTACCTTATCTGTTGACTTTTCAAAGGGGTGTGAGAATCAAATGAAGGAATATAGATAAAAGCAAAGCACCTGGCCAACCAGTAATGTGTCATGCAGAAGATGTTGCTGTCTTGGTGATGTCTGTTCATTTAGCTCGTGAGATTCTGTGCTGTGTCTGTAACAAACACTCAGAAAACACTTAGATCCCAGTTTTATATCAGAGAAGTAACCATGCTCCTTGGCTGTGCCCTCAGGCTCTGCCTTTATTCCCTTGCTAGTTTCTAAAGAACTAACTGTTCATGGCTTAATAGTGGGCACAGTCCCCTGGTTTTATTCCGTGACTTTTCTCACTTGCTAATAAATAACTTCCACTGTTTATAAAATAAGAGAACTGAGTAAATGACTTGAAGGGTGCAGAGGTGAGTTTTGAGTTGAATATAGATCTGCCTGGAGTTGACTTTCTCTTAGAAAAAAACCACATTTTTATTCAAATACAGAATTGGCTTAGAAATTAGAACACCTAATAGTCCTTGGTAGGCAAGTCGATGAGTTAAGCATAAATAAACAAACATGTTGATCTGTTGTCCCCTGACAATGTGTTCTGGTTTTAAAAAAGAAAAGGAATAGTTAATATTCCAAACTAAATGTGAGGAGTCAGGCTTTTCCTGCCTTTTTCTCTCCAATCTGAAATTGTATGGGTCTTACTCGTTTTCATTGGTGATCTAATCTGAGTGCCAGGAGGTTAAATGATTTCCCTAACTAGTGAGTGTCTTGCAAAATCCGGCATTGGAGCTGGGGCCCAGTGCCTGGGCTCTGTGCTGCTGATGACCATCCCATATGTCTCTATAAATAGACCGTTATCAAATGCTTTTTTATCAGGCTTGCATTGGACAACAACCATGACTTTTAATGTCCCTTCCTTCCCTCGCATCTGATTTTAAATTATCTCTGACAGTCAGGATGTGATAAGTCTGCTGTGTTCAGAGTTCAGAGTTCTGAACAAAATTTTCCAACATAAGGCAGGCTCGAAATACATATTTTAGACAAAACATGGAAATCCTACCAATTGGTGGTAAATTCCCTCTGAGTTGCTCTCTTCCCTTTCAGGAAATGTGGCTTGGGTCTCCTGTCCTTGTTAACACCAGCTCCTCCTGTCTAGCGCTAAATCATCACCTTGGCAACACCACTTCCCACAATCTGCAAAGCTTTGGATAGCCAGTCTTTGTTTTGCCTTTGTCTCCCATTCTTTGGCCAGTAGGGTATAGGAGCTCATGACCTTGCTCATCCCAGCTTTGTTTTGTCCTAACTCTTTTGTGCAAAGGGGAAAACCAGGATTTTGAAGCATGGTCTGGACTGGCACGGTGCACTGCAGAATAAATCACAGCTCCTGTATTTCACAGCAGCTGGATATTAGCACTTTTGATGGACAGGAGAGTCTGGCCAAAACAGGACTGGGATGAACAGGGTCATCCTTTCAGAATGCTGATTCTGGGCGGAGAATGCCTCTTCCCTGTTTTCATATGTCATGAGCCGCCTTCCCTTCCAGGCAGCTACTGAGATGAAAGAGTTCCTGCAGCAAGCGTAGTACTCACAACCACATGCTGACCGTACAGGCTGGGCACAGCCCGTATCTTTCACATCTGCCTGCACACAAGTCACTAGCCCTGCAAAAGTCAGGAGAGGAGGTTCAGTTTAATAAAATGAGTTAAAATGTAAACACGGCACAAGTTTATAGCCAACAGTTTCATCTTTAGCCTTTACAAGGCTATACCAAGTGGTTGCAATGGGAAAAAGGACTAACATTTACTGAGAGCTCACTATCTACTAAAATTAAATTAAATTCTCACAACAACCTGATGAAGCAGATACTATTTTGGCTTCATCCACCCCCTTTGGAGGTTATGCCAAGTGGTGCTGGTGGTGGTGGTGGCTGTTGACACTGGCAAGCAGCAGGAAAGGGGTTTCAAAGGCAGTGCCTAAGCTGCATGCCTTTAATTGTCCTGGGAGCATCCCTGGATAAGTAAATAGATCCGACAGGACTTTAATTGGCAAAGGTTCCAGCATGATCCATAAGCACTTGGGGAAGCATACTATATCACCCCATCAGATTATGTTGAACTGAACCGCATGCCTCGATTGTGGAATAAGGTTGGTTCAGTCTCCCATGTCTTATCCCCAGTAATTTTTAAGACTGTGTCTCAGTTTGGGCTGCTATAACAGAGTATCATAAACTGGTGGCTTAAGCCACAGACATTTATTTCTCCTGGTTCTGTAGGCTGGGAAGTCCGAGAATAAGGTGGTAGCAAATCCAGTATCCATGAGGACACTCTTCTTGGTTTGCAGAGGAGCATCTTCTTATTATACCCTCACATGGCCAAGAGAAAAATCATCTCTCGTGTTTCTTCTTATAATGGTATAAGCCCATTCATGAGGGCTTCATCTCTCAAGGCCCCGCCTCATAATACCCTCACATGGGGGTTAGAATTTCAACATATGAATTTGGGGGAACTCAAAATTTAATTCATGACAGTGTGGTTTCAATGTCTCTGAGGGTATCAGATTCATCATAGGGGCTTAAAATTTAAAATATATGTTTATTTTTTTACTTGGTTGCACTGGGTCTTAATTGCAGCATGCAGGATCTTTAGTTGCAGAACATGGCCTCTTTTTAGTTGCAGCATTTGAACTCTTAGTTGTGGCATGCAAACCCTTAGTTGCAGCGTGTGAGATCTTGTTCCCTGACCAGGGAGCAAGGTTCCCAGGGACCAGGTTCAAACCAGGGCCCCCTGCATTGGGAGTGTGGAGTCTTGGCCACTGGACCAGCAGGGAAGTCCCCATCAAAGGGGCTTGAGTACTTGAGTATGGATGCACCTGTATGATCTGACTTTTCATGCGGTCTAGCTAGTAGCAGCTTAGGAGTAGGGGTAGGAGAGGGAATCTTGAAGTTCTGCACCCAAGAGGTGGTAGGGTATAGAGTCTGAATTTAGAGTGACTTTTATCATCCAAATTCTTCTATTTATTTCATGTGTGACATTAGACAAGTGACTGAACCTCTCCATGCCTCAGTTTCCTCATGTATCACATAGAAATGATAAACATGATCTTACCTCCAGAAGCTGTGAAGATTGAATGAGTCAACGTGCGTCACGTTGAAAGCAGTGCCTGGCATTTAACAACCCCTGTGCAAGTGTTTGCTGGTATTGCTGTTATGGTGCTTGTATTTGTTTGTCAGGGTGCCATAACAAGATACCACAGGCTGGTTGGCTCAAACAATAGAAATCTATTTTCTCACAGTTCTGGAGGCTAGAAGGCCAAGATCAAATTTGGATATCTTCTAAGGGCCTTGAGGGCAGGATCTGTTCCCGGCTTCTCTCCTTGGCTTGTAGATGGCCATCTTCTCTCTGTGTTTGCAGACAGTCTTCCTTCTGTGTGTGTCTGTATCCAGATTTCCTTTTCTCATAAGAACTTCAGCCATACTGGATTTGGGCCCACCCTAATGACATTATTTTAACTTGCTTCCTTAAATACTCTATTTTCAAATAAGGTCATATTCTGAGGGATTTGTAATTCAACATACTAATTTTCATTTTACCATATGATTTTTTTTTTTCAAATGCACAAGCCCACAAGAGTGCCTAAACAAAGTTCTTATTGAAAATCACCTGCAGAGTAAATTTTATTTATACAAAGTTGACTGTTTTTTCTTTTCTTTTCTTTTTGTTTTTTTGAGTAATTAGTGCAAATTTTCTTCCTTTCTCATTTCCTACTTTCAGACTATTTAAAAAAATTCACATTAAGTATCTTGGTCAAAGTTCTGTGAGTGCTAGACAGGGTGGATTCCATCATCCCCTCTCCCAAGGGAAAAATCCTTAGAATTGTAAATCAAGTAATAACTCAGTATCTAAACTTAGGATAGAATATACATTATTGTATATGTAATTCATTATAACACACTTGAGTTTTGGGGGATGCACTCAGCTTTATCATTTTCTTATTGATAACTAACTATGAACAATCACTTTTTTCAACAGATTATTATTTAGGAAATACCAGATCAGTCAATCCCCAAATGCTGGTGGCTGGCATGAAGAGACAGCTCTGAGTGTGAGCTGGGGCTGCTCTGGTGTGGCTGAGCACTAGTGGAATTCACTGGGGTTTTACTGTCTTCATATGGTCGTTCTCACACAGGCTGGGCATGATAAGTAAGATTCTTTGGGTGACAAATGTCAGAAACCAAGTCTAGCTAGCTTAAGCAGAAAAAATGCTCTACTGGGAAGAAACTGGAAAAATTCAGCAAGTCCCAGAAATCACCGATTTCCCAGATCTCAAGGGGAAGGGAGACCAGGGCAGGAGTTCTCTAGGCCTGTGCTAGATCATTCCCATTTGCCTCTCCAGTTAGCTTTCTACCCTTCCCACTCTGTCCTCTGCTTCTGTGAACTATGATGGGCTTTAGCGACTGTATAAATGTGTTCCTGTTCTCTTGATTTCCGGTTGGGTTTGGTCCATGGTGTATCCTACCAGGAAATCAGAGGAAGAAAGGAGAATGAGATCAGTATGCTTCTTCCCCGGGCTCCTAACTTGGGAAATGCCTTGGGTTGGCCAGTCTCTTGGCCAGCAATCACAGGTTATCTTAAGTTTACCTTCTCAGCATGACTCTCTGCTTCCAAGTTCTAGCAGCCCCTCTTGCCTTTCATCTCTTCGGACTCCACTGTGGTAACAACTCTATTTTGACCATCCCCAGGGAACTGCAGCCCCTTGTGGTTTCCCTGTTCCGTGACTCTTGCTGTGGACAAGATGATGTGGCTGAGCACCTGCCAGGGGCCCATCCCCAAAAATGGAGATTGGGGATTTCCAGAGAAGAGAACGTGCGCCCAGAGTGATATTCTGTATTTTACTTATGCTTTAGTTGTTCAGAGTAAACACCCAACCATATACCGTTCAGTGAATTCTGCTGATTAAGTGCTTTCAAAGGCAAAAATGGCAAAAATGAGGGCAACTTGGAATGATTCTTTATGTAAGCTGTGTGTGAGAAGGGAGTCAGGATGTGTTTACGAGCCGCAGGCTGGTGCTCCACAGTTCCTCTAAGACACAGATCTGTGATGAACTAGTTTGAGGTTGATGGTCTAACACACCTCTTGCTCATCTGAAATCTAGGCTGAGGATGGCAAACGTAGGAACCCATGATTTTTCTCTTGCCAGGCCCATGGCAATGCTAGTACACTGCAGAATTGCTTACTGCTGAGCTTCAGAATCCTTCTCGATACAGCTCTCCAGGAAACTGGTACTAAGTAAGCAGGTGGCACATGAAGAACAACCATTTGTCATTCCTGCCCAGGAAGCTTTCTGGGTAACTTATTGTGGAGCTTCCTTGAGCGACTGGAGCCAGCGTTTTGGTGGCATGTGTGACTGTTTGGATGGAGATTGCTATTCTGAGCAGATTAGGGGCAGGGGGCTCTCAAGTCGTCAAGGTCACGCCATCCTCTGTGGTCTTGCTACAGACCCAAGGAAACCAGACTGAGCCCTGTCTCTGAGGAGCGTCAAACAGACCAAGATTGCCTTGTTGAGTTTAAGGCAGGCAAGGGATTCTGTGGGTCAGAGTTGGGAAGATGAGTGACTGAGCATTCATAGGCCTCTGGCATCAGACAGCCCAGGAGGGGACTCTTTAGAGCACCTGGGGAGTATTTCTTCCTGGGTCCAGGGCAGGGGCCAGCCGAGGAAGAGATATCAAAAAAGCCCACTTCCTTCATGACCTGTATCTCAGGCCTCCGTCCACAGCAGCAGTTGATGGACCTGGCAGGCTTCCAGACACAAACACCGCACAGTCCATTATGAAGCCAACCCTGATCTCCTTATTCATCCTCTCCTCCCGCAACCCCCTGTTTCCTGGTAGTTAAGTAAATAATCAAATGTAGAGTGATTTTGTTTGAATGAAAGCCTCAGAATTAAATGTTTAGCTCCCCTCAGGACATTCATGTTTCCTATTATTTAGGGATCACCTTGTGACTTGATTCATCCTGTCTCAGCCACTCCTCAGCTTTGAGAAAGGCTTTGCAGCACATGGACGTGAGGAGGCTTGGGCTGCCTCTTTCAGGCTGGGTGTTCTGTTCAATAGCCTCTGCCTCTCTGGGTCTCAGTCATCCCATTTTTATTTATTTATTTATTTTCATCCCATTTTTAAACTTTGGGGCCTGGTTGGTGACTGAGTTCCTTGTCAAGTTAGCTCTGAGCTATCATTCTAAGCTCTGTCTCTCTCAATCAGTAAATAATAATAACAAACAATTATTGAGACTTATACATGCTTGGAATTGTGCTAAGAATTTTATGCACATTCTCTCATTTAGTTCTCACACACACGGGGTGAGGTAGTTGCTAATCTTATCCTTGTATCAGTTAATATTAAGTTCAGCTGCTTATGCAGAAATATCCTAAACAGTAATGGCTTAAATAAGATAGAAGTTAATTTTTCTCCCATTTAAAAAAAAATAATAAAATACTTAGAAGTAGGCCGGGCTGCTACTGATATGGTGGCTCCATGGTCTCATGAGAGAGCTCGATCTTTCTGTTCCACCATATGGAGCTTATAGTTACATGTTTTCCTCAGTAGCTCCAATCATCACATCTCTGTTTCAGGCAGCAAGAAGCAGGAGAGGAGGGTAAAGGGGCCACCTTTTCTTATTCTTAGAAATCCAAACAATACTTTTGCTTACATTTCATTGGTTAGAATTTAGTTACATGTTTATATCTAGCTGCAAAGGAGGCTGAGAAATCTAATCTTAATGTTTCACAGTCAGCAATGTAAATACTTGAGTTCTAAGGAAGAAATGGCAGCCCACCAGGCTTCCCCGTCCCTGGGATTCTCCAGGCAAGAACACTGGAGTGGGTTGCCATTTCCTTCTCCAGTGCATGAAAGTGAAAAGTGAAAGTGAAGTCACTCAGTCATGTCTGACTCTTAGTGACCCCATGGACTGCAGCCCACCAGGCTCCTCCATCCATGGGATTTTCCAGGCAAGAGTACTGGAGTGAGGTGCCATTGCCTTCTCCGAAGGAAGAAGATGGGAGTGGATATTGGAGTAAATTCTTAATTTCTTCCCATCTTGTTTGACCAGCAAGGAAGCAAAGCCCTAAGACAGATAGTTGGTGGGTGACTGGGGCAGGATTTGAACCCAGCCCACCTGGATCCAGGGCCTGTGTTCTTAAGTGCACAGATCCCTCCTCCCCCTGAAGTCCCCTGCTGCTTCTTTCTCCTTCTTAGAAGCTTCGTGCAGGCTCCAGCTCTAAGCTTTGGTTCTCTTTCTGTATCAGGAAAACCCCTTATTGAAGCTACATGTGCAGGAAAGTTGGGCAGGACTGTAAGCCCAAGGCCCACCTGCCTTTCATCAGGATCCTCCATCACTGGTGGAAGGCACGGTACACCTGTGGCATCTCCTCTGGTCCCCAGGTCCAGCCTTCCTTCCATCATTCCTGGTCCCTCCCCATTTCTGCATCCCTTAGCTCCCCTCGTGGTGTCCCCAGCACCCCATAGTACCCTTAGTGCCTGTCCTCACCAAAACCTGGAATAAATTGATATCTCTCTTCATCTATATTAAGAAGATGAAGGAAGAACTTACTTGGGGTGGCTTTTTCCCCCTCTTCTGGAGATGGAAGGTCATTACCAAGCAGAGCCCTTGAAATATGCTACAAAGGCACCACCTCTGATGACTCCTAGTCAGATTGGTTTGTCACCAAAGCCGCTGCTCTTGTCCATTCACTGAGGTATAAGAGGTAGATTCTCGTTTCATACATGATATTTTACATGTTTCAATGCCATTCTCCCAAATCTTCCCACCCTCTCCCTCTCCCACAGAGTTCATAAGACTGTTCCATACATCAGCCTCACTTTTGCTGTCTCGTACACAGGGTTATTGTTATCATCTTTCTAAATTCCATATATATGTGTTAGTATACTGTATTGATGTTTTTCCTTCTGGTATGGGGAGGGAGGAGGGAGGAGGGTTCAGGAGGGGGAGCATGTGTATACCTGTGATGGATTCATTTTGATGTTTGGCAAAACTAATACAATTACGTAAAGTTTAAAAATAAAATAAAAAAAAAAAAAAAAAAAAAAAAAAAAAGAGGTAGATTCTCAATCTGAGCAGGGGACCAGCAGTAGGAATTATTAGAGGTGTAGGACCTCAGCCCCACCCCAGACCTACAGAGTCAGAATCAGATTTAACAAAGCCCAGAGACTCCTTCCAGTATTCTTGCTTGGAGAATCCCCATGGACAGAGGAGCCTGGCGGGCTATAGTCTATGCAGTCGCAAAGAGTCGGACATGACTGAGAGACTAAGCACAGCACAGCACAGAGAATCCCTGTGTACCCCACAGGCTTCTGACTCACTGACCTAGGACAGCTAAAACCTAGGCTTTCTAATGAGTGACTATAAATGCAAGAAATTCACCTAAGAGTTTGCTTATTAAATGTACTGCTTGTTTTAGAAGAAACTGGACTGAGAAAAAGAGAGCAAATAAAAGTCAGGTACTGACATAAATAATTGCTGTTTTGGGGCACAACCATAGACCTCATATCTACCCAGTGCACCATGCGAATATCAACCGTTCATTGACTGATTGATGTATTAGAATAGGGAGCCAGACAAGAGCAGATAAAAAGTCTCGTGCTTAGATTTCTTCTTCAGATTCCCTTGAAAAGCTACTCATATCAGTGCACTTAAGTCTCCAAATGGCTTTTGCAAACCAGATAAGCTTAGTGTTTTGGGTTCACATAATTGGCCAGCTTTGCTAAGAGACTGCCAAAAACATCGATGTCGTCTAAACAACTGTTATTTTAGTTTAAGGATACAATCTAGGTTTAAAAGCCAACATGTAACTCACTTTAATACCATTAAAAGCTCAGAGGAGAGAGCTGCTGTACTCCCAATCTCCTTTTTAAATGCTACAGTAGTTCAGACACCTGGAAGAATAACAGCGCTGTTTCTTTCTGTGAGTTTAGGCTTAAATTGTGGAGAGCCTCCAAGAGTTTCACGTTTGGTACTTTTAGAATGTTTTCCCCTCACTCTGGGTTCTTTGTGAACAGAGAGATTCATGAAGAGATTTTTCCTTAAGGAGGCAGCATGGGGATTTCCCTGGTGGTCCAGTGGCTAAGACTCTGCATTCCCAATGCAGGGAGCCTGGGTTCAATCCCTGGTCAGGGAACTAGATCCCATATGCCACAGCTAAGACCCAGCACAACCAAATAAATACATGAATATTTGTAAGAAAGGAGGCAGCATGATGTAATAGTTTAAAATGTGGGTTGTAGCTCCTGGGCATATACCTGGAGAAAAACATGGTCTGAAAGGATGCAAGCATCCCAGTGTTCATTGTAGCACTGTTTACAAGAGTCAAGACACAGAAATAACCTCGATGTCCTCTGACAGAAGAATGGATAAAGAAGATGTGATGTCTATGTACAATGGAATAGTAGTCATTAAAAAGAATGAGATAATGCCATTTGCAGCAACATGCTATTATTGAGCGAAGTGTCAGATAAAGAAAGAGAAATATCAAATGTGGAATCTAAAAAAAAATACAAATGAACTTATTTACAAAATAGAAACAAATTCGCAGTCTTAAAGAAAGAACTTATGGTTACCAGAGGGGAAGGGTTGGGGGAAAGGTTAGGAGTTTGGGATTGACATGTATACACTGCTGTATTTAAAATAGATAATCAACAAGGACCTACTGTACAGCACAGGGAACTCTGCCCAATATTCTGTAACAACATAGTAGGGAAAAGAATTTAAAAATGAATCAGTTCAGTTCAGTTGCTCAGTCATGTCCGACTCTTTACGATGCCGTGGACTGCAGCATGGCAGGCTTCCCTGTCCATTACCAACTCCCGGAGCTTGCTCAAACTCATGTCCATCAAGTTGGTGAAGCCATCCAACCATCTCACTTCTGCCATCCCCTTCTCCTCCTGCCTTCAATCTTTCCCAGCATTAGGGTCTTTTCCAGTGAATCAGTTCTCCACATCAGGTGGCCAAAGTATTGGCGCTTCAGTTTCAGCATCAGTCCTTCCAATGAATGTTCAGGACTGATTTCCTTTAGGAATAGATACACGTATACGTATAACTGAATCACTCCGTCTACAGTTGAAATTAACACAACATCGTTCGTCAGCTTTACTCCAATATACAAAAAAAGTTTCTTAAAAAACTGTGGGCTGTAGGACCTGACCACCCAGCTTCAAACATAACCATTACCACCTCTGAAAGGTGGGGAAAATAACCTCTTACCTTTATGGGCTGCCATGATCGTGGAGTTAATAGGAGTGAAGGCGTAGAAGAATGGCTGGCATACCCTAAGTGCTGGATGGGCACAGGCGATTGCTGTGCACATGTGGCGCTGTCTGCAGTACCTAGACATCGGGCTCACCTTCTTAATCTTACAAATGAGAACATGGGGCCCTAGAGAGGTTCAGGATCTGTCTGCTGCATGTCCTGAGCTGGGGAGCCTTCCTTGTCCTCCTGGGGGCAGCTCTGTGCTGGGTCAGGCCCCACATGCTCCATTTCACACAGATACGCTCCGGGGCTCAGGTGGGGGTCAATGGTGAGAAGAGAATCAGAGAGTGATTCAGGTCCTGACTTTTCTCTGTACATTAGTGTCTCCCCTCACTCCTGCTCCCAAAGTTATTTTCATCTTTTCACCCCTGACCAGGCACATATAGTCTAGAGTGTTGCTGGAAAGTGAGACAGTCTGTGACATCTGAGAGACCAGAGCCCCTGCCTCAGCTGCTGTTCGCAGCAGAACAGTTTGAAGTGACTGCAGTTGCAGCTACTCCTTCCCCAGGGTTTTGGTAATTCCTCCTGCCAATTATAGCACTTTGCTAAGATTAACTAATTAATCCTCACCATATACCCGAGAGACAAAATTAAAGCTCATTCTTTCACACGTGTAAAGTACCTTTCATCTGAGGATTACTAACACTGATGCATTTGTCTCCCATGGCGACATTGCAAGTTTCAGGGATGAAAAGGAAAATCATTACCGTTTTAAGGACTGGGAACAAAGAAAATTCCCCCGCCAGGACCCAGAGGAGGAGGGAGGGTCACTGAACAGGTCTGTGGTAGCAGGGTAAGCATTGGAGGACACCTGTGTTCCTGGGGGGTCCGAAAGGGAACTCCTAGGTGGGGCTATGACCCCATCTGGTCACCGCTCTTCACGGTTCTTTATTGTTCTCAGTTCCCCAGGGATCATGTCTGAGATGAGGGATGAGAGAAGTTTCCACGAGGCTGTTCAAGGCTGCGTTTGGCTTTCTAAGCAACCTCCCACTTCTCCCCATCCTGTCTCCAAAACGCTGGTTCCTCCTCACCTCTATTTGCCAACATTCTGTTTGTGATTGAGAAGAAATGGAGCCAGTGAGGAGAGAACCAGAAAAAAAAATTTACGAATCGAGGACCTCAAAGGGGACAGGGGAGTTAGGCGAGTGGGAGAGAGAGGTCCGTCAGTTTGCCAGGGCTCTGGAAACAGCATTTGGAGTAAAAGGGAAAAAGCAGTCTGCACCACGTGACCTGATGAAAGGTTTGCTACCATTTCTTTGTAACTCCTTTGACAGTTTTTTTACTTGCCTTGGCGGCACAGCCTGAGCTGCAGGCAGGGCTGGAAACTGTATCATCCTGCCCAACACTGCAGGTGCTCCCTACAGGGGAGGGTCTCAGAGATGATGAGGGAGACACAAGTGGTCACTTTAGAGACACCCTGCCCATAAAGGCCAAGCAGTTGCATTTCTTCTAAACCTCAGATTATTGGTTCAGACAACTCTTCTGGAAGCCATTGACTGGTTTCCCTGCCTGATGACAGCTGTGACTGGGGCTCATAGCTCTGGGCCTGCAGGATCTAGTGCCCCCGAGGTTGCTGTAGCTCCTTTCAGGCCTCTGAGGGGCATGGGTGTCAGAAGGAAAGGCTCTTGCTTCTACATCCAAGAAGAGGCGATGAGCAAGAACTTAAGATTTGCAGAGATTTAAAGGCAACTCTGATAGGTGCATGACCTGTGAGCATATAAGGCTAGACAGTAAGTGGATAGCTCTTGCTGGCCAGCCCAGCATCCCTTTCTCTAGGAAACTGACTTTTCCTTAATCATTGCATTCTGGTGGGGCTGTCAGTCACAACACTGCCCCATCTTTCCAATCCCTTTCATCCCTCACCACCAGGGGTTGGGCATATAGCCTCTAGCTAGCCTCTGGACTCTTTATGCTGGACGGTTGAATCTCTTGGGGAGACTCCCTGGGGGAGGAAGATATTGAAACCATGTAAAGAAAAGGGCGGTGGCTTCTTGTTACCTGATCCCCAGGATGGCTCAAAGCTTGGCTGTTCAGCTCTTCTTTCCATCCTGTGAGCTATTTTGGTTTCCTTTCAGTAAAGTTGTCTTTATGTTAGCTGGAGTCTACAAAAGAAGCCTAAATTATAGCCTCCCCCTGCTCAGGTCTTCTCACTCCAGGTCAGCGACTTTTCATCATACCAAGTAAATGCAAAATTGCAAAGCACCTTTAAGGAGAGACAGTGAACTGAGAAGGAGCATTGCTGGCAGTTAAGCATTTCTGTAAGCCTAGCAGGCTGTGCTTCTTTCCCCATAGTGTCCCATCAGGATCCATCCATGGGGATGCACTTCACATTTAACTGCAGTCACGGAGCTGGCACATACCTGCTTTCGCCCACAACCAGCCTCTTTCAAATTTTGTTCTTGTTCTGTTTTTGTGGGATGTGTCTTTGCTGGTAGGCTGATTCTTAAGTGTATTTGGCGATGGGTCAGTCTTTGTGTGTTTTCTAAACCCTACTGATCTGCCTAATGATCAGAAGTGGCTGATGTGGTTCAGACAGAGAAGTAAAAATGTAGTAGCTAGTAAATTTGTGGCAAGTGGAAGAAATCTTTTCAGGGGAATATGTATGCTAAAACATATAATCCAGCATTTTACTACTTCATAGCAACTACAATCCCAGAATCTATACTTATGGAAACATATGTGCTATGCTGTGCCAAGTCGCTTCAGTAGTGTCTGACTCTTTTCGACCCTATGGACTATAGCCTGCCAGGCTCCTATGTCCATGGGATTCTCCAGGCAAGGATACTGGAGTGGGTAGCCATTTCCTTCTTTAGGAGATCTTCCTGACCCAGGGATTGAACCTGCATCTCTTAAGTCTCCTGCACTGGCGGGCAGATTTTTACCACTGGGCCTCCTGGGATGCCCCTTGGAAACATATAACCCCATGTTAAAGCACAAGACCCTCTCCCTCTGGAGACTCTTCTTGTGCTTTCTACAATGGCATTAAAGTAAGGGTTGGGGATCTCCTTCATGCACTGAATCTCTTCTAGGTAAAACTAAAAATTACTAAATCTGAATTATTAACTCTTTGGAATGTTTCTAGCCCAGGACTGGATCCCCACGGGAGTTAGAAGTGATCCTAAGGCTTTTGAAGTTTCTTCTAACAGTAGTTGAGTGATTGAGTGATTGGATGAATGGAGTTAGGGGTGGGAGGAATCCAAGAAGCCTAGATCTGAAGGAACCTGCTGCTCACTCAATACAACCCCGAAGTAGTTATCTATGACTGCATAACAGATCACCCCAAACCATAGTGCTTGAATACAAGAATCATTTATTTCTTCCCATAGTTTCTGTGAGTATGGAGTGCAGAGCAGCCTGGCTGGGTGCTCCTGGCTCCAGGTCTCTCATACAGCTGCAGTCAGATGTCACCTGGGCTGCAGTCCTTGACTGAGGCCGGAAGATCGGACTCCAAGGTGGCTCAAACACGTGGCTGGCAAGTTGGTGCAAGTTGCTGGTGGGAAGTTCTTCTCCCTGTGCGCCTCTTCACAGAGCTACATGGGTATCTTCTAACGTGGCAGATGGCTTACCTAGAGTAGGTGATGCAAGAGAACAAGGCAGGAGCTCCAACGTCTGTTACAACCTAGTATCAGAAGACACACATCATCACTTAAAGGAGGTTGCTGCACCAGATGTGAACACCAAGAGGCCACGGCCATGGGACTGTCTTGTGTCCTGATGCTACTAATCCCTTCTCTTAAAACACGATGTAAAAATTTATTGTGAAATATTTTTATACATACAAAAAGGATTAAATGTAAAAAAAGGATTAAAATATACTTGTGTACCTACCTCCCTCCCTTTTCAAGAAATAAACTACAATCAATTCAACTGATACCCCCAAGCACTTTCCTTGCCTGCCTCTTCCTCCTTCCCTGCCCCACTGTCTTTTGCTGTTGTTTCCTCGCTCAGTTTTTGCAACTTCATGGACTGTAGCCCACCAGGCTCCTCTGTCCATGGATTTTCCAGGCAAGAATACTGGAGTGGGTTGCCATTTCCTCCTCCAGGGGATCTTCCCAAGCCAGGGATCGAACCCACATCTCCTGCATTAGCAGGCGGATTCTTTGCCAATGAGCCACCAAGAAAAGAAAGCCCTTTCCCATTGCCCTTAGGAAACTAGCATTCTGAATTTTGTGTTCATCCTTCCGGGCATTCTTTTCTGTTTCCACCACAAATTTATGTATCCCTAAACAAAATATCAGGAGAAGGCAATGGCACCCCACTCCAGTACTCTTGCCTGGAAAATCCCATGGGCGGAGGAGCCTGGTAGGCTGCAGTCCATGGGGTCGCAAAGAGTCGGACATGAATGAGCGACTTCCCTTTCACTTTTCACTTTCATGCATTGGAGAAGGAAATGGCAACCCCACTCCAGTGTTCTTGCCTGGAGAATCCCAGGGACTGGGGAGCCTGGTGGGCTGCCGTCTATGGGGTCGCACAGAGTTGGACACGACTGAAGTGACTTAGCAGCAGCAGCAAACAAAATATGGAGTTGTTGGACGTATTCTCAAGCTTTATGTGTAGCATCGTCCTGTGTGATTCTTTTGCAACCTTCTCTTTTTGTTCAGGGTTATATTTGTGAGATTCATCTATATTAATCTGCATGGCTCTAATTATTTTTAGTGACTATAAAGCGTTCCACTGTGTTAACACATCACAGTTTGTTTATTCTTTTTCCAGTTTATGAACATTCAGGTTGCTTGTAATATTTTTGTTTGCTACTGCACACAGTGTTGTTAGAATGTCCTTGCACAGCGTCCTTGTGCCCAGGTGCAAGAGTTTTTCCAGGAAACCAGTCTAAAGGTGGAATGGTTAGGTCATATGATATGTACACTTTGACTTTTCTCAAGAGCATCAAATTCTCTAAAACAGCTGCACTGATTTATACAACTTCCAACGGTGATTGAGTTCCCTTGCTCTGTATTCTAGTGTTGCAGATTAAAAATTTCATGCAAAGCTGATGGATGTGAAATGGTGTCTATGGTTTTAATTTGCCTTTCCCTAATTACTGATGCTCTCGAATTGTGCTGGAGAAGACTCTTGAGAGTCCCTTGGACAGCAAGGAGATCAAATCAGTCAGTCCTAAAGGAAATCAACCCTAAATATTCATTGGAGGAACTGATGCTGAAGCTGAAGCTCCAATATTTTGGCCACCTATTGTGAATAGCTGACTCACTGGAAAAGACCCTAATGCTGGGAAAGATGAAGGCAGGAGGAGAAGTGAAGTGAAGTGAAGTGAAGTGAAGCCGCTCAGTCGTGTCTGACTCTGCGATCCCATGGACTGTAGCCCACCATGCTCCTCCGTCCCTGAGATTCTCCAGGCAGGACTACTGGAGTGGGTTGCCATTTCCTTCTCCAGGAGATCTTCCCAACCCAGGGATCGAACCTGGGTCTCCTGTATTGCAGGCAGACCCTTTACCATCTGAGCCACCAGGGAAGTCCCAAGGGTGTGACAAAGGATAAGATGGTTGGATGGCATCATCAATTCAATGGACATGAGTTTGAACAAACTCTAAGAGATAGTGAAGGACAGGGAAGCCTGGTGTGCTGCCATTGATGGAGTCACAAAGAGTTGGATAGGACTTAGTGAATAAACAACAACGATAATTATTCACGAGGCTGATTATTTTTCTCACATGTGTATTGGTCACTTGGGTTTCCTCTGAGGACTGCTTGTTTACATCTTTTGCCTACTTTTCTGTTGTTTTTTCTCTTTTTCTTATTGATTTGAAAGAATTCATAGATTCTAGATACTAATTTTTGTCAACTATATATGTTGCTAACATTTTCCTCCTGTCTGTTGCTTACCTTTTTAACCTTTTTGTTGTCTTTGTTGAATAGAATTTTTAAGTTAATGTAGTTAAATGTTATCATTCATTTCCTTTATAGTTTGTTTATGTGGCAGAGACTGCTAGCTGTCCACTAGCATCTGCATCTTTCTTTTCTAGCAAGAGAGCTGTGGATGGCTGTGCTGTGGAGTGTGTCTAGAAGGGATATACGCAACATTGACTTCACTCACTTCAAAGGAAATCTTTGTCTCCAGATGTCCACTCTTCCCCCCTGCAGCAGACTGGGGTATTGTTATTATCCCATTTTTACCTACGAGGAAACCAGTGTTACACTGCCAAGGTGAGCCCATTGTCTCCATGCCCCGGCTCCTCCTTTTGTGCCCTTTTGCTCTGTTTTCATGCCCCGAGAGAGATAATTCAGCCTAATAAAATCCAACGGATGTGTATTAAGCCCCTCCCACATGCTAAGCTTTGCACTAAGAGCACCAGGATGAATTAGACACAGAGACACAGCCTCTGGTCTGAGGAGCTTACAGTCTGGTTGGGAACAAAGAGACTCTCTTAAGCGTCCAGGTGTATGTACGTGAATACTTTCTACTCAGGGGATCAAAAAATCCTCATGATATTTGAAATTCCATCAGACAACCTGGGGAAGGGCTTTCTAGGGGCAGGGACAATTTGAACAAAAGCCCACAGTCTGAAAATCAAAAGGTGTGTTTAGGACACGACCAGAAGTTGAGTTGATTGGAGCAGGGTCAGGTGAGAGGCTGTGGGAGATGAGGCTGATCCACAGCCCAGCTGTTTGAATGAAAGAACAGCAGCGGCCACCAGATGTGTGGGGGGAGGGACTGCTGGGGGAGGGGAGGGGGGTACTCTTGGAGGTCAGTTAAAATCATTCTTGTTTGGTGTGTGTGTGTTCAGTCACTCAGTCGCGTCTGACTCTTTGTGACCTCGTGGACTGTAGCTCACCAGGTTCCTCGGTCCAAGGGATTTCCCAGGCAAGAATACTGGAGTATCCTGCTCTAGGGGATCTTCCTGACCCAGGGATCAAACCCGCATCTCTGGCATCTCCTGCTTAGCCGGTGGATTCTTTACCATCGCACCACCTGGGCAGCCAGCTTTAAACTGTTAGAGCAGAGTCTGTATCACTGCATTCTGGTAGGTCTCTAAACTTTGTAGACCCTCATATGAAAGGCAAGAAAGGAGGGTATAGAAACAAGTTATCGTCCTAGGATTTCTTTTCCAGAGCCACCTCTACGCTTGTGGAGTTGGCATAGGGTGCACCTGTTTACAGACCCTGAGAGGGCTGGGTATGGGTCTCTGACTTGATATCAACTACTCAGAGCAGAATTTCTTCACTCTCTCTGAGTTTCTTCACCAGCTCACGCTTATATACTACTTAATGTGACCAGTCTTCTCCAAACAAACTTCAGGGATGGAACCCCTGCCTTGTTCATTGTTATGTCTCTAAAGCCTGGCCCCATGCTGGGCTCAGGGCAGGTGCTCTACACACATTTGGGAGCTAAGTAAGCAAATGCTGGGAGGGAATAAGAGAATGAATTCCCCAAACCTGTGCACAGGGGCTGTTGCAGCATCACTGTGCCCCGGACAGCCATGACACGCGACTTCACAGGTGGCCAGAAAGTGTTCCTGAAATTCTATAGTAATTAAGATACAATTCCAGTTGCTGTCACAGGGAGCCAGCTTAGACACAATAGAGGAGTATTTCTTTTCCATGTAAAAGCCGTAGGCAGCATGTGCTTAGTGCTATAGAGACCCAGTCAGAGACCCAGGGTTTTTCTGCTCTTTGCTCTCCCATCCCCAGAGTGCTGCCTTACCCACACATCCACATTCTAAGCAGGAGGAAGGGAAGAGGAGGAAAAGAAGACATGCTCCTTCTGTTTAAGTGCATGATTGGGAAGCTGCACGTTCCCCTCTGCTCACATCCCTTTAGCCAGAACCTAGTACCTTGGTCATCAGATCAGATCAGATCAGATCAGTCACTCAGTCGTGTCCGACTCTTTGCGACCCCATGAATTGCAGCACGCCAGGTCTCCCTGTCCATCACCAACTCCTGGAGTTCACTGAGACTCACGTCCATCGAGTCAGTGATGCCATCCAGCCATCTCATCCTCTGTCGTCCCCTTCTCCTCCTGCCCTCAATCCCTCCCAGCATCAGTCTTTTCCAATGAGTCAACTCTTCACATGAGGTGGCCAAAGTACTGGAGTTTCAGCTTTAGCATCATTCCTTCCAAAGAAATCCCAGGGCTGATCTCCTTTAGAATACGTAGCTGCAAAGGAAGATGGGAAGTGTGCAGTCTTGTTCTGATGGCCAGTACCAGGTTAATTATCATCTGATAATTAGGAAGGGAGACTAGATATTGGTGAACAACTGGCCATTCCTGCCATAAGCCATTTTCCCATTGGGTGGCGTAGATGGGAGTCACAGTGGCAGACAGACGAACCTGGTTGTCCACCAAGAGAAAGATTTATCTTGAATAAATGTGTCAGTGTTGATGTTAAAAGCTATAGCCTGCAATTATGTGAGTACAGGACCAAAGGAGGCCTTGTCTTCAAATGCAGACAACAGTGGCATGTTCTCATGAGTTTGGTTTGGTCATTATAAATCTTCCATCTGCCTCTGAGTGGAGAGGAAGTAGTCAAATATGCCACTGCATTGCAATTGTAAAAGTGACAGTGATGTGTCGGATGGGATGGAGGCTGGGGACAAAGTGCACCAGACCTGGTCATTGTGCAGTTGGACACATCCCTTTTAATTAATCAGCCTCTTTTGTCACAACTTCTTCTTGAGGGGGCACATCATGGCTGGTATTGGTAGCTGTCCACCATATCTGTCTTCCCCTTCTTCCTGGGTATGTGAAGTGAAGTGAAAGTTTCTCAGTCGTGTCCAACTCTTTGCAACCCCATGGACTGTAGCACGTCAGGCTCTTCTGTCCATGGAATTCTCCAGGCCAGAATACTGGAGTGGGTAGCCATTTCCTTCTCCAGGGGATCTTCCTGACCCAAGAATCAAACCAGGGTCTCCTGTATTGCAGGTGGATTCTTTAGCCGCTGAGCTACCAGGGAAGTCCCATGCTTTTCCTACCAAACATCAAAATTACCAAAATGCTACAATATATAAATCAATCTGATATTATTTCAAGAGAAGACTTACACATTAATGGATATAAGACAGAAAATCTGATATTTGTGTAAGCTTTCACACACATATATATGAATTTTGTATATTATAAATGTATGCTTTATATTTATGAGGAAAGGGTTACACTACTCAATTCATAGTCATAGGATGATAATTGGTTGGCTAAGATCAAATTGCCAACATCCACTGGATCATCGAAAAAGTGAGAGAGTTCCAGAAAAACATCTATTTCTGCTTTATTGACTATGCCAAAGCCTTTGACTGTGAGGATCACAATAAACTGGAAAATTCTAAAAGAGATGGAAATACCAGACCACCTGACCTGCCTCTTGAGAAACCTATATGCAGGTCAGGAGGCA
>NW_011494762.1:1680886-1694333 GCF_000754665.1 Bison bison bison
CACAGGCGAAGAGTTGACTCATTGGAAAAGACTCTGATGCTGGGAGGGATTGGGGGCAGGAGGAGAAGGGGACGACAGAGGATGAGATGGCTGGATGGCATCACCGACTCGATGGACTTGAGTCTGAGTGAACTCCAGGAGTTGGTGATGGACAGGGAGGCCTGGCGTGCTGCGATTCATGGGGTCGCAAAGAGTCGGACACGACTGAGTGACTGAACTGAACTGAAGTAGAAAAAAGTTATGTATTTATCACATAAACAATAGGATTGATAGGATTGAATTTTTTAAAGGAAATTATTTTGAAGATAACGAAAATATAGGTAAACACTTAGCAGTCTTGCAGTGAGAAAGCAAAAGATGAAATTATGAAAGAAGCACTGATAGATTAGATTCCCTAAGAATTTTTAAATTTAAGTAAAAAGACCATTCATGTGTGTGTGTTAAGTTGCTACAGTCGTGTCCAACTCTTTGTGACCCTATGAACTATAACCTGCCAGGTTTCTCTGTCCATGGGATTCTTCAGGCAAGAATACTGGAATAGGTTACTGTGCCCTCCTCCAGGGGACCTTCCAGACCCAGGAATTGAACCTGCATCTCTTAGGTTTGTCTCCTGCATTGGTAGGCAGGTTCTTTACCACCAGTGCCACCTGGGAAGCCCCGAAAGACCATAAGCAAATATAAAAGATAATTAAGAACTGAGAAAGACACTCCAACAAATAAGAACCTTTATATACAAGAACTTTTCAAATCAATAAGAAAAAACAGTAAAAAATGGATTAAAGACCTGATCAGACAACTTGAGATAAACATGTGAAAACTTCAACTTCAGTAATGATCAAGTAAATGATCATTAAAGTAACAATGTCATACAGGTCTTCATTTATCAGATTGCCAAAGATTTAAAAAAAGTGTCATATGCAGCAGTGAAACGGAAATTCTTACACATAGAATTATAGCTTATCAGACCCTTTCTGGGCACATTTGGAAATGTGTACACAAAACCTTTTACATATTTATATTCTTTAACTAATTACACTTCCAGGAATTTATCGTATGAACTTGATCAAAGGTCTCCCAGGTTTATGTGTTAATCGTCATACTATTAGTAAGAGATAAAAATAATCAAAATAACCACAAAATATGTCGTTTGAATACATTATGGTTGTCCACATGGTGTGATTTTATTGTCATTACAGAGTTATGTTTTTGAAGGAAATCTGAAGTTGGGGAATTCACCTACTATCACAATTCATGTGTGCTTTGTCACTCCGCTGTGTCTGACTCTTTGCGACAACATGGACTGTGGCCTGCCAGGCTCCTCTGTCCATGGAATTCCCCAGGCGAGAACACTGGAGAGGGTTGCCAAGCCCTCCTCCAGGGGATCATCAACCCAGGGATTGAACCCAGGTCTTCTGCATTGCAGGCGGATTCTTTACTGTATGAGCCACTAGGGAAGCCCACTATCACAATAAGTGAGACAAAATGGGATATACAGTGACCTGTAGGCTTTCCATACGCTGACTCCCCCGGACTCAACTCCTGTTCTGACCCTGTCCGCTCCACCTGCCCCGACTCTGCCCCACTACCCCGGCTCATGCCTGTTCTCCCAGCGTGTCCAGTGTTTGTGGCCCTAGGACTTTGCACTTGCTCTTCGCTCTGCCTGAAACACTGGCACAGCTGCTTCTTCACTTTCTTCAGCCTCTGGTTGATGCTCACCTTGTCAGCCACATCATCCCTGGCTACTCCATATAAAATAGTACCCACTTTTCAGCCCACCCGTTGCCACCCCATCCTTTCTATCCCCTTTCCTGACTTATGTTTCTCTGTGGCACTTACTGCTTCCTGGTACCTGGAGTATTTTCATATTTATTTATTGTCTGTTTTTCCATGAGAAGTGTCAGCACAATGAGGATCAGGAACTTGTCTATTTGCTCATCATTGAATCCCTTAGCACACAATAAACCATCAATAAGTATTTGTGAGAGAATAAAATATGTATACCAATGATATTTTATGACTTTTATACAAAAATCTTAGGTGATAGGCAGATATAGTTCAAAAGGATAAGGAGGTGGTACATCAAATGTTAGCCATGGTTATTCTTGGGTGGCCAGCTTCCTGATGGTTTTGATAATTTCTTTATGCTTTTCTGTGTTTTTGCAGCTTTTGCCATAAGCATGTATCATAATAAGAGAGAAGCCAATGTATTATTATTTTAAAGTCCTGTGATTTGCAAAAATCACCCAGTACCTGAACTGACCAAATATTTCAAAGTGTAAATGATTCTGTTTTATAGATTTTCTCACTTTTTCCATTTTATACATGTGGTGGCTCTGCCACAAGGCTCTCTCCTGTCAGCTGTAGGTTGACAGGATGCCCTACCTCCTGGTAGGGCCTTACTCTGCCTTTCCCACTTCAACAAGCACTCCATGGTGCGGAATTTCTTTGGGGGCACTTCTCAGTAAGCGAAAGGGATGACTACTCTCTACAGCCACTGTCCTCAGCCCAGAGCCAGCTCAGGAGGTGCCAAGACTTCCTCCTCCTCCTTCTCTTCTTCCGCCTCCTGCTTTTCCTCCTCCTCCCAGCCCAGCCTCTTCCTTGAGTTCCTTCCTGGGACCGGCTTTGCCAGGTGCTTGGAGGCCTGGGAGAGAGGCCTTTCACAGGCCCCTAGCCTCCAAGGGGAGAGGAAGGTCACTTGAAGGTAATTACTGAAAACTGAGGACCCTGACTGGGATGATTGACTTGTGATCTCTTAAGAGACCTCCAGCCAGCATCTGCCTTCAGAGTCCCGCCTGTAGGGGTGGGCAGTCCCCTCTGAGAAGGCCGTGCCCAGCAGCCATGCTGACTAGCTGCAGCCTGAGCTGTAAGATTCTTTCCTTAGAAGGAGGGCGACTCAGTCCCAAACCTGAGAGCTCTCTTGATCTGTACTCTGCTGCATCTTTCTGGCCTGGAGAATCTAGCTGCATAATCTAGGTGAATGAGAGGCTCTCACCTACCATGAGCAGGCACTATTGTCTCACTTCTCACTGCTCCTCACTTACTTAAAAATAATTATCCAAGTGCAAGGAGTGGCCACCCCTCGAAAACCGGGCGCACACCCAGGATGACTAGTGGGCACACGGGCCTGGGCTTGAGGAAGGGAGTCATCAGAGCATGACAGGACGGAGCTTCACCCCAGGACCCTGGAGGTGGTGCGCATTTTTAAGGTGACTTGGATGACGTTCAGTTATAATTTGCAGACTCCAGACGGGGAGGGCTTGTGGGCTGCAGAGAAGCCGTCAGCAGTAGGACAGCGTGGGCTTTGTTTGAGCAAAGATGACTGTATGCTGGTGGTGGGAGGGAGCGCCCCACCCTGGGGCTCCATGCTGGCCGTGGAGCCCAGGCCCCTGTCCGGGGGGAGGGCCGTTTCTTGCTGGCACCTTAAATGTGGGTTATAAGCATGGTAGTGTCACCTTCTTAGAATGTGCAGCAATGTGCTTAGCAGTCTTTGGTATTTCTGAACCACAGCTGCCCTGGAAAGAACCTAAAAATGCATCCATTTTCCAAGGTCAGTCTCTACGGTCATTTAAAAAATCCCCAGCGCCTCCAATTGGTCCCCTCCTCTGTACTTTCTGAGCATGCTAGGCTTGCCTCCGCATAGCACTCCTATACATAAATTCTCTATTCACGTGTTTGTTCCCCCTTCTAGACACCATGTCTTCTTGTACGTGTCGTTCCAGTATCTGGCACAAGGGAGGTGCTCGGTCAGTATTTCATGGATCTATTTTTGGAATCTCTTTGAAAATTCATTTAAAAATATTCCACAAAATGCTGATTCCTTGGAAATTTTTTTTATTTGTGGCAAGACTCATGGGGTTACTCCTTGGATTGCCTATTTCTGAATCATCAAATGCCGAATAGGGAGAGGTCTTTAGGGCATCAGGGGCACAGTGCTTTAAATGAGATTTGTTTCTTTGATTTGATAGAACGATTGTAACAGTAAAAATGTCTTATGTGTGTCTGACATGCCACCCTGGAAAGCCCTTTCAATTTTCTTACCTTATTATGATGTTCTGATTTCTAAGGCATGATCTAAGGCATATGTTAAAATCTTATGAAAATCAGATACCCTTTGTGATTTATCTGAAAGTTATTTTTAGAATCAAGCACCATTTTTCGTTCATCTGACACATGTTTACTGCATATCCATTATGTTCCAGACACTGTAGAAGGCTCTGAAGATACAGAGATGGAAAGTCAAAATTCCTGCTCAGATTGGAGGCATTGATACAAAGTGGTGAGGACTGTCATCAAGGTGTCACTAAAGACTGTGGGAGTAATGGGCAGGAGTGCTTGATTCTGCCTGGAGAGAAGTTGGGGGAGGTATCAGACCAAGATGATGGTGATGCTGATGGTGATGAAGAGGAGTATGATGACAATGACACTATCAGTAATATCCAGTGTTTGCCATGTGCCAGGCATTGTTCTAGGCGCTTTGCACACGTTAAGTCTCTTAATCCTCACAACCACCATATGAGGTCGGGGCTCTTATTATTCCCATTTTACAGATGAGAAAATTGAGGCACACAGAGATTGGATAAATTGCTCAAGATTGGACCAGTAAGTAAGTGGTGGAGATTATCTGCTGTTTCTTGAGTTTCTGGACCAAATAGCAATGATAATACTGGCCAAGGACAGTCTTCTGCTACTGCCAAAACCTGCTTTCCTTGGGCCTCTCCTGAGGTCAGCCCACGTATTTCTTGAGCCAGCCTTTGAGTTTGGCAGTACATCGAGGGCTTTCCTGTCCAGATGGTGAGCCTGCTTTGTGGCCATGGCCCCAGTCAGTACCAGCCCATGATGGATAAAGAGTTCTGGTTAAGATGTGGGATTTCCAACTGGACAGCCTTGGACTAGACCTCTGATCTTGTTAGTCCTCAGCCATTGACCTCTGAGCCTCAGGCTTCCACCTCTAAAATGGGGAGAACTACTGTATCCATGCCTCTGTGGTCTCACATTGGCTACTTCTGACTCATCTCCACCCCTAGACACAAGATGAGGCCCCCAAACCACACAGATGCTGAAAACCAGCCAACTGGGAAGCCTGTGGAGTTCCCTGGCTTAACTGGAGCCATTGTTCTGCTGCCGAGGGTGGGGTGAGGGTGGGCCCTCTGGCAGGGAGGAGCCTAGGGCTTCAGGGCCTTCAGCAGACGTCTGCCTCGAGATTTCCCCCCGCCTTGCTGTAAGCTTTCCCTTCAGACTCTGAAGCAAATGGAGTTGAAAGCAACAACTTTATGGGACAACAGTTGTGATGGGCTGAGGGCCGGCAGGAAGATTGAAAGTGGGCTTCGCCTGGGGCTGCGTCCCTGGAGAAACCTTGGGGCCAGCGGCGTGCTCTCTGTTTACTCAGGGGTTTCCTCCCTGAACCCGCTGAGGAAACAGCTTTGTAAGGAAAGGGAAAACATGATTTCGGCAAGGGGCTCATTGGCCCTGATGGAGTTCAAGTGGCTGTCTACAAATTGGCTCCCACTGCAGTGCCAAGGAGGGCACAGGCTATACCCACGTTCCTGCCCTGCCTGGACTCGGGGCCAGCTGTGGGCTCCACCTCTCGGAGGGCCGCCTCCTGGTACACCTGGTGCCATTAGGGAATGCCATTAACTCTTTCAGGCATCGAAAGTAATTTCTCAGAGGAAGAAATTTGCTTTTTTACGGCAAAACCGTCTGTTTCTTCACTCACTTTATTGCACCTCAGCCCTATCCCTGGTGGAAGGGGTTTTTAAAGCAAAAAATACATCAGAATTATACTATGCAAGGTTTTTAATAGTAGCAAGAGGGAAGTTTACCTAAGGAAGGCTCCATTTGGAAAAAGAATTCATGGTTTTGTTTTTTTTTTTCAGAATGAAGGGCAGGGTCCAGAGGCTTCATAGCTCCAGGCTCTGGGGAGGCTAGTGGTGGGGGCAGAGGGGCGGGCGGGCAGAGGCAGAGGGTGGAAGGAAGGAGGGAGGGACCCTGAGGAAGCAGGAACTTACTCACCATCAGAGCGCAACTCCGTGGGCCTGCGAGGTGAAACTTAGTCACAGTCAGAGTAGGACTCTTTGGGGCCTGCAAGGTGACTTGATTGACAGTAAGTAGAGGATTTTATCACCCTTTAGACTCTCAGCTGCAAGAAACCTGATTCTTTCCAGAATTGGATGGTGGGGAGATAAAATAGCATGGCCTGATTCCATGGCCGAGTGTCTCCCGTGCGTCCCTGCACCACACTGCCTGCTGCGGGGAGACCTGTGGGTGTCCAGTGGGGACTCTTGCTGAGCAGACGGTTCCTGCAGTGACGATTATGGACAACAGGGATTGACTGGAGATTGAGTGAGATCCTCTTGTGGGTGGGGGTCAAGCGGGAGCATCCTTGCTTCCCATCCTTGCATCCTTGAGAGAGTGCCGGACAGGAATAGGGGATGGGACTGGGAGTGGGGCCAGGGACATGGCATTCCAGACCTGGCTTTTCAACCTGGCTGCAGTAAGGGCTTTGAGGGAAAAACCTTCCCCTGCCTAGAGATCTTCCTTCCTACCAGGGGCCTACTGGCTCCTGCTTAGTCAGTACCCAGGGCTCCAGGCTACACTGAAGGGCCTGGCCAGTGTGGGTTTGAGGGCTCAGGGAATTCTCTGGACTCTGGGCTCTTTGGCATCCTGGCAAAGATGCACCAATTATATGCCTACACTGGGAAATAAGAGAAACCAAGGTAGACTGAGACTTTTTGCTGGAGAGAGTTCCCCCTGAGCGGAGAGCAGGTGGCTGTAGAGCACACAAGTGCTGGGCAGGGTTCAAGCACGTGGCCCTGCTCCGAGGGGTGCAGTGGGTGCTCATGTGGCTTCGAAGCACCTGGTGAACCGCTTTAGCTGTGATGTTCAGGTCCGCAAACTTCCTGGTTCCTCCTCCAGGGACTTTCACCAGATACAGCACTATATGACCTGGACTGTTCTACCCAGGACTAACCCCTCACCACACCCTACCTTGTCTATCTGACCCTCTTTCCCATGGGCACGTTCAACCTCCAAAAAATATGTTTGCTTTCTTCTCCCCCACCTTTGCAACTATTTCAAAAATGTTCTCCTTTTTGTTTTCTCCTTCAGGAATTTTGTAGGGAAGAAAGATCGCAGGACGGTTGGTTCAGACAGTGAGAAAAGCAGGACTGGGTGGGTAGCTACAGTGTCAGGGGATTTGGACTAAGAAATACTTCTTTTCCCTTGTCACTGCACCCAGTGGAGAAATAATTTTAGCCATTCTGAGACATGTGAGCAACACAGAGGGTTTTATGGGCCTTGGTTGCAAAGTGCATTCATATGCAGTTATATTCATGAGAAGATTTTAAACATAATCAAGAATTTTTTAACAGTCATTCTGAAGCCGGGGAAAGATGTCAGGGGTTGACCTGAGACCACTGCCAGCGTTCGCTGCAGAGCCTACGGTGTACAAAGGATCTGGGTGTCAGCTGAGTGCTCTCCTGTCTACCACCTCCAAGGGGCGGACCCAGAGAGGAGAGGTTTTTCTAGAGTGGAACAGCAGTCCTTAGGATTCAGCACTTTATTCTGCTTGAATGAGACCAGTATTGTCATATTGTCTCACACTGCAGACTGTTAAACATTTACAGAATGTGCTTTTCGAGCGTTATTTAACGTGTGCTCTGATGACACATTATTCCGTCTCTAGGTTTGTTTGTTTTTGAGATCTGAGTGTGTTTGACCCAAATTCTCAATGTAGAGTCTGTGTTAAGGTGTTTGGTTGTTGTTGGCTAGTCACTAAGTCATGTCAAACTCTTTGTGAGCCCATGAACTGTAGCCTGCCAGGCTCCTCTGTTCATGGATTTTCTATGCAAGAATACTGGAATGGGTTCCCATGCCCTCCTCCAGGGGATCTTCCCAACCCAGGGATCAAACCCACATCTCCGGCATTAACAGGAAAGTCCTTTACCAGTGAGTCGCCAGGGAAGCACATAAGGTCTTTGGTACTTAGCTTATTTATTATTTCCAACTGGAAAAGTTTTAATAATAGAATCTTTTCCTTTCCTTCCCTTCCCATTCTTTCCCTTACTCCTTCCTCCCTCTTTCCCTCCCTTACTTCTTTTTTCCTTCTTTTCTATATTCTTTTTGTCAAAACAAAGTCTTCTCCGTGTGAAATTTTCAGCACAATGTTACATTTTCCACTGCCACATTGTCCTGGAAGACACATACCTTAATCCTGCTCCTATTTTCAAACACCCTTGGCAGTTCTCATGGCTCAAGTCCTTATCATCTCTTCTTTTTATTACTGTAATTATGTAACTGCTTTTCTTATCTCACTCTTATTCCCCTTCCTATCCATTAACCACACGGTTGTCAAACTGAACTTTGTTAAGTACAGATCTAAGAAAGCTGACAACACACAGGCCAGTATATGTGGAAATGAGCCATCTCAGAGATGCTGTGGGTGTGAATGGGTGCCCCTTTGAGGGGCAATATGGTCATGTCTATCAGAGTTATAAGAACAGACACCC
Organism: Bison bison bison; assembly: GCF_000754665.1. NCBI lineage: Eukaryota > Metazoa > Chordata > Mammalia > Artiodactyla > Bovidae > Bison > Bison bison. Next base: position 1,689,391 of record NW_011494762.1, read on the forward strand.
TTCGATTCAATTCTTCCAGGAATTTATTCTATAGATACCCTTGTACATGCAAAGATATATGTGTGAGGATGTCAATTGTGGCATTGCTTACAATGGCAAGATACTAGAAACAAGTTGAAGAACCATTGGTAAGAGCTATCGAAATGAATGATGGTAACTGGATGATGGACTTTGTGAGGACCATTTGCTGGTTTATTCTAAAATCCATTCCCTTTTGTCCCTTCTAATGATTGCTTGATGTTGATCCATGTCCCATCTCTAGGGGTAGACCCAGTTGGTGGAAGCCAGTCAGTCCATCATGTTTCCCTGGCCTCAGAACTGTTTCATGGAAAACAAAATCTTATCCAATCAGGATGAATATGAGGCTTGGAGCAGCTGCAGTTGGGGGAAAGCCTGGAGCTCCCACAAGACCTGAAGCCAGACCCTGAGGCAGGAGCTAAGCCAAGGAAGTGTGGCTGGAGAATGGAGCCTACTGAAGTCCAGCTGGTGATGTGCTGAAGCTGGGTGAGTGCCCTTTGCCTTCCGGTTCTTATTTCAGCTGCTTTGAGGTAAGCATTCATTTGCTACCATAAGGATGCTAGGCCCTAAAGAATGCTCAGAGCCTACTTTTGTCCAGGTGGATTTCTCTCTGTGGTGCTCTGTAAATGAGGGTGTTGTTGTTCAGTGGCCCAGTCATGTCCGACTCTTTGCGACCACATGGACTGCAGCACACCAGGCCTCTCTGTCCCTCACCATCTCCCGGAGTTTGCCCAAGTTCATGTCCGTTGCACTGGTGATGCCATCCAGCCATCTCATCCTCTGACACCCTCTTCTCCTTCTGCCCTCAATCTTTCCCAGCATCAGGGACTTTTCCAGTGAGTCAGCTGTTAGCATCAGGTGGCCAAAATACCAAAAGGAAGATATTACACAATGAATATAGAATACGGTTCCTTCTACATAAATAAAAGATGTAAGAATGAGTGAGTGCCTATGTGTGTGTGTGTGTTTATCACATGTATAAACAGTCTTGGTCAGCCCATGCAACCTTTAACAAGTTAGGAATAGATGCCCCCTCTGGTATATCCAGCCCATGCAAGGCAGCAACTTGGCAGGCAAGTGTGTAGTGGACTCGTCCCCTGGGCTGAGTGGATTTGTGCCAACAATACCCTCTAATCCTTTATGAATATACTTGTGTATGATATTTCTGTACAAGATATACACAGAACTAGAGAGAGAGGTTGCTCATGGGTTATGAAGACTCAGAGTTTGGTGGTAGTGGGTAGAAAGGAGGTTTGCCTTCTGTACGGCTCTTGGAAGAGTTTGAATTTTGCTGACATGTGCACAAATTACTTTTTAAAACTAGTTCATTTAAATGAGCAAGTAAGAAAGCAAAGAACATTGGTTTGATCTTAGTTACTTCCTTGCTTAAAAAGCAAAAATGAAAACCTTCAAGGAATCCTCCCGGAGAAATTCCAGATCCTTTAGCACATAATGCAGAGGCACGACCAGCCTCAGTGGCCTGCTCGTCTTGTCCCCAGCCACTCCCTTCCTTCACCCTGCACTTCAGCGGGCAGGCATGGCCATGCGTTGTCTTACCTGGCGATGTGAGCTCAGTGCACCTTGGCCTTTGCACGTGCTCCTCTCTTGGCTCTTCCCCATGCTCCACTCAGGGCACTGTTGACACCCTCTGGCGCCTTCTTTCTTGGGCGCCCACAGTGCTTGGTGGTGCCTCTCTCTTTCTTGCTATCCACCACATTTTCTTGTAAGTATGTGTTTATACCTACACCACCCTCTCTTCTGTGAGTGAGCTCTTTGAGGGACCTGGGTCTCCCTGGACCTTGGACAATCAATGCTTGTGACATGATGGGAAGAGGCACCTCATAACTGTCCCCTGAACAAAAAGAGGTAGGTTCAGATTCCAGCTGTCTTTTTACTAAACTCTTCAGTCATTTTCAGATGTCTTTTCTCTCTAGGCTGCAAATGCTTACCTGTCCTTTGCCCAGTAGCGATTAGCCAGGTTGTAGCAGAGCTAGAGTTCCCAGCCCAGCCCAGATTGCATTTCTTCACTGTTAGCAGCTGGAGGGAGTCCTCTTTCACTTCACCCAAGGTTGCATCTGAGATTCACAGCACGTCCAGTGACCTGCTCTTTGTCTGCCTTGACAGGCATAGGGTGTCATAAAGTATTCATCCAGTTCAGAAAATTTTAAAAGTTGGGGGAGAATTGAAGAGTGAAAAGAGAATTTGTAGAAATATAGTCGGTCACTTGGGCGTCCATCCCATTCAGCAGCCCGCTCCCTTGGAAAGCCAGGTAACCTGGATATGTGTACAGGAGCCATTCCCACGGAGCTGTCATTCCTATTTAGTAACCACCAAGCCCAGGAGAAATCTGTCATCTGCAGATGAAATCAGTGAGGCAGAGCCCTTCCAGGAGAGAGACACAGTGAGGCGATAGTGCAGTCCTCATTCATGCAGAGACGCTGGTGGGAATCGCTCAGGGAGGTGCTGACCCACTGCCCAGCCTGACACTGCCGCAGCATCCTCAGGGCCCAGGAAGGACCTCGCTGCTGTTGGCTGGCTAGTGATGCACAAGGAAAGTGATGAGCTGTCAATCCCACTTCTGGTTTCCACCTTCCAGAGCAATGACAGGTTGAGGTTGTTAGCTGTTGGGGTCTGAGGAAGATGCAGTGTCCAAGACATTGGACAACAGATTTGGAGCTGCCACTAGCCTGTATTGTATTTTTGCCACAAATCAGGAGAAAATATACCCACTCTGGGCTGACCCAGCTGCACTCTAGGGCAGAGGGCTTGCATTTGGAGATGCCTGTATCCAAAGAGGACTTCCCTGGTGGCTCAGACAGTAAAACATCTGTCTACAATGTGAGAGACCTGGGTTCGATCCCTGGGTTGGGAAGATTTCCTGGAGAAGGAAATGGCAACCCACTCCAGTACTCTTGCCTTGAAAATCCCATGGATGAAGGAGCTTGGTGCAGGCTACTATTCATGGGGTTGCAAAGAGTCAGGCACGACTGAGCGACTTCACTTCACTTCACTCTGTCCAAAGAAGGGCTTCTCAGGTGGCACTAGTGGTAAAGAACCTGCCTGCCAGTGCAGGAGATATGAGAAGTGGTTTTGATCCCTGGGTCAGGAAGATTCCCTGAAGAAGGAAATACTCCACTCCAGTATTCTTGCTTGGAGAATCCCACGTACAGAGGAGCCTGGCGGGCTACAGTTCTTGGGGTCGCAAAGAATCAGATGCGACTGAAGTAACTTGGCATGCACGCTATCCAAAGAAAGAGTGCTTGTTCCTTTGGGTGGGCACAGCCCCATGCCAGGCACCTGGATCTCAATGCCCTCTTGCCTTCTCAGCTGGGAGCTGTTAGGTAGTGTGGGAACCACATGGCTATTCTTGTCTCCTAGAAGGTACAACTTTCAGGGTGTTTAGAAAAGAGAGGTGAGAGAAAAGTGAATTGATTATTCAGGGTTGTTTTTCTCAAAGTGTGGAACTCCCAATCAGAATTTCCTAAGGTACTTGGTAAGAATGCGTATTTCCTGGGACCCAATACAGAACAACTGAATGAAACTCTCTGAAGGGTGACAGCCAGCAATCTGGTTATTTAACCAGTCCCCTAAAGGATTCCAAAGAATAACAAGAAGAGATAAGAAAGCCTTCCTCAGCGATCAATGCAAATAAATAGAGGAAAACAACAGAATGGGAAAGACTAGAGATCTCTTCAAGAAAATTAGAGATAACAAGGGAACATTTCATGCAAAGATATCTTTCACTCTTCCTTTGGGCTTGATGGACCTAACAGAAATGGTATGGACCTAACAGAAGCAGAAGATATTAAGAAGAGATGGCAAGAATACACAGAAGATCTGTACAAAAAAGATCTTCACGACCCAGATAATCACGATGGTGTGATCACTGACCTAGAGCCAGACATCCTGGAATGTGAAGTCAAGTGGGCCTTAGAAAGCATCACTATGAACACAGCTAGTGGAGGTGATGGAATTCCAGTTGAGCTATTTCAAATTCTGAAAGATGATGCCGTGAAAGTGCTGCACTCAATATGCCAGCAAATTTGGAAAACTCAGCAGTGGCCACAGGACTGGAAAAGGTCAGTTTTCATTCCAATCCCAAAGAAAGGCAATGCCAAAGAATGCTCAAACTACCGCACAATTGCACTCATCTCACACGCTAGTAAAGTAATGCTCAAAATTCTCCAAGCCAGGCTTCAGCAATACGTGAACCGTGAAATTCCAGTTGTTCAAGCTGGTTTTAGAAAAGGCAGAGGAACCAGAGATCAAATTGCCAACATCCGCTGGATCATGGAAAAACAAGAGAGTTCCAGAAAAACATCTATTTCTGCTTTATTGACTATGCCAAAGCCTTTGACTGTGTGGATCACAATAAACTGTGGAAAATTCTGAAAGAGATGGGAATCCCAGATCACCTGATCTGCCTCTTGAGAAATTTGTATGCAGGTCAGGAAGCAACAGTTAGAACTGGACATGGAACAACAGACTGGTTCCAAATAGGAAAAGGAGTATGTCAAGGCTGTATATTGTCACCCTGCTTATTTAACTTCTATGCAGAGTACATCATGAGAAACGCTGGGCTGAAAGAAGCACAAGCTGGAATCAAGATTGCCGGGAGAAATATCAATAATGCCGGATATGCAGATGACACCACCCTTATGGCAGAAAGTGAAGAGGAACTCAAAAGCCTCTTGATGAAAGTGAAAGTGGAGAGTGAAAAAGTTGGCTTAAAGCTCAACATTCAGAAAACTAAGATCATGGCATCCGGTCCCATCACTTCATGGGAAATAGATGGGGAAACAGTGGAAACAGTGTCAGACTTTATTTTTTTGGGCTCCAAAATCACTGCAGATGGTGACTGCAGCCATGAAATTAAAAGATGCTTACTCCTTGGAAGGAAAGTTATGACCAACCTAGATAGCAGT
>NW_011494762.1:1694465-1725263 GCF_000754665.1 Bison bison bison
TCAGTTCTGGGTGTTCATTGGAAGGACTGATGCTGAAGCTGAAACTCCAGTACTTCGGCCACCTCATGCGAAGAGCTGACTCACTGGAAAAGACCCTGATGCTGGGAGGGATTGGGGGCAGGAGAAGGGGACGACAGAGGATGAGATGGCTGGATGGCATCACTGACTCGATGGACGTGAGTCTGAGTGAACTCCAGGAGTTGGTGATGGACAGGGAGGCCTGGCGTGCTGCGATTCATGGGGTCGCAGAGTCAGACACGACTGAGCGACTGAACTGAACCAAACTGAACTGAAAGGATTCTAATCTTGCCCGCCCAATTTAAGAACTGTGGGTTTAGCAGCTGTTGTGTCAGGAGTCCTGAGCTAAGTCTAGTCATGTCTGACTCCTTGTGACCCCATGGACTGTAGTCCGCCAGGCTTCTCTGTCCATGGGATTTTCCAGGCAAGAATGCTGGAGTGGGTTGCCATTTCCTCCTCCAGGGGGGATCTTCCCAACCCAGGGACTGAACCAGAGTCTCTTAGTTCTCCCGCATTGGCAGGTGGGTTCTTTACCAGTAGCGCCACCTGGGAAGCCCCTGGCATGCGTGTATTCAGGAATCTAGAACTATCTGTGTGGGCAGAGCAGAGACAGACCACACATCCTCAGCTGGGCAGTGTCACCTCCTCACGCGTCCTTGAGGTCTTCCTAAAGGCTGCTTCTCTAGGGTTTGGGGCTGATGTCATTGTTTTTCCTGGCACCAGTGCTTTGCTGTTTCCAAAAAGCACTTTTAAAAGTATCAGCTTTTAGGATAAAAACTCTAGGAATCTGGAAACAAAGAGTGGGTAGGACCCAGATGATTTCACACTTGTCCGTCCTCCTCAGCCTCGGGCTTCTTTCCTGTCTCCTGCTCCCATGGCAGACAATGTTTCTGGCTGAGCCATTTCAAGGAAGTCTCCTGGAGATGCTGTGTTTCCATTTTGGTTTCAATCCTACAGGAAGGTTAAATTATATTGCCCTAAATTCCAAGGGGCTGATTAGTTTGCTTTGTTGAACCTGTATTTCTGTCATTTGAGTAAGGCTTGAAACTTGATGTGATCAGCCCATAATCTGGCCGCTTTTCTTTTATTAGGGGAGTTTCACCAGAACAGAATTTTGACTAAGCCCCCATGTGCTAGGGCTTCCCTTGTGGCTGAGCTGGTAAAGAATCTTCCTGCAATGCAGGAGACCTGGGTTTGATTCCTGGGTTGGGAAGATCCCCTGGAGAAGGAACTGGCAACCCACTCCAGTATTCTAGCCTGGAGAATCCCATTGACAGAGAAGCCTGGTAGGTTCCCAGTCCATGGGGTCGCAAGAGTCAGACACGACTTAGCAACTAAACCAACCACGTGCTAACTTGCACCTTATATTATAGACACCTGTTGCTCTGGGCCACAGGGAGGCACTCATACAACTAGCCTCCCTTCTTGGGGGATGAAGTCATTCACAGACACTGTTCACTGTGATCAATGGAATGTTTGTGTCCCTGAGAATTCATATGTTAAACCCTATCCCCCAATGTGATGGTATCAGGAGGTGGGACTTTTGGGGAGGTAATTGGGTCATGAGGGTAGAGCCCTCCTGAATTGGATAAAAGATACCCCAGAGAACTTCTTTATCCCTTCTGCCGTGTGAGGATACAGTAAAAAGATGGCCAACTTTGAATCAGGAATGGCCAGCTATGAACCAGGAATCAGGTTGTCACCAGACACTGAATCTGCCGGTGTCTTGATCTTAGACTTCTCAGCTTCCAGAAGTCTGAGAAATAAATATTTGTTGTTTAAACCACCAGTCTGTGGAATTTCTATTGGAGCAGCCCGAATGGATGAGGACATCACATTGCTGACCGTGTGCTGAGCACGGTGCAAGACATTAAGAGTGTGAGGGGTTGAGACTCTGGCCTGCCTCCCAGGAGTTTAAGTTAGACCCCCACTGTCCCGTGTGGTAGCCACCAGCCTCAGGTGGCTATCGAGCACTTGAAATGCCCAAATGGAGATGTGCTGTAAAATACACACCAGTCGGCAAAGCTTTGTAAGAAAAGAAGTGCCTATAAAATATCTCAACTATTGTTTTATACTTGCTACATGTGAAAATCATATTATTTTTGATATATTAGGTTAAATAAAATGTGTTATTAAATTATTTTCACCTATTTTTATTTTTTTAATGAGGCTGCTAGAAAATTTTCATTACGTGTATAGCTGGCATTATGACTATTGGACAATGTTCTCTAGAGGACGAGAAAAACAAGTAATTGATGATCATAAGGTAATATGATTAGTGTTGGGATAAGGAGAGGGACAGGGTGAGCTAGGAACAGACTGAAAGAGCCCTTATTCAGCCTTGGGAGCTAGCAGAAGGCTTCCAGGAGGAGGTGCTATCTAATTAAGACTCAGAAGCTGAGTAGGAGTGAGGTGTGGAGATGGTGAGGGCTGTGGGAGGTGATGGGTGTGGTGCATTCCTGGAACTGTGAGTGGTTCAGCAAGGCTGAGTGCGGGTGGGGAATGGAGAGAGACAGGCTGAAGAGAGAGGGTGGATCAGGATGTGGGGAGGGGGCACTCTGCTTCTTTCTGTACTGTAGAGCTATGACTTCCTTGTCCTGGAAATGGGACTGGAGGTGTTAGAGATGAAAAGGTATTTGATTTCCTTTCCAGCTGTGGTGAGCACTGGAGTGAGGGGAGACCCTCAGCAATATTGGTGGTTAGGAGAAAGTACTTAAATTTTTGCCCATTTGCCAAGCGTGGGACTGATGAGTTAAAATAACTCTTATCAATGAGATTACATATATGAAAAGGCTTTGTCTGTGTAATGCCCAGTACATACATTAGCTTATTTGTTCTGTTTAATTAGACCTTGATCAGAATATTGAAATTATAAATTTTATCTTTGGTAAAGTTGGAATATTTGCTTCAGATTTTAGACTGTTTTGTTTTTAGAGGAGGTGAGTCTCAACAACTATCTTAATAAGAATAATAATAATGATAATCCTTTTTAAAGCAAAAGAATCTTAAGAGACTGACAGTTCTGACACAGAGAGTTCAGAATTTTGTAAGAATGAAACAGCTCAGCTCATAAACCAAGGACACTGTACCATTTCCCCTTCTGTCAGGATGCCATGCCTGCAGAAGTGAAAGGCAGAAGATTTATACCTAAAAGCATCGTCAGAATCCCCTGTTCTTGCACAGTGCGCCTTTACCCAGATGCCTAGTATTGTCATCAAAATTCCAGCAGGGCAGTCAACTAATGCTTGGTGGGGGATGTTCAGGAAGTTTCACTTCTGTGTGTGGCTTGACTTTGCTCTTCAGTTCAGTTCAGTCGCTCAGTCCTGTCCGACCCTTTGCAACCCCATGGACTGCAGCACGCCAGGCTTCCCTGTCCATCACCAACTCCAGGAGCTTGCTCAAACTCATGTCCCTCAAGTTGGTGATACCATCCAACCACCTCATCCTTTGCTTTGCTTTTAACAGGCAGTAAAATTGTTAGCATCTGAGAGTACACTTATCATGAAGTGGTTAGTTTGCACGTTGCTTTCTTTGCCTTGGGCTTTCTCTAGGCTTGGAGGAAAGGCAGAATTTGTCCAGTTTTCCACACATAAATGTCCCTTGGCCCCTAGATGGTTCAGAATTGGATTATATCCTCCTAAGTAAAAAGATTCTCCAAGGAAAAAGGATGATTTTGGACATCTGCTCATTCATTCTTTCCACTTACTGGCACCTACTATGTGCCAGGAGCTGTACTAATCACTCACAGAGAAAAGATGAATGCAAAAGGAGCCCTTACTTGGATTGAGCTCATAATCAGAGGGGTGGACTTGTAATCAGTGAATCACCTCCAATGTGGTTCACTGTTACACTAGGGGTAGGTACATACAGCTATGAAGGACTATGAAGGGAGGCAGGCAGTCGAGTTCTGTGTGGATGTGGGTAGAAAATGTAGGAGAGCCCCCACCTAGGAGATAACATTGGAGCTGGCCTGAACATGAGCAGCAAGTTAAAGGCTATTTGGGGGGCTATGAAAGTGCATGGCCTGCTCACGGAGTGGGGGCTGGTGAGTGAGGCATCTGAAGGAGAGAATGTTGAGAAGGGACAGGTGGGTCCAGGAAGAACCAGGTATGGCACAGAGGGTGTGCACTTCTTCCAGGAGAGTGTCCAGTTGGAGAGAGAGAAACTCTAGTCTGTGGTGGAAAGATCACCAGCAGTGGTAAAACCTGGATTGGCGGAGTCTGGACCGGGCAGCAGCCTGGAGGCCGGCACACTGGAGAACTGCAGCTGTCTGCAGTTCCTTTCTTTCTCTCTGGACGATGTCCAGGTGGCCTGACGGCCCCCCAGCTAAAGGCAACCTTGTCTTAAAGCAGAAGAAGCCTCGGGCTTCTTACACAGGGTGCTCACACACGTATGTCGTGGGGATCCAGACAGACCGCCCCTTGCCTGCTCCTGGTGGATTTCCCCCTTGGCCCACACTCCTGGCTTAGAAAGAACCTTAGTCACCAGGTGGGGATGGCTGAGTCTCAGGGCTCGGCCTCCAGTGGCAGGGGTTGGCTGGCTGGCAGTTTGAGGGCCTGGCTCTGGCCTGGTGCCTGTGTCTCCAGGGCTGGCTGGGAGGCTGGACTCTCTCCACTGGGTGATGCTGGGTCTGCAGGACCACTGCAGAGTGGCAGGAACCTTGGTGAAATGTGAAATTTCCGCTGGCCGCCTGCCACTGTTCCCACTGCATACTGACACTCCACCCAGAGGCAGGATGCCCTGCCCTGTGGAGCGGTTGGGAGTGATAAATACATTTGTTTTTGAATTAGAACCTTTCCTGGCACTGGGGGGAAATGCAGCTGCAGCCGCCTGGACTCGCTGCTCCCCAAGACTCGATGCAGTCTGGCCCCCCGGCACAATCTGGAGCTGAAGGTGATTACCCTGGTTTGCCTGAGTCCAAACTTCCAAGGACAGGCGCTGAGATGAAGGGCCATGGGCGGATTATCAACATCAAAGGTACCGTAATCACACCACTGCAGGTAATCAAAGCCCAGCACAGCCTTTCCTGTCATTTCCCTTGTTATGGCAATGCACTCTGCTTGCCTCACCCCTGAGAGTGGAGGTCAGATTGCCCGGGTTACCTTAAGGAAGGAGTTGGCACTTACCCAGGTGGTGAAGCAGTCTTTATTTCACTCTTCACCCGCTCAGCAAAGTTGAGCAATTTTAAATTTTAAAAAATGCTCCAGAGGCTTCTGTCAACTCCAAATCCCAGAGGCAGCCCTGATAGTAGAAGTGCCCTTGGCAGGAGCACGCTGGCCAGCAGAGATGTGCCAGGAGAAATAGGGGTGGGGCTCCCTGGGCTGCTCCCCGGACAGCTGGCCCCTGCATTGTGAACATCCCTGTGCAACACACCCATAGGTGGATTTTCCCTGCTGGGCACCTGTGTGTGCCAAGTGCTGTGCTGTTCATGTGAGCCCAAAAGGGCAATTTTCATTTAAGCTGCAGTGTGTAATAATAACCAGGAATTCATCTGGATAGCCAATTCTCCTTGGTTAATATGTTTTGGCTAATTTATTAGGAGAGAGAAGTTAAGGCATTGGAAATCATTTTGCTCTTCATTGTCCCAAGCTGGTTAAAATATCTCTTGATAAAAACAAAACTCAGAAGTCAACACTTCATTTTCTAAGTCATGGCTCTTCTGTTTAAGTATAACTTCAGGAGGGCCTGAGGGCCATAGACTTGCTGAATTAACAAACAGTACAACATTGTGAGGCACAGCTACTTGGTCAGATTCTCCCAAAGCTGTGTGCTGCTGCTGCTACTGCTGCTAAGTCGCTTCAGTCGTGTCAGACTCTGTGCGACCCCATAGACGGCAGCCCACCAGGCTCCCCCATCCCTGGGATTGTCCAGGCAAGAACACTGGAATGGGTTGCCATTTCCTTCTCCAATGCATGAAAGTGAAAAGTGAAAGTGAAGTTGCTCAGTCGTGTCCGACTCTTAGCGACCTCATGGACTTCAGCCTATCAGGCTCCTCCGTCCATGGGATTTTCCAGGCAAGAGTACTGGAGTGGGTTGCCATTGCCTTCTCCGCAAAGCTGTGTAATCCCAGGCAATTACAGTTACCCTGTCTAAGTTCAATTTCTTCACGCATAAAAGGGAGACAAATATTACCTACTTCATAAGGTCATTGTGAAGATTAAAAGGACACCCAGGTAAAGGTACTGAATAAGTATTCAGTAAATTGGAATCAAGATTGCTGGGAGAAATATAAATAATCTCAGAAATGCAGATGATACCACCCTTATGGCAGAAAGTAAAGAGGAACTAAAGAGCCTCTTGATGAAGGTGAAAGAGGAGAGTGAAAAAGCTGGCTTAAAACTCAACATTCAAAATACCAAGATCATGGCATCTGGTCCCATCACTTCTTGACAAATAGATGGGGAAACAATGGAAACAGTGAAGACTTTATTTTCTTGGGCTCCAAAATCACTGCAGATGGTGACTGCAACCATGAAATTAAAAGACGCTTACTCCTTGGAAGTAAAGTTATGACCAACCTAGACAGAATATTAAAAAGCAGAGATTACTTTGCCAACAAAGGCCCATCTAGTCAAGGCTATGGTTTTTCCAGTAGTCATGTATGGATGTGAGCATTGGACCATAAAGAAGGCTGAGCACCAAAGAATTGATGCTTTTGATCTGTGGTGTTGGAGAAGACTCTTGAGAATCGCTTGGATTGCAGGGAGATCAAACTAGTCAATCCTAAAGGAAATCAGTCTTTCATTGGAGGAACTGGTGCTGAAGCTGAAGCTCAAGCTCCAATACTTGGGCCACCTGATATGAAAAGCTGACTCATTAGAAAAGACCCTGATGCTGGGAAAGATTGAAGGCAAGAGGAGAAGGGGATGACAGAAGATGAGATAGTTGGATGGCATTACTGACTTGATGGACATGAGTTTGAGCAAGCTCTGGGAGATGATGAAGGATGGGGAAGCCTGGCATGCTGCAGTCCATGGGGTCGCAAAGAGTCGGACATGACTGAGTGACTGAACAATAAAATATTGTTAAGTGCCTACTCTGTCCCAGGAGAGTGGAGCATAAATACTCATATTCTAGATGAGTGGAATATGGTCCTTATCCATAGGAATTTCAGAACTAGTATGGAAAGCAGATATTGGCACATATACCAAACTTGGAAATACAGGCAGGTACAAAGTACCACTGAACTCAGGAGTATCCACTGGGTAACCAGGAAAGACTTCACAGAAGAGGCAACCTTTAGCTGAGTATTGAAGGATGACTAGGAGTTCACCAGGTAGACAAAGCTGGGGAAAAGTATTCTGAACAGTGTCAGCAGTTTGTACAAAGGGAGGCAGGAAAGAGTGTGGCCCAATCAGAGAACCCTAGGAGTTCTTAAAAGATAAAAAATTTAAAAGGATAAAATTTGACTCATAGATTTATAAATTGAGCACCTGTCAAAGGTTTAATTGAACTCATTAATTAATGAGAAAATCAATATGATGTTATAAATGGTTCAAAGGAGAATTCAAGCAACATTCATCTATAAATGATCAGGAATGATGAAAAGATGTTAAGAATAGATGCAAAACGGTTCAATACCACGGGGTGATAATCTATTGCATCTCCAGGGATACAATTTGCACTTCCATGGCCAAGAATCATTTACATAACTTTCAGTAGCATACAACTTACAGAAATAAAACATAAAATAGTCTACAACTCAACAGAAATAAAACAGCTCAAAACCAGAAAAGATAACGATAACCCAGTAGGCTGCACCAGACAGAACATCCAGTAATCTATTTTTGACCTGTTTCAAAATTTTTCACATTTTTCCTGGCAGAGTGGGTTAGTTTTATTGGAGAGCCATAGGGGAGGGTGGGGCATGGATAAGGGGGAGATGAGGCCTGAAGTGCAGACAGGGACCAGATTGCAAAGAGCCTAGACCATCATGCAAGGAAGTCTGAATTTTACTGCTCAGCCTGCAGGGTGCAGGATGGACTGTGGGAGACCAAGCCTGGAAGACTGAACCTGATGGGGTGGCTGCAGGGAGAAGCAAGGAGGTCCCGAAACAAGGTGACGAGAAGAGAAATGGAGATACGGGATTGACAGAGTACAGGACGAAGGGACATCCGGTGACTCAGGTGTCAGGAGGACAGAGGGACGTGACAAGATGATCAGAGGAGGCTTTGAGGGAAGTCTTCTGCATGTGCACCCAGGGAGATGTTTTCTCCGGGGGCCTTTATTTTTCCTGTTGAAATGTGAACCTTCGACTCTGATCTGCCTTTTCAGTTAAAGAGAAGACACTTTCAAATGGGGATCTTTCTTGGGAGAGAATGCACACCTTAATTTTCTCTGGATTTTCTAAATGCACAGATTCCTAAGTTATAGTTTGGAGAATTCTTATAAATCAACTTCTTTCTGTAACCCATTTGGATCCCTTGATTCTGTCAGGTACATGGGTGTTCATTTTGCTGGTTTCCCTCTGTTCGCCTCGGTATCTGCTGGCCTACCCCTTCTTCTTTCTCCCACTTTCTCGGCCCTGTCCTGAGGAATGGCTGATTTCCCCAAACTGTATCACCTGGGCCCCCGTCCTCTGCCTTCTGATTGGCTTTGGTGCCTGGAGGGTGGGATGAGAGAGGAGGCAGAACATTTCCTTCTCAGGCCCCTTCCTGCTGTGGCAGTTTCAGGCCCTGTTGTGTCACTTGTGACAGCAGCATTCCTGAGCTTCAGCTTTCGACCAGGGTCTCCCACATCTCTCCTTCTCTGCCTCTCCGGGCCTAGGACGGTGTTAGGGGTGGACTTGTGTCCCTCCAAAATTTCTGTTGAAATCCTAACCCCCAGAAGCTCAGAAAGTGACCTTACTTGGAGTGGGGATTATTGGCAAATGTAATTAGTTAAGATGAAGTCATCCTAATCCAATATGGCCAGTGTCCTTATAAAAAGGAGAAATTTGGATGCACACATGCACACGTGGAGAATACCATGTGAAGACTGAACCTCCACTGCCACACACCAAGGAACAACCCAATCTAGGTGAGGCGCTTGAACAGATTTTTTGCTAGAATCTTCAAAGGGAGCAACTCTGTTAACACCTTGATGTTAGTCATCTGGACTCCAGAGCTGTGAGATGATAAATTGCAGTTGTTTAAACCACCCAGTTTGAGGTAACCTGTGCTAGCAGCTCTAGCAAGTGAGTACAGGGTGGTGACAGTTTTCTTCTGTGGCTTGTTCCTTATCCCCACTTTTCATTGGGCTTCCCTGGTGGCTCAGTGGTAAAGAATCCTCTGCTAATGCAAAAGAAACTGACTCTATCCCTGGGTCCAGAGGATCCCCTGAAGAAGGAAATGGCGACCCACTCCAGTACTCTTGCCTGGAAAATCCCATGGACGGAGGAGCCTGATAGGCTGCAGTCCATGAGGTCACTAAGAATCGGACACGACTGAGCAACTTCACTTTCACTTTTCACTTTCATGCATTGGAGAAGGAAATGGCAACCCACTCCAGTGTTCTTGCCTGGAGAATCCCAGGGACAGAGGAGCCTGGCGGGCTATAGTCCATGGGGTCGCAAAGAGTCGGACACGACTAAGCGACTAAACAGCAACAATATCCCTTGGTTAAAAAGTCTCTTCAGGAGTTCCTGGTTGAGTGAACCGTCTATTTCTGGCCACCACATCACTGTCACTATAGATTCACTATTATGTGATGGTGTTACTCGTCTTTCCCTTATAAGAAATGTTATATTCCCCGTCTTTTGTACTCTTCTGAGTTGCTATGCACTGGAGTCATGGTTTGCAGTTAACCTGAGGTTATTACTGTGGAGAGCAGCCTGCATTTGCTTGGCCCGCTATCCCTGCAAAGGGCAGCATGCAGAGGAAAAGCTGGTGGCAGGAGACACGCACAGCTCTCATGGTTTTTCTCACGACGGCCGAACTCTTAAAAGTTCATGCCAAGCTGGGTGACTGGCTTGGCAGTCTAGGCCCTCATACCTCCATTTCCATATTGGGATCGCATCCATGGAGGGGTCTTCACCTTCAACTTCAGGAAAGGCAATATTAGACCCAAATAGACACACTTGTTTGCATCAAGCCTCAGCGCCGTAGAGGCTCGCTCTGTGCTGGGGAGTGCGGCTCCCCGCCTGCCCCCGCATGCTGCAAACACAAGTGTCTCTTTATCCCAGCAGCCCTTTCCCCTCTTCTTCATGCGAGTCTCTGAACAAAGGTTAGCCTGTGTTCTTTGGCTGGGTGTCCAGATTTCTCCTCTTACCAGCACAATGAAAAGATCTCTTCTTGGCCCAGTCGTCTTATTTATTTTCTCCAGTCAAGACAAGATACATCACCAGTTATTATCAGGGGTGATAAAGTGACACTTAAGCAAGGTCATACAGATGGCAGATGTCCGCACTGTTAATTTTCTCAGACTTGAAATGCCAGCATCTGTTCTTTTAAACGTGAGTGGCACTTAAGTATTTAAAAGCTAATTCGATTATCCCATTCTGGAATTTTCTGTCCACAGAATGTTGTGCCAAACAGGTGGTTCTGTGGTGGTCTGAGAATCCTCACAGCAGTGCAGTAATAAAGTTTATAATAATAAACTTCTTTCGTATTGTTATTTAATATTTTCCAGGTGCTTTCAAAGCAGTTCTATTCACAAAAGTTATCTGAGTAGAGTTGATCTGAGTATCTGAGTATCTATCAGAATAGTGTTGATTCTGCTTCAATTTACCAATCACCTTCTCCCTGAAATGTAGACAGTAAACAGGTAAATATTTACATTTTAGTACTTTTACTTTTTATTCTTGGCAGGTGATTCTGGCTTTTCATTTTAGGGAGTGTTATAAAACTGCTTTTCAAAAAACAAGTGATATGTAGATTGGCAAACATTTTTGAAGGTGGAATGAGCCAAAAGTATAGGAAATGCTGGTTCTTGGAAATGCAAGATTCCTCACCCAGCAAATAGATCTAGTTCCCCACAGACTAGAAGGAGAATAGAAAGAAAAGTCAGAGGCTTCTCCCCTCGCCCAGCCCTAATGGATCTTGTGACCTGAACATGTGGCCCAGTCCTCATGGTTGCGGCTGAGCCGCTCAGGCTGAGCCCCGCATCTCACAGGTGCCTTCAGAGATGCCCCTCGGCCCCAGGGTGGCCTCTGCAGACCCAGGAGCACGCCTGGGGAGGATCTTGCTCCGTCTGTAAAGACGGTACCTCCATGGGAAGCTGAGGCTGTGCCCCCGACCTCACTTGTGTGGGGATGCAGAGAGCACCAGCTCACACCGGGCTCCCTGTAGGGCCGCATGTATTCACATGAGGCGTTAGGCCCCCAGAGCTGCTGTAACAAATCACCACACTCTTGGTGCCTCAAAAATGACAGATATTGATTCTCTCACCATTCTGGAGGCCACAAGTCTGAAATCCAGGTGTTGGCAGGGCTGGTTCCTTCCGGGAGTTGTGAGGGAAAAACCTCCCTGGGCATCTCTCATGGCCTCTGGTGTTGCTGGCAGTCCTTGGCTTCCTTGGCTTGTAGATGTATTGCTCCAGTCTCTGCCTCTGCCTTCACATGGCCTTTAACCCTGTGTGTTCATCCAGATTTCCCTCTTCTTATAAGGACAGCAGTCATTGGATTAGGACCTACTCTAATCTGGTGTGACCTCACCTTAACTTGATTTCATCTGCCAAGACCTTGTTTCCAGATGAGGTCACACACACCAGTACTGAGGTTAAGACTCCAGCATGTATTTTTCAGGGGATGAGGGGGAGAGGGGAACACAGCTCTACCCCTACACGTGGTGCCTGGAAGCTACGACATTTTAGAATTGGAGGATGATGCTCAGGCATTGCCGATGTGGCTGAGACTGAAATCCTGGCTCTCCACTGACCCGTGTTAGGTGCTGAGGTTGTTCAGTCTTCATTTCCTTATCTGCAGGCTGGGAGGAGAACAGCACTGCCCACCCCTGGAGCCTGTGTGAGGATTAAGTGGGATAATTCATGTGCTACACAGCGCCCGGCACAGAGAAAGCCCCAATAAATCTACAAAACTTTGTGTAGCCTCCACGTATGTCCAGTCAGCCTCCCATAAACTAGCAAGCATCAGAAAGGATCCTTGACAATAAATAATGACAGTTTCTGGTCTGGAAAGTACAAATAAGCTTTGGGGAATCAGGCATCAGTGCTTATGTGTGGTTACATTTTGATTTGAAAGAATGACCCTTTTGATGGTTATACAACACTGTGGTTTCTTATATAAACTGTCAGCATAATGTCTTCTGTTTGAACAAGGCTTCTAAGTTTTCAAAGTGTTTTCATTTGATTTTCACACAAACCCTGAGAAACGGGAAGGGTAGATATTGATAATCCTATTTTATAGATAAGGAAACTGAGACAGTGAAAGTGAAGTTGTGTCCGACTCTCTGCGACCCTGTGGACTGTAGCCTACCAGGCTCCTCTGTCCATGCGATTCTCTAGGCAAGAATACAGGAGTGGGTTGCCATTTCCTCCTCCAGTTTGCTTTAGATCAGTGAGTGCAGCAGAGGGGGCTGCCTGCCCAGCCAATTTGTCTTCCCTCCTTTTCCTTGGTAATGAGACCCCTGTATTGTTCAGATAGAGATGTGCTAAGTCGCTTCAGTCGTGTCTAACTCTTTGCGACACTACCGACTATCACCCCCTAGGCTCCTCTGTCCATGGGATTCTCCAGGTATGGAGTGGGTTGCCATGCCCTCCTCCGGGAGATCTTCCTGACCCAGGGATCGAACGTGTGTCTGCCTCTTATGTCTCTTGCATTGGCAGGCAGATTCTTTACTGCCAGTGCCACATGGGAAGCCCTATGGATAGCGATATGTCCAGTTAATAAAGAGCATTTCCAGACTCTTTGGCTAACAGGACTGGCCAGTGACATGTAAGAAGCAGTGGGGCATGGGGGAGCTTCCAAGACAACCGTTTAGAGGAGGCCAATTCATCTGGCAGGGGCCCTTACTGCAAACACTGCAGTGTGTGTATTCATTGATTTTCATCTAAATCCAGGGTTGGCTGGTTCACATTTGATGTCCCTAGTCAGGAATCCACACTCCAGAGCATGCTAGGCACATTTGGAGGGTCCTGGTCAGAAGTCTATTCTCCAAAGGTGGCAGAAGACAACCCCCTGGAACTTGAGGGTCTGTTAATGAGCAGGAGGACTCGCATGGGTGAACAGTGGGTTGGCCAGAAAGAGTATAAAGGCCCCTGTGCCCTGGCATTAGCGTGGTGTTAGAGTGAGTCCGCCTGACGATGCCCCTCCCCCAGCTCGGAGAAGCGCTGGGAAGGGGGTTTCGTGGAGTTCTGCGCACTGCTGTGTCCCCGAGGCTTCAGCCACTGATGCAGCTGGGAGCTGAGCTGGTGCTGCCGTTGAAGTGCTGTCACCTCTCCCTGCCTTGAGTGAGTCCCCATGTGAGCTGTTGTCTGTTGCTCTCAGTACTTCTCTGAGTGTCCAGGAACCACTGGTCTGCTGTTCTGTGCTTGCTTCTGGGCATGTACACAAATAGTGTGGTGGTATTCTGCCTGAGACCTGCCTTCATTCTGACACCCTCTGCACAGGGAGGTGGTTGGGGAGGAGAACTACAGCACTCACACACCTCTAACCAGCGGGGTCGGGGTTACCACTGGCTACTGAAAAGAACCCCATGAATGTGATTTAGGACAAACCACCTGAGGTCACAGTAAATGCCCAGGCAGCTGTTTGAACAAGTGGTTGTCTCACTGGTTGTGGTTGCTTAGAGTAGATGGAGACACTGGCCAGAGCAGTGCCAATCTTTCCTGCAACGTTGGAACTGAGATTGGTCCCCAGCTCTATTTATTGCTGAAACTGAGGTAATGTAAATCCAGGCATGCTGGGGAGGCCGTGTGGAGGATGGGGAAGGAGGTCTGCTAAGAGAAGAGGAGGGGTACACACACAGAGACAGGGCTGGAAGACCACGTGGCAGTGTGGCGTGAGCGTGGGAGACGGCAGGACCCCGGGGAGCCTCCTGGGTTCCCACTGACCTGCTAGTTCTAGATTTTGGCTCCTTGAGGATGTCTGACAGATTTCTTGCCCTGAGGTTCCAGGAGCTACCTCTGTAGCTTTGTAATAAATTACTCTGCTTAAGTGTTTGAAGTGCTTTCTGTTACTTCAACCAAAAAAGCCTGATGCAATTCAATATCACACTGGAATGTATATAAATACCTTCTTAAAAGGTTTGTATATCTGTAGGCTCTATTAATACCCATTCCTCCCACCCCATTAACATCATCTTGATAAAAGACACACACATATGCACTATACTCCCGTTTAGTTCAACCGCCAGGTTACAGCTTCCCCTCATGCCTTGATGTCTTAGCCACACATGCATTTTTCAGACTCCATAATTCATTTGACTGGGTTTTAAGCAGACCGAATAAACCGATGAATAGAAAAAAATATCGCTAAACTTTTCTTTGAGGTGCATCCCCCTTCTTAGAAATAAATTCAAGGACAAATTTGCCGCAGACCGCACAGCACAGCTCTCGGGTTGACTCCAGTCCTTCCCCACACATAGCGCAAGAAGGGCCGTGTGCCAGTCGTCCCTGCGCTCTGCAGGCGGGTTGCCTTTCCTGCGCTGCCCCGGATGACGGGAATGCAAAGGAGTGTGAGGTTCAGCCCCGAGGGGAATCATCCTGGCAGCAATTTCCCAACTCTGAAGTGCTGCCTTCTCGCCTCAGTTATCTTTTCTGGCTACCCAGTTTTCCCAGTCTCATGCCACCGTTACAGATTCTGTACCTCAGGTTCTCAGCCTTTCTTTCTAGAAGCTTCCTTTTCTTGTTTCTCTCTGGAATCAGGGAATGACAACTCTCTTTTCCTTAGGAGTCTTTCACCAAATATGTCACCCATTCTCAAATGGATTGGACGAACTGTCTCCTGGGGACCTTCATACTGACTGTTCCCTCTGCTGGGAATCACCCCCCTCCCCTCCCGCCACCCCTCTCTCTCCCCGCCACCACCCCCACCCCAGACATCTCCTGGGCACATTCCCTCACCACCATCAAGTCTTTGTGCCAGCGTCACCTTGCCCGACCACCTGCCTCAGGACTCCCACCCCCCTTTACCCCACATCACTTCCCACAATCCAACATGGCACTTCTCACAATCCACCATACTGTATAATTTACTTTTTTTGTTTTTAATGTTTATCGTTGTTAGACTGTAAGCACCTCAGATGCAGAGGCTTTGTTTTGCCCATGTTGTGTCCCAAGGGCCTGGCATTTGGTAGGCCTGCAGTGAACCTCTGCTGAGGGCTGGAGTGTCCACTGCCCTCCTCTTGTTTGTAGAAAAGCCTGCCTTGAGTCACAAAAGCCTGACTCCAGAATTGATGATTAAGAGGAAATGAACATGTGACAAGGATGGCAGTCAGGCCTGGAGAGCTGGTGACAGTTTGAACAGTGAATCAGCCATGTGGCAGCCACAGAATCTTTAGTTCCCACCCTGGGGGACATAGATAACAGTGTCTGAGGCACTTTTGTGAGTTGTTTTGTAGATACTCAAATCACTTCCAGAAAGAAAAAGCTAACTGCATGATGACCAAACTGTAGCTATGACATAAGCTGCTCTATCTTGCAGTCACAAGAACTGGCTTCAGTGAAATGGGAACACACCTACCTGGAACTGAAGATTAGCTGCTTAAAGTAATCCATCCAAGGTGATGCTGAGCAGACCACCGCATGACCCATTTCAAGATGACTGTTGGATCTGACTGTGTTGCTCCGCATGTAGCCCTCCACCTGAAACTCCCCTTTAAAGCCTTTTGTCCTCTAACTGACACCTGGGAGATGGTTTTGGAATGCTAGTCTGCCATCTTCCCAGGTTGGTGACTTCCTGAATAAAACATTTTCCTTTTTCCACCAACCCTTGGCTCTCGAACATTGATTTTTCAGAGATGAGCAGTTGAACCTGAGTTTGGTTCTCGCTCCAGCCAGTAACAGTCATACGGGGCAAGTCCATTTGGGTGAGACTCAAAAGCAAACGATCAGAATCTCCTGCAGTCAGGTGTTCGAATCTAAACTCACTCAGGTGACCCTAGCGAAGGCAGCACTCAACGAGCATAGAGGTTAGTTGGGGCTAGTTTTGTCAAGTTAAAAAAAGACTCTGTTAGGTGCACAAAGCTGTCTGCCTCCAGGGGCATAAAATGTGCAGACCTGTGACACCCTTTATGACAGCATCAGTCAGTCAGTTCAGTTCAGTCACTCAGTCGTGTCCAACTCTTTGTGACCCCATGAATCGCAGCACACCAGGCCTCCCTGTCCATTACCAACTCCCGGAGTTCACTCAAACTCACGTCCATCGAGTCGGTGATGCCATCCAGACATCTCATCCTCTGTCGTCCCCTTTTTCTCCTGCCCCAATCCTTCCCAGCATCAGGGTCTTTTCCAATGATAGAAATATTGATGGAGAGTCTTGTTGATTGTGTGTTATATGTGGGTAGGTAGTTATTCATCCAATATCTTATGTCCTAGCTTTCTTTCCTTTAGATGTAATTAACTGTTCAGTTTATGTTAAGTATTATTGTTGTTAAAACAATTGCATTTAAAAAGAAAAGAGAAAGTTGGGCTATGATGGGGAGGACACGGATGAATAGGTCATGATGTAGACGTGAGATACTTCTGAACACCTGTTCTGGGCTGCATGGAAGAATGGAGGGTGCCAATTCTGAGTTGAAAGGTACAGGTCAAGTTTTTGCTTAACCTCTTCCTCAGAATCTTGGGTAAATAATTTCATCTTGTTTGGGCTTACTTAGATCATCTGTAAAAGAAGATTAGACCAAATAAACTTAAGATCTTTTGCAGCTCCTAAGGGTTGTGATATGGAATGTGCTGGGCATTGTGTTATCTTCTGTGGCCCTTAGAACAGTGGAGACGATCCTAAGCCCTTATTGGGGGGGGGGGTCAATGTTCAGCAGGTGAAATATGCATCAAATCTTAGTTTACAAAGGGGCAAAATATTATAGGAAAACATTGCACTTTTTTTGTGGGGAGTGATTATTGACTTTAGAATGCATCAGGAAGCATAAGTCTATTTTAAGTTGGAAAGTGAGAAGTTGATCATCTAAGAATGACCATCTAAAGTAAAGGTAGGGTAAGGACACAAAGGGAACTAGAATGTCCCTTCCTGCCATGGACTGAATGGTTGTGTCCCCCAGAATCATATGTTAAATTCTAACCCCCAATATAATGGTATTTGGAGGTGGGGACTTGGGAAGGTGCTTGGGTTGTAAGAGTGGAGCCCTCATAAATGGAATTAGTATCCTTATAAAAGAGACCCCAGAGAACCGAGTGGCTGCAGAGAAAAGACCTGCAAAGAATGCCATTTGGGATCCCACCCTGAAAAGGGCTCAGGAATCCCACCACCTGGTCCCCATCAGTGAAATCTGCCATCCGACAAGCCCTGCTCACACACCTCAGAGTAAACCCATGAATCAGATTTTTGGATCTTCAATGTAGATGGACATGGAGAATTCACCTGATTCTGGAGGAAAGCCTCCAAGATGAAAGAGTCCAGAATGATTCCAGCAGGGAAAAGATTTAGGAGGAAACCCAAACAATGCAGGGGAGAAGGATAAAACTTCGCCAACATGCACAACATATATTTACTATTTTGGGGGAGATAAGAAGTGGTGTGGCACCCACTAATCAGAAGCAGGATCTTTAATCCAGGAATAAGCAAAGCACAAGGAAGAGAATCTCTCAGAAATTAAAAATAGAAGAGCTAAAAAAAAGGAACACTTAGCAGATACAGTGGAATGATCTCCCAGAAAGATGAATCAAAAGACAAAAATGCCCAGGAAGGAAAAAATGATAAGAATAAATAAAGGAATTGGTCTCAGAAAGCCAACTGTAATCCAATAGGAATTCCAGAAAGAGAGGAGGAAAAGAACAAGGTGAAAGAATTGGCAAAGAAACGATACCAGAAAATTTCCCTGTGAATTTGAAAAGATCCATGCCGTGTTACACCACTTTGAATTCTCAGAAACTGTGGATAAACACCCTAGAGGTATAAAAACAGGTTCTGTTCAGAAGAACAGGAATTGCAATGGCCCAGGACTTCTCAATGCCAGAAAACCAAGGAAATCAAACTTCAGTTCATTTCTCTCCTCAATGGCAACAATCTCTAATAATGTACATGTGAACTGTTGATAAAAATCAGAATTTATCTATATTGGAAGAATAGGGGAAGGCAAAATAGGGAGACTGATGTAATTCTTCTAACACAGCAGGAAGCCAATATGTCATGTCCCAAATGGATAAATCAATAGCAGTATAAGCTTATATCCAGGGGAAAATATAAGAAATAGCTGAAAAGGACAGGTGGGGGAAGGGAGAAGGAGACTGTCTTTTTCATTGTTAAGACTTGTGTTATTAAACTTTGTAAACTACTTGTATGCACGAGATGCTAAAATCCATGGGAGGACCTTGAAAAAAAAGATCCTTTCCTCTTTTTCATGCCCTGATATGGTTGCTTTGCTTTCTCTGAGGTGGTACTCAACCCTGGCCATCTTGTAAGCCCTTCAGTGTTAGGAGATCTGGGTCTCCTTTTTTTGAGGTACAGAGGCTTATCTCAAGGACCAGTCCTAAATAATGTAGGAAAAAAGAAACTTCCAATATGGCTTTATGCCATGGACATAAAATACATGAACATTGTTCTTCATCTTCCTGGCAATATTTTGTGAAGTTCTTTTCCCTTTTGGTGTTTAGGGAGCTTGTCAGGCCCGGAATGGACTCAGGTGGTGAAGAAAGGCTGAGTCCCCTTGTTCCTCCTGGTGACCCCACCCTCAGTGGCTTCCTGAGCCTGTCTGTTGACTAATGGGATAAAGCCAGCCCTGGTTTTAGGTATCCTACAGGTTGGAAGAGTTTTTTTTTTTTTTTCCTGGCATTAATATAAATTTGGGTTTACCAAAATCATCACAGAACAAGTATGTCAAATATGTCATAAAACCTTGAAAAAAGTTGGGGTAAGGAAGAGATTGAGATTAGGCAACACCCCTCACCGTTCTGTCCTTTTGGATTTTAATAAATCTTTTAGAAGTACTACAGATCAGGGGGGGAAAGGAGCTAAAATATATGCTGTAGGTCCTTATCTCTTTGGGGTTTGTGTTTTTACACCTAGGGGTGTCTTCTTCCTATAAACCACAAATTCCTTACAAATTCTGTAAGCCCCTTACAAAAGGGGCCACGTCCCTGGACCTTTTGTTGGAGGGAGGGGAAGGTTGGACCAGCAGTAGCAGGCACCACTTGGGGGAGGAAAGAAGGATGCTGCCAGAGCTCAGTGATCCTCAGGAATACGCAGTGAGGCACAGACCTCCTAGTGGCAGAGCAGGGGGCGGGGCCTGGGCCAGCACACAGTGCTTCCTGCCCCGAAGGGTCTCCTTTGCCCTTCAGGGTCTTCCGGTTCATTTTCCCGTTACTGCTCAAAGGAGCCCACACAGGTGAACCCCAGGAAGGCACTGTCTGGAAATGGTCCATCTCCACTCACTGTTCTCCTTTTTCCATTCTCTTTCCATCTTTCTCTGATTTCCTTTTTCTTAAAGGATCTGATAATTTTTCAGCTAACTGCTGAATCTTTTGGGCCAAGTAGACACATGCATGCTACTCTGAGTTTGTTGAGATTAAGGGAGGTGGGGGAATTTATATTTCCTAAATTCGGTTATTTACAATTCTCCTGGTGATTTAAAAGATGAAACACCAGGCCTGCCCTTGGATGAGATCCGGGCTGAGTTTAATCCAGCACATGCCAGTCTAGCTCAGCCCCAAACTAGGGTGTATGGGAGTGGAAGGCTTGATGAGAGCCACGTTATCTGATTAAGAGCACTCATTAACATTTGAAAAGCAGGTCTTGCCTCTGCTCTGTTTCTTCTTGCCTGATTTCTAGAAGCTTGTCCAGGCTCTGATTTTCTCCTCCAGAAGATTCCTCCCATGATTCAGCTTCTGTACCAGCCCATGAAATCAGTCACCCTCATCTCTATAAGACCAATTGTTTAGACGATTCTAGAAGTTGTTGGTATTTTTTGCCATGTATACCAGAAACAAAAGGCAGATGCTTTCAGTGGCTGTCCAGCTAGAGACGGTTAGGCAGTAGGTTGCAACATTTCCATCCTGAATTACTCACCACCCTCCCTCCCTGGGGCTTGCAAGTCTTCCAGGAGTAGTCTCAGTTCCCCAAGTCAAGGATAGCACTTTACTGGCCCTTCCGGTGGAATAAGTTTGCTTCCTTAAGAGAAAAGGGAAAGGGAGGCCCTACTTTCTTATCTAAAGGGAAAAGAATCAGTTTACAGTTCGTGTAAAACTATAAACTGGTGTGGTATTTAAAAGAAATCTTACACAGTTTTATATTTCTACAGTATTTTCCACAGAATGCAAACATTCCTTTGTTCTTTATTTTATGCAATGAAACCAAAAGTATGAGAAGTTTAATTTCATTCTGTTCATATGATAATGTTTCTGAAACATAATTGGCATTGGGATAACCTGGGGAACAGATATAATACAGATTAGCAGGTAGCCAGGCATCCTGACTCTATGGGACTTCATTTTGAGAAGCCCTGACCTTTAGACTTAAAGGATGAGTAGGAGTTCATCAGATAGAGAAGAGGTCTGGTGGATCACTGCAGTGTCACAGGACTTGGCAATGGACTGTATATAAGGGTGGTGAGGAAGGCAGGGGTAGGATAAAATCAGAGAGAAGGAAGGACTTAAGGGTATTGGTTAGAATGAGGACTGGGAGGAAGCAGAGAATGGGGAGGCTCAGAGAGGTTGCCATTTCCTCCTTGGGGAGATCTTCCCGACGCAGGAATCAAACCCTTGTCTCCTGGATTGGCAGGCAGATTGCTTACCACTAGCCCCACAAAATTGGACAGGGCCTTAAAGCTCCTAAATTTCAACCCTTCCATTGACAGAGACATTCTCCCAGGCTCCTAAAGCTCACAATGCTCCCATGTCAGAGGCAGAATCAGGCATGGATCTTGGTTCTGCACTCTCTGACGACCCCATCCTACGCAGTAACTTCAGTGATCCTGTGGCCTCATGTATTTCCTGCTCTCTCCCTCTCTGAGCCTCCCCATTTCCTGCTTCTTCCCAGTCCTCATTCTAACCAACATCTTTAAGTCCTTCCTTCTCTCTGATTTTATCCTACCCCTGCCTTCCTCACCACCCTGATTTACAGTCTACTGCCAAGTTCTGTCAGAGAAGGCAATGGCACCCACTCCAGTACTCTTGCCTGGAAAATCCCATGGACGGAGGAGCCTGGTAGGCTGCAATCCATGGGGTCACTAAGAGTCGGACACGACTGAGCTGCTTCACTTTCACTTTTCACTTTCATGCATTGGAGAAGGAGATGGCAATCCACTCTGGTGTTCTTGCCTGGAGAATCCCAGGGATGGGAGCCTGGTGGGCTGCCGTCTATGGGGTCACACAGAGTCGGACACGACTGAAGCGACTTAGCAGCAGCAGCAGCAGCCAAGTTCTGTAACACTGCAGTGACCCACCAGACCTCTTGCTCTATCTGATGAACTCCTATTCATCCTTTAAGACCTAAGCCAGCTTTTGTTTTCTTCAAGTCCTTCTGAGTCTCCATTATATTCAGATAATGTTTCCCATCTCTTAAAATTTTATATAGGAATGGTATTTATATAGAAAGTCCTCATTATATGGTATTTAACTAGTTTTTGTTGACTTGCTTACCTTCTCCACTAGTGTATGAGGTTCTTGAAAGCAAGTACCCTACGTGATAGATCTCTTCCTTTGCATCCTCTGTACCCAGCTATTCTGGTTAACTATGGGAAAAATACTCCAAAACTTAGAAGGCTAAAACAACACAAAAGATTTCGTTTGCTCACACATTCACAGCATGGACATGATTCAGGAGACAGCTTGTCCTTGCTCATGCAGTTCAGCTAGGGTGGCTCCACTGGGTCTCCACTGAAGTGATGACTTCCACTGGAGTGTCCTCTTCCAGTGCAGCTCACTCACGTGGCTGACAAGTTGGTGAAAACTGTCAGTTCCTTTCCCTATGGGCTTCTTCACAGGGCAGCTGGGGCTTCCTCACATAATGATATCTAGATTCCAAAAATGAGCATCCCAAGAGAGCCTGATGGAAGAAGTTGTATTACCTTTTATGACCTGGCCCTTGGGAAGTCACATAAATGATGTCACTTCTGCTATGGTCACAAGTCGGGCAGGGAACATAGATGCACCTCTCTATGGAAGGGTTGTCAGAATCATACCGTGAAAAGAGCTGTGGGATGGACAAGGTTGGAAATACAATATGTCACCCTAGCACAGGGCCTGGGACTCAGTAAAGGATTGGTAGATGAATGAATGAATGTATGAATAAGTAAATGGCTAAGTAAAGCCAAAAGCCTCAAACCTTTGCAGCACCAGAAAGAGCAGTGGCTTCTGAGGGGTTCTGATAGGTATTAGGTTTCTTGGATTTTTTCTTTTGGGAAGATATAATTTTCACAATTGTTTTGGATATATGAAAGTTTTCCTGTAACTGCGAAAGAAAATGAATTCGGAGAATCTCAAGATACATTCCTTTTTGAACTTTAAGTTCTCATTCTGAGACTTAGGGTGTCTAGGGCATAGTGATGGGAGAAAGACCTATTTTTAGCTCTATCCTCTTTTGTACACTTTGGATTTTGAACCATATACAAGTATCTATTTTTATAGTGTTTAAATTCTAAAACAAAATTTAAAATTAAAACGTATTATAATGGGAAAGGGGCTTCCCAGGTGGCTCAGCAGTAAAGGATCCGCCTGCCAGTGCAGGAGACACAAGAGCCATAGGTTCAATCTCTGGGTTGGGAAGATCCCCTGGAGAAGTAAATGGCAACCCACTCTGGCATTCTTGCCTGGAAGAATCCATGGACAGAGGAGCCTGGCAGGCTATAGTCCATAGAGTCCAAAGAGTTGGACCCAACTGAGCAACTGAGCACATAACAGAAAACATTGTAGGAATCATCACCAACTTACCCTCAAATGATTCAGAAAAAAAAAAAAAATGTATATGAAGATGGAGAGAGATTTCAAGAGAGAGAAACAATGATAAAGCAAATGGGCAAAATGTTGACAATAGGTGAGTCTGGGTAAAGAGTATATGAGTGTTCTTAGTATTATTATTCTTTGTGCTTACAACTTTCCTATAAATGTAACATTTTCTAAGTGCAAAATTTTTGAAAATTATGATGGAGTGAACATGGGTTGCAGCGACTGGACTACCAGCAAAATGGCTTAGTATTTGAGAGGAAGAGTCCCCCTCCTCTCCTCCTCCTCCTAATTGAAGTATAGTTGATGTATAATATTATATAAATCACAGGGGTACAATCAAGGTTTACTCTACTTATGTTGCCTACGTTTCCCATGTTGTACAATATATCCTTTAAGCTTATTGTACGCTAGCAGTTTGTAACTCCTCATTCCCTCCATTATATTACCCCTCATCACTTCCCTGGAAGGAACACTCTTTTCAGCTGTTTTCTTTGTTGCTTGCCTAGTGCAAATTTAGGTTTTCATTCATACCCCTTCTTCTGTTTCCTGGACTAAATCCTTTGGTGAGTTTAACAGTAACACAAATTAGAGAGAAAATCAGTGAAAGTTAATGTAAAAATGAGTTCTCTCAAAATAGGTGGCATCGAGTTTAGCAGGTGACATAACAGAATGACACGTCTGTAAGCTTCCAGTGTGTTGAACCTTGTGTCTCTAATATTTACATTGAAAATTCCACAAGAGAGAAAGGGAAACGAGAAGAGGAAGGGAACTCACAGTTATTTAGCACTTCCTGAGACAGATCCTGTGCAAGAAGTGGTAAATGCATTATCTCATTTACTGCCCTCAAAACCCTAGAAGGCAGATTGTACTCTTCTTCTTCTGGAGCTGAGGAAACTGAGACTCAGCTCAGTGGTTGTGTCCATACTGATGCCCTTGACTTCAAGTAAGGAAACTTCTACTTAACTGGCTGGAACAACAGGGACATTTATTATCTCACATGCTGAGAGCCAGGAAGCAAGAAGAAAAGACTGATAATATGTCAGTGACTCTGCTAGCTCTGACAATACGAAGATGAGAAAGCTTAGCTGCTGCCCATGGGGAACTCACAGTAGGAGTAACACTGAAAAGGCAGACCCAAAGACTGGACTTGTTCAGTGTTTGCCATCAGCGAGTAATCTGTCTTTATCTTTGTAGGCACATGTGATTATTATTAAATGAACACATGGCTTACAGATAGCTTTTAAATAATCATTGCTTTTAAAGAGGAATACTTGTGCCCCAAATTAATGATGTATTTTCTCATCAGGACTAGTATCATTTCTGTGTATTTACATATAATTTTATTGGCTTACATTTTCTGTACTCTTACATCATTTTGCTTCTTGGCCTTATTTGCAAAGAGGATAGTTATCAGGTCTTAAGAATCACTTTCATGGTAAGTCAAAAAGAGTTTGAGTCATTGTAACATTTCATTATTAAAAATATAAAAATAAGAATTACATTAATTTTCTTGTGGGCACATCTTTCCTTTGCATGAAAATATTATTAGTGTTATGAAAAATAGATCTATTTTGAATCAGCACTACAACACTTCACTGACATTCTTCAAAAGGTCGCATCCCATTAAAATCTTTGATTTTTTTTACCTCACAGTCTTCTGCAAGTCTCTCTTTATTAGACTGTGGTTTCAGTTTCTCCCTACTCCAGTTTTCTGAAACTTATGTTGTGAAAAGCACATTGCACTAGCACCACAGAGACATCAATACTAGTTTCAGTTTAGTTACTAATTGTTCTGCACTTGGACCTCAGTTTTATAAAATAAGGTGGCTAACTTAGGTCAGACATGCAAGATAGAGATTATCTTAAGGCCTGACTCTGTTAGCGGCTGTCTGAATCACCGTGAAATCGATTGGCCATGTCTGCCGTGGCTGAGAGGATGGTGGTAACTCTACCATGTATCTTTTTTCAGGCTAGATAATATGTGTGTATTTTATTGGTTCTCTTGATTAAAAAAAAAAAAGCTTTATTGAAGTATAAATGATATGCACTAAACTAAAAATTAAAGTATAATTTGATGTTTTCCTTATGTATTGTATTAGTCATATTCTCCAGCAACAGAACCAAGTATAATTTGATGTTTTCCTTATGTATTGTATTAGTCATATTCTCCAGCAACAGAACCAATTATATATTTTCTCACTATCTTTTCTTTTTCTTTCTTCCTTCCTTTCTTTTTAGAAATTGATGTGGAGGCTGAGAAGTCCCACGATCTGTCATCTGCAAGCTGGAGACCGAGGAAACCCAGTGGTGTAATTCAATCTGAAGACTTGAAAACAAGGGAAACCGATGGTACTGAGTCCCCTGATTCAAATGCTAATCTTACAAGCCCTCAGAGATACCCAGAAATAATGTTTAATCTAGGAACCCTGTGACCTAGTCAAGTTGACACATAAAATTAGCCATTAAGAGTATATACGTATGAAATCATCACAACATTAAGACAAATATGCATCCCCCCCATATTTCTTCATGCCCCTTGGCAATCCCTCCCTTCAGCCCATCCTGATAGGGATGTTAGCATTGAATCTGTAGATCAGTTTGGGGGAAACTGGCATATTAATAATTTTGAGACTTCTGATCCATGAACATGTTATCTTTCCATTTATTTTGGTCTTTCATAATTACTGTCAGCAACATTTTGTAACTTTTAAAAATAAATACCTTACACTAATTTTGTCATACTTATCTCTAAGTATTAATTTTAATGCTATTATAAATGACATTTTATAATATAATTTAAAAGCACTAGAATGCTTTTAAAATTTCAGTTTCCAGTTTTTCTTGCTAGGATGTGGAAGTACAAATGATCACTTTTAGTTCTAATAGCTCTTTTGTAGAGTCCACAGGATTTTCTACATAGATGACCATGTCATCTTGGGATAAAGTTTTACTTCTTCCTTTCCAATATGGATAAGTTTAAATTCTTTGTCTTGCCTTATTGCACTAGCTAGAACCTCTGATACGATGTTCAATTGAAATGGTCAGAGCAGGCATCCTTGCTGTTTTCTTGATCTTAGAGGAAAAGCACTTGGTCTTTGCTGTTAACTGTGATGATAGTGGTAGGTTTTATTTGTTAGTTTTGGGTTTTTTGAGATGCCCTTTCACACCACTTCCTAGTTTTTGAGAGTATTTATCAGGAACGGAAACTGGATTTTATCAGTGTTTTTTCTGTATCTGTTGAGATGGTCACATGGTTTTCCTTTCTTAGTCTATTAATACGGTGAGTTACACAGACTGATTTTTGAATGCTGGAACCAGGTTTGCTTCCCTAGGACAAAACCTATTCAGTCAGAATGTATTATCCATCTTATACATTGTTGGATCAATTTGCTAAAATTTTGTTGAGAATTCTTGCATCTTTGTATAAAGACTATAGGTCCACAGTTGTTTTTTTTTATATATATAATATCTTTGTCTGAGTTTTGTTATCAGACTAATACTGGCTGTATAGAATCTTGGAAAGTATTTTCCCTTTAATTTTCTGCAAGAGTTTGTATACCACTGGTATTATTTCTTCTTTACATATTTGGTAAAATTCTCATATGAAGGCATTTGAACCTGGTGTTGACTTTGTGGGAAGGTTTTAAACTACAAATCCAATTTCTTTAATTGGCTATTCAGGTTATCTGTCTCTTTCTGAGTAAGCTTTGTTAAACTGAGGCAGTGTTTAGTCTAGGGTTAATTTTTCCTACTACCAAATTAAGACCTGTCTGAGTCATCTGCCTCACGCCCTGTGAGCTGTCAGGCTTTTCACTCTGGCTGGTGGGAACGGGCACTATCCCCAGCCGGCTGTGAGCTCTCTGCTCCTGTCCTCTCTAACCCCTTCAGGTAGTCTTTTCTCCGCCCCCAGCCAGTTTACTCTCAGGCAGGCACTGAACGATACACAGCTGAGTGAGTAGTCAGGAGGATCCTCCGCCTGTCTTGGAGTCCTCTCTCTGTGCATCCCTTCCTTTTCCACTCTGTGGATTCGAGCCACCAAGCCCTTCCCTGTTTCCTCTTTTCAGGGAGACAACCAGACTCCATCTGGGTTCCCCCTTCTTGTGTTGTGTGCTGGAAATTCTCTCAATGCCAAAAGCCGGGGCAGTCTTAGGGCTCAGCTCATTCATGTCTTGTCTCTCAGGGATCACTGCCTTTCATTGTCTGATGTCCATTGTGTTGAGAACTATCCTCATATATTTTGTCTGGCTTTTTAGTTGTTTTGGGTGGGAAAATAAATCCAGTTTTTGTTTTCCATCTAGGGCCATGGTCGAAGTTGCCAGGTTTACAGATTTATTTAATGTAATTCTAGATCTCCAGCATCACCTTCTTAAGGTGTGCTTTGGAACAGAGTTTGACTGCTTAAATTCATATTTTTAAAAAAAATGTACTTGGCTGCACTAGATGTTAGTTGCAGCACTTGGGATCTTTAGTTGAGGGATATGAACTCTTCGTTATATGTGGGCTCTAGTTCCCTGACCAGAGATGGAACCCAGGCCCCCTGCTTTGGGAGCACAGAGTCTTAGCCACTGAACTACCAGGGAAGCCCTGCTTAAATTCATATTATGTTTGACAGTTTCTTCATTCTAATATACTGCATCTTATAGACAGGTTTTACCATTCTGCTTGGGCAGAATAAGTATACTTCTGAAGGAATAATAGGAAGTTTCTGACCCACTGATTCCTAAAATTTCACCATTAGCCAGCCATTTCTTTGGGTAAAGCAATTCTCTTCTAAGCTTCTCTTTCACAATCCACATATCTAGGAGAAAAATAATATCTTAACTCCTTAACATTCTGATATTAATTAATGCTATTTTTTCCTCTGATGAATAATATAAAGAGATGAGATCCCTAATGTCAGAAAATATGGCATGAAAGGTGAGGGAAAGGGTACAGAAATGGAGTTTCCTGTGGTTCAGCTTAATTTGCAGACTGAATGCCAGGAGATTAAGATGTCATGAATACTCCAAAAGATAATTTCATGTGAAGAGTGTAGCTCAGTTATCTGACCCAAGGATCAGTCACCTTAATTAATTACTAGAATTCTGCTTTTACTTAAGTGCTCTACCTTGGACAAATCACACATTCCTTTGGCCACAGAAGGATTATTTATGAAGCAGGGTGGATAACTGCCTTCCTCCATGACAAAGCACACACAGAAGTGGTTTGCTTCTTTAGAAGCAAGATGCAAACACAAAATACGTGTAGATGCGCTGTCAGCTTTTTGCTCCTGGTTGTAAGAAGGCCGCAGACCTACTGTTGTCACCTCTCCGACAACAGACGAACAGCCATCTTGGGCACAAGAATAAGATCTCATTTAGTTATCTTGGTATTTTAGCCAGCAGTAGGGAGTGGTGCCTTCTGTATTCCTGCGGGCTTTTTAAAAAATAAAGCTGAAATGAGTTCTCAGAATCGTCATGTTATATTGTTTTCTAAACAGGTAGAATAGAAGTCAGTGGCTCCAGGCAACTTTGCTACACAAAAAAGAAATACCGTAGATTTGTGCCCCAAATGGCCATCAAACTTTGAAATGGATCTCATGGGATTGGGGGTGGGGACTAAATGTTCTATGTGGAGCGAGGGATGGAAGGTGGTTAAGGTCTCCTCTGTGGGCGATTATCCGACCATAGGGGCTTGATAAGGTGAAGTCCAAGAGAAATAGACATCTGCCTCCAATAAATCATAATCTTAGTCATTAGTTCACATTTTCAAAGCTCTTTATACATTTTTTTTCCCCCCACAGAAAAGACCTGTGGAAAGAAAAGACTTGGAGAACTTAGGGAAGGAAGCGACCCAATACTGCTAGAGGTAACGAGTCAGACCCAGTGGGTCAAGCAGGTCTTATCACTTTAGTGCACATCACATTCACTGGGGAGATGGTTAAGCAACCTGATTTCCAGCTCTTGCCCTGAGAGATTCTAAGTCAGAAAGCCTAGGATGGGGCTCGAGGCCTTCATTTTTAATAAGCAATGGCACCCCACTCCAGTACTCTTACCTGGAAAATCCCATGGACAGAGGAGCCTGGTAGGCTGCAGTCCATGGGGTTGCAAAGAGTCGGACACGACTGAGCGACTTGACTTTCACTTTTCACTTTCATGCATTGGAGAAAGAAATGGCAACCCACTGCAGTGTTCTTGCCTGGAGAATCCCAGGGACGGGGGAGCCTGGTGGGCTGCCGTCTATGGGGTCACACAGAGTTGGACACGACTGAAGCAACTTAGCAGCAGCAGCAGCAGCGTTTCTGCCTCAAACCTCACTTAGAAACATTGGCCTAGATTTCTTAAGCTAGTTAGTAATTTTACTGGCTGCTTCAAGTGTTTCCCAGGACAGAAGCTTTTCAGGATATGGGGGAACTGTAATAATGGCGGCACAAGAGAATAATTTAAAAGAGCCAACTGTGTAAGAGGGTTCCCTTTTCTCCACACCCTCTCCAGCATTTATTATTTGTAGACTTTTGGATTGCAGCCATTCTGACTGGTGTGAAATGGTACCTCATAGTGGTCTTGATTTGCATTTCTCTGATAATGAGTGATGTTGAGCATCTTTTCATGTGTTTGTTAGCCATCTGTATGTCTTCTTTGGAGAAATGTCTATTTAGTTCTTTGGCCCATTTTTTGATTGGGTCGTTTATTTTTCTGGAGTTGAGCTGTAGGAGTTGCTTGTATATTTTTGAGATTAGTTGTTTGTCAGTTGCTTCATTTGCTATTATTTTCTCCCATTCTGAAGGCTGTCTTTTCACCTTGCTAATAGTTTCCTTTGATGTGCAGAAGCTTTTAAGGTTAATTAGGTCCCATTTGTTTATTTTTGATTTTATTTCCAATATTCTGGGAGGTGGGTCATAGAGGATCCTGCTGTGATGTATGTCAGAGAGTGTTTTGCCTATGTTCTCCTCTAGGAGTTTTATAGGTTCTGGTCTTACGTTTAGATCTTTAATCCATTTTGAGTTTATTTTTGTGTATGGTGTTAGAAAGTGGTCTAGTTTCATTCTTTTACAAGTGGTTAACCAGATTTCCCAGCACCACTTGTTAAAGAGATTGTCTTTAATCCATTGTATATTCTTGCCTCCTTTGTCAAAGATAAGGTGTCCATATGTGCGTGGATTTATCTCTGGGCTTTCTATTTTGTTCCATTGATCAATATTTCTGTCTTTGTGCCAGTACCATACTGTCTTGATAACTGTGGCTTTGTAGTAGAGCCTGAAGTCAGGTAGGTTGATTCCTCCAGTTCCATTCTTCTTTCTCAAGATCGCTTTGGCTATTCGAGGTTTTTTGTATTTCCATACAAATTGTGAAATTATTTGTTCTAGCTCTGTGAAGAATACTGTTGGTAGCTTGATAGGGATTGCGTTGAATCTATAAATTGCTTTGGGTAGTATACTCATTTTCACTATATTGATTCTTTCAATCCATGAACATGGTATATTTCTCCATCTATTAGTGTCCTCTTTGATTTCTTTCACCAGTGTTTTATAGTTTTCTATATATAGGTCTTTAGTTTCTTTAGGTAGATATATTCCTAAGTATTTTATTCTTTCCATTGCAATGGTGAATGGAATTGTTTCCTTAATTTCTCTTTCTGTTTTCTCCTTATTACCCTCTTACACTGTTGGTGGGAATGCAAACTAGTACAGCCACTATGGAGAACAGTGTGGAGATTCCTTAAAAAACTGGAAATAGATCTGCCTTATGATCCAGCAATCCCACGGCTGGGCATACACACTGAGGAAACCAGAAGGGAAAGAGACAC
>NW_011494762.1:1725363-1761881 GCF_000754665.1 Bison bison bison
TGGAGTATTACTCAGCCATTAAAAAGAATACATTTGAATCAGTTCTAATGAGGTGGATGAAACTGGAGCCTATTATACAGAGTGAAGTAAGCCAGAAGGAAAAACATAAATACAGTATACTAACGCATATATATGGAATTTAGAAAGATGGTAACAATAACCCTGTATATGAGACAGCAAAAGAGACACTGATGTATAGAACAGTCTTATGGACTCTGTGGGAGAGGGAGAGGGTGGGAAGATTTGGGAGAATGGCATTGAAACATGTAAAATATCATGTAAGAAACGAGTTGCCAGTCCAGGTTCGATGCACGATACTGGATGCTTGGGGCTAGTGCACTGGGACGACCCAGAGGGATGGTATGGGGAGGGAGGAGGGAGGAGGGTTCAGGATGGGGAACACATGTATACCTGTGGCGGATTCATTTTGATATTTGGCAAAACTAATACAATTATGTAAAGTTTAAAAATAAAATAAAATTTTAAAAAAAAGGAAAAAAAAATAAAAATAGCTTTGTTGAAGTATAATTGATATACAAAAAAAAAAAAGAGCCAACTGGCAAGGAAATGCAGAGGGTGATTCTGGAAAGAGGAGCCTGGCACTGTGACTCTGGACCCAGCCTCTCCCTCTACCTTGTGCCCAAGCCTCAGGCCTGGGCCACCCTAGGCCCTGGGTGACTACGTGTCAAGGCAGTGCAGGTTTCACAGTCGGGGCAGGGATGCCTGTGTGGCAGCTGTGGGATCTGGAACTTGACCGTGCTTATCAACCAAACAAAGGCAGGACCTGTGACTGAACACACCAGCAGCCAAGCTGGTACAGTTGGCCCACAAAGAGAGGTGGCAGCGGGGCCAGCCAGAAAGTCATGGGAGAACCCTGCAGGCAGATAACGAGACAGAGTGGGGCCTGAGCTTGGCAACCTCTCTGCTGGACATTTATGAGGCCTGTTGGCAAAAACTCACGTGCGAGGCCTGGGAGTGGGGCCAGGTTGGCCTGTCCTAGGAGATTGGGAAGCAAAGAATAGCCTGGCCAAGCCTAGGGGGTCTTTGGACTAAGG
This sequence comes from Bison bison bison, assembly GCF_000754665.1. Lineage (NCBI taxonomy): Eukaryota > Metazoa > Chordata > Mammalia > Artiodactyla > Bovidae > Bison > Bison bison. Next base: position 1,726,419 of record NW_011494762.1, read on the forward strand.
CCATTTTTGTGATAACCACACCCAGCCTTTGTATCATCTGGAAATTGAAGGAGCTGTATTGGAAGGGGGCTCCCTGAGGTCCGTTCAGGTCACCTCGTTTTGTGATTGAATCAAGTCATCTCCATGACCAAGTCCATGTAAACTGGAAGCTGTTCCTCATGGACATGTCTCTAAGGTCTCAGACATGATCCTTGGTCTCTGTGGTATTTAATGGGTCCATAAACTACTTAAGATGTACGTGTTGAGTAGTGATGAAGGGAACTCTGGGAACATGTGGTAGAATATGCGATGCTGTGTGTGTATATGTGAAAAAGAGTGTGTACGTGAGTGTTTATAACCTAATATTACTCATCAGGGAGCTGCCAAGATGAAGAGGAAAGGACTATTTTGCCATGAGGAAAGCTTGGGTTAAACAAAGAAATCTCTCTTAATGCAATTGGTGGACTCTCTTTCTTGGGATAGGGGGCCTAGCAGGCTTTGTAACCACAAGGCCAGTGTTCCTGCCACCCCTACATGCTGCTGCACCTGTTCTCCTGGGCCAAATGAACATTCAGGCTGCCTGAAATAGTCTTCCTTCCTGCGATGGTTTTTGTTCCTATGGATCCTTCTTCAGGTTCCTTTGTACTTGGCTCTTCCATCAAAGTTTCTGAACCACACCGGAAACCCTCACTGGCCAGGAAGTCAGCCACAAGGGTCTTCTTTTGCATGTCTTTTAGGCATTATTTGGTTTATAAATTATCTGAGATGTGATGGTAAACTTTTTCTAAAAAGAATCCAGTGGTTTTCCTTGCCTCCTCCATCATTTTTTTCAGGCAGCCATCTGTTCCGCTTGATACTTTCAGAAAGGGCCTTTCGAGGTACCTCCCAACATGTGAGGTCCTCGGCTGGTCATAACGGTGGCAGTTGTGGGTCTGTGGGCCAGATGGGTAGGAGGGGCGGGGATGGGGTGATGCTTCCTCGTCCTGTGAGGGCCAGAAAGCAGAGGAGAGCAGAGCCCAGAGCAGGACAAAGGAAATGCACAGGCTTTGCTGGACTCTGCCAAGTAGGTTTGCATTGCTGTGGGCTTGTATTTTGATTCAAGGTGTTATGAATTTCAGCAGTTTAAACATACTCATTCCATAATGTCCTGCAGGGCTGAAATGGCTTTTGGACTTTTGGCTGTTATGGATTATCTGTGTCTCTTTTATATGAGGAGGGGTATGTTAGTGATCAAGGTCTAGTCAAGGTAGCTTTGAATGTAAGCAACAGCAGCCAGCTCAAGGAGAAAGGGGAAAGTTTGATAGGAAATATGCAAGTTTCAGGAAGATAGGCATGCCAGTGAGGCCCTATGGGGGCCGGGTACCAGAAAAGACAAAGCTATTAGCGACCAAGGCAGCCAGCTGTCTTCTCAGTCTCTGCGTCTGGGAGCACACAGGGGCTTGGGCTGCTCCTCTCTGCTCTCTTTTGTCTTCCTTCCTCTTCTGAGGTATAGCTACCCTAAAATGTCCGGGTTTACAGGTGCTCCGAATCACGATTTCAACTCCCCAGGTCAGAGAATTTGGTTCAGCTTGGTCAGGTGTCCACCAGCCATGGACAGCTGGTCCAATCAGCCATGGCTGAGACAGTGGTGAGTGATGGTGTATGAACACAGCTGTGGACGAGGTTTCTGGGGGAGGAGGCCCTTCTCAGGAAACGCTGGGTCACTGTGTACTGGAAGGATGTCCCGATGTGTCCACTGTGGCTACTTATATTTTGTGTGTAAGCTATGCATCCTTTTCCTTTCTCTCTTAATATCTATTGTAGTTATTGTTTCTCCTCTATGTTGTAAGTTCTTGGAGCCTTGGAGACTAGGGAAATAGTCTTCCCAGTTCTATAAATCAGCAGGTTGCCTTATACAATGTCCTGCATCTTATGAGGGCTGCAATCGAGAATGTAAATGGGATATTTAACATTTTCTCAAACTTTTCCTTTGCCAAGTTTGGGTACACTTTGTTCTGTTTGAGGGCTTAGAATAAATAAGATTTTAAGAGGCTTGTGATGAACAGAATGAGACTTGTCCCTAATCCAAAGGTAAAATCATATTAAGAAGGTTATTTTATTAATTTAATAAACTAAAGAGTATTCCTTTGATATTAACTGGGGGTGGGAAGGGCAGCTATTACTAGAAAGGACTTCTCAAGATTCCTTCTGGTGGCCAGATTCATGGACTCAAATAAGAACTTATACATGAAGAAATTAAGTCTTGGAGTAGTTAAGAGACATGCTTTGGGGGCAGTCCTTGGCAGAGCTGAGATAAAAAAGACTCCTCTGCTCAGATCCCTGGCTTCAGCCTTTGGTCTGCCCCTAGTGAGCTGATGGTGGACATGTGAGTGTGTTCCTGGTAGACACAGTGCCCTCATAGGTAAGAAAATGACCTTTAGGGCTGCTGAACCTTGCACATTTTGTTACCTTTCCAATTCCATACAGCCAGCAAGTAAGTAGAACTCCATTTTTTAAAAAATGAGACAATGCAAATTCTTGCAGCTTTTCTTACTGGGCTGTTTTGTGCTTGGTGATAGCAATATTATATCACTAAGATTTACAGAAATTATTTGACCTTTCAATATGTGTTCCCTAAACCCACTTAAAAGAGCAAGATCCTGAAGGGATGAGCTAATAAGGTCTATGTAATTGAGAATAAACTGGTGATGTTGCTAAAGGCTATTTGTGTGTGTGTGTGTGTGTGTGTGTGTGTGTGATTGAGTGGTCTTCTTGTAAGTTGGTTGCATCTTAAAAAACTTGGTTTTGAATCATAGGCTTGGCATATTGACCCTGTTGAAGAGTATGAATACTTCCATGATTCCATGGGAAGTAAATTTAGACCCATTTAGTCTTAGGTCACGGAGAAGGCGATGGCACCCCATTCCAGTACTCTTGCCTGGAAAATCCCATGGGCAGAGGAGCCTGGTAGGCTGCAGTCTGTGGGGTCGCTGAGGGTTGGACACGACTGAGCAACTTCACTTTCACTTTTCACTTTCCTGCATTGGAGAAGAAAATGGCAACCCACTCCAGTGTTGTTGCCTGGAGAATCCCAGGGACGGGGGTGCCTGGTGGGCTGCCGTCTATGGGGTCGCACAGAGTTGGACACGACTGAAGCGACTTAGCAGCAGCAGCAGTCTTAGGTCAAATCACATCCCCTGAAGCATAACTATATATAGCAAAGGCTGACATCAAACCCTTTGCTGATAAGGCAGGTGTCTGTCCTGTCCCCCAACACCACTCCCATGTCTGTGACCCCTTGCACAAAACCCTTGGGAACTGACACTTCTCACTCCTTGCATTACCCAGATCACCTACATGATCCTGGTGGTGTTTGCTGAGCAGTCACCATGAAGATACCTGCCCCTGCCTGTCCCTGTGGCAGGCCAGGAAGCCACAGATGGGCTTCAAAGCAGCAAGAGACAGCAGAGGAGCATCACTGCAAGGCTGTCATCAGCTCTTGGTGACTTATGCTCTCTCCATCCTTGCTCCACTGGTCCAGGCTTAGGTCGCTCACACCAATTATCATATTTGGCCCCATTGATAAGAGCCTGAGGTGTTGCTGTCTTCTGGTAATTTTAAAGCCTGTAAAGAGTGATTCAGGCTATTCTTCTTGACAGGAGATAGTGAGAGAGATGATATGGCCTTGGGTGGGGTGTTGTGTGGGGTACTGACCTTGGGGATATCCAGAGTAGGAATGTTGCACAGCCTGTGGTCTTGGGCAGCAGAATGGGAAGGTGGAACAGAGGTGGGCACAGCAGTTCTCCCTGGCCACATCTGCTTCTCTTTTATACTCTATTATGTGCATCTCGAGGAGTTGAGAAAGAGTCTGAAATGTCAAAAAGTCTAGCAACCACCCACCCCCATGCTGTGTCTTATCTCTTTCATCCCTGTGATGGAATATTTCAAGAAATGGGTACGTCATTGCTTTCCAAGCCTCATCCTTCTGTTTCTGGAGATGACGGCTAAAATTTTCTATTAATATTAAAGGAGATAACCCCCATGTCCAAGAGTAGAGAAATGGTTGAATGTGGACTAGCATAAGGATATTATACAACTGCTGAAAGAGAATTTCAAAATATTATAGAAAAGTTCTCAAAATATTAATAAACTGGAAACAAAACTGTTTGCAGTACACCTATGTGAGTATAGGGGTTTTCTTGGTGACTTAGACGGTAAAGAATCTGCCTGCAATGCAGCAGACCCAGGTTCGATCCCTGGGTATTCTTGTCTGGAGAATTCTATGGACAGAGGCTACAGTCCATGGGATCACAAAGAGTCGGACATGACTGAGCAACTAACACTTTCACCTTTCACTTTCATTTTCTATGTGAGTATATGTGTTTATTTAGACATATTTGCATTAAAAACACTAAGATAATCTACAGGTAGTTGATTTACACTTGAGGTTTATCGTGGCAGATACTACTGAGGGCTACTAAACGTCATTCCCTTCCCCCTTGCCAGCCTCCCACTATATAGGAGGGAAAAGCTGCTGCTGCTGCTGCTAAGTTGCTTCAGTCGTGTCAGACTCTGTGCGACCCCACAGATGGCAGCCCACCAGGCTCCCCCATCCCTGGGATTCTCCAGGCAAGAACACTGGAGTGGGTTGCCATTTCCTTCTCCAATGCATGAAAGTGAAAAGTCAAAGTGGAGTCGCTCAGTCGTGTCCGACTCTTCGAGACCCCATGGATTGCAGCCTACCAGGCTCCTCTGTCCACGGGATTTTCCAGGCAAGAGTACTGGAGTGGGTTGCCACTGCCTTCTCCCCTGGAAAAGCTAGGTATTCCTTTTCCAATTTTCCTTGTGGATAGAGTTGACTGTATAACCCAGTATGGCCAATGAGATACATATATGAGAAATTGTTTCCCTTTCTGAAAAAGGGCAGCACCATTAAAGAAAAGATCCTCTGTGCTACATTGGTTGCCCCCTTATTATCGAACCCCTCCATTGCTTTGAATGCTGATTTGTGTTGTTAGAGCTTCAGCAGCCATCCTGGGACCTTGAGGCAACAGTTGGAGGATGAAACCAGAACTCTGAAGTTGGTGGCAGAAAAGATTAGAAAAATCTTGAGGCTTTAACCACGGTCTACTTCTAGGCCTTTTTTATTTATTTTAAAAATGAATAAAATTGTTATTTATTTTTGGCGGTGCTGGGTCTTCACTGCTGCTTGTGGGCTCTCCCCAGGTGCAGACAGTGGAGGCCACTTGAGTTGTGGTACGCTGGCTTCTCACTGCAGTGGCCTCTCCTGTCATGGAGCGTGGGTTCTAGGGCACTCAGTCTTCAGGGGTTGCTGCACCTGGGCTCAATAGCTTCTCCAGCTACACAGCTCCGTTCCTGCCTTATGTGGTTTGGGTTCTCTGATCACCCTGCTTTTCATTTTTTGTGCATTCTTCAGTTTGCTTCCTTCTTAATGTACGGCAGGCAGACCTGAAATTGACATTCCAGGGGTCCAACCAGACAGGAACTGATAGCCTGCGTCCTCCTCTGTGTACTTCTTTTCTCCTTGAGGTTTCTTCTTTTCTGCCTGCTTTTGGGGTACCCTCATCTAAGTCAAACCCCTGACTCTTTTCCAAGTGTTTTGTACCAATAGGTTTTTATCTTCTATCTATCATCTGAAGTGCAGGACATTCCCTTCATTCTTATTAAGTTTCCTCTTATTAAATTCAGGGTGGTATTCCAGCTTGTTGAGACTTGTGGGTTCTAATTATGTATTTGCTGTTCCTTTCAGCTTCCTGTCCTCTACAAATTTGATAAGCATGACTCCCGTGTCTTCATTTCAACTCCTTGATAACAAGTGTAACCCAGATGTCAGTTGACGTCACCATGTCCTCTGAGATAGAAATAAAATTAGCTCAAGCCCTCATCACACATCCTGTGGGAAGTCGGACACCCTCCCAAAGATCTTTGCAGACTCCCAGCACTTTGATGGCCATTTGCGGTTCCACTTTCCTCCTCCTGCTGACCTCGGGTTCACCCACATCCCACCCCTGTGGCTGCTCTGTCCTCTCGGGTTCATACGGACCAGGTCCTTTCTGTGATTTCTTTAAAGAAACAAGATATTTAGAGGTGTGGTGGATTCTGCTCAAGACTTGCAGCGATGGTGTGTGTGTGCACGCACATGTGTGTAGGGGGTGGTCCATGTATGGAACAGGTAGTCAAACAGATTTAATAGAGCTCTTCTTTCTGTTCTTGAGAGTCCCTTGGCAACACTACCACTAGGACCTTCTTCCTGGTCTCCTTTCACCATGTGCTTCTCAAACTACTGAGAGAATCAAGAGTCTAGAATTTCATTAACAGCCCTTGTCCTGGCCAGGGTTGATGGAGGACAGTATGGCATGGGGAGACAAAGGCAGACCCTGGGCAAATCTGCGAGGAGTCGAAGTTTGTCCAAGTTGTTCCCCACACTTCCTCTTAAATTAAATTTTTGGACTATATTTTATTTAACCCAAAGCAACCAAAATATTATTTCATCATATATTATGGGCTGAATTGTGTTCCCCCAAATTCATGTTGAAACCCTAACCTCAGAATTGACTGTATTTGGAGATAGGGTCTTTATAGAGGTAATCAAGGTAAAATGAGGTCATCAAAGTGGGCCTAATTATCAAGGTGGGTGATCAAGGACACCTGACTGTTGTCCTTATGAAAAGAAGGGATTTGCACACCCAATAGAGATGTCAGGAGTTGTATGTGCACAGAGAAAAGATCATGTGTAGAGTTGGCAAGAGGGCAACCATCTGTGAACCAAAGCAAGAAGCCTCAGAGGAAACAAACTCTGTTGGAACTTTGATCCTCAACCTCTAGCCTCCAGAACTATAAGAAAATAAATCTCTGTTGTTTAAGCCACCTGCTGCTGCTGCTGCTAAGTCGCCTCAGTCGTGTCTGACTCTGTACTACCCCAGAGATGGCAGCCCACCAGGCTCCCCCATCCCTGGGATTCTCCAGGCAAGAACACTGGAGTGGGTTGCCTGCCATTTCCTTCTCCAATGCATGAAAGTGAAAAGTGAAAGTGAAGTTGCTCAGTCGTGACTCTTAGCGACCCCATGGACTGCAGCCTACCAGGCTCCTCTGTCCATGGGATTTTCCAGGCAAGAGTACTGGAGTGGGTTGCCATTGCCTTCTCTGTTAAGCCACCTAGTCTGTGATATTTTCTTGTGGCAGCCCTAGCAAATTAATGCACCATGTTACTAATGTAAAAATGAAGGAGTGTAGTGGGTGGTAAGGTGGTTACCCAAAAGTTCGGTTTACATCCTAATCCTTGGGACCCGCGGATGTGACCTTATCTGGAAAAAGGATCTTTGCAGATGTAATTAAATCAAGGATCTTGAAATAGCATCATTTAAAATGTCTGGGTGGGCCCTTAATCTAATGACAAATGTCCTACAGAGGAGGAGAAAACACAGCCACAGAGGAGAAAGCTGTGGACTCCAGAAGCAGAGATCAGGGGTGGAGCCACAAGCCAAGGAATGCTTGAGCCTTCTAAGGGACTGTGGCTCTGTGAATACCTAGATTTCAGATTTCTGGCTCCAGAGCTGTGAGAGAGTAAGTTTATGTTGTTTTAATCCACCAAATCTGTGGTAATTTGTTACAGTGGTACTAGGAAACAAATATGAGAAGGTACTTTATGTTCTTTTTTCAAACTTTGAAATGTGGTGCTGTTTTTATATGTATAACACAGCTCAACTAAGAGCAGCTAAGTTCATGCTAGCTTATTTGGAAAGTGACTCCAGATAGAGTGAGGGATGGGGGGAAGCACAAGGAAGGGGGCAAGACGCATTCTCATGCTGGCCACCCCTACCGGTACCCTTCTTTCTGTATCTGGTATCTGTATTCTAGTGCCCATAATGTTCAGCATTTTCCAGGTAGAAGCTGACTTCCAGGGCCGCTTATACTGGAGTCTGCTTCCAGGGCAGTGACTCTTTCATTTACCTGGAAACTCCAAACTCTCAATGAGCTAATGCTCAAAGCTGGATGGAGTGACTGGTATACTGTGAAGTTTCTTTAGTGATGTTCTCATTAGCCAGGAGCCCACATCCACACTTCCCCATAATTCCTTCCCTCATGTGTTGGCTTGTTTCCATAACAAAGTACCACAGACTGAGTGGCTTAAACAACAGAAATTTTATTGTCTCAAATCTGAAATCATGGTGTTCACAGGGTCAGTTTCTCCCATGGGCTGTGAAAGAAGGATTAGTTCCAGGTTTCTCTCTTTGGCTTTTAGATGGTTGTCATTTTATATGTCTACTCTCTATGAGTATTTGTCTCTGACCAGTTTTTTCCTTTTCATAAGGACACCAGTCATATTGGGTTAGGGCTACCTTAATGATCTCGCTTTAACTTGATTACCTTTGTAAAGACCCTATCTCCGAAATAAGGTACTTGAGGTTAAGACTTCCACGTATCTCTTTTTGGTGGGGACACGAATCAGTTCATAACACCTCCTTTGATGTTTCACCTCATTATCAAACCCAGTGTCCCTTGATTTTACCTAACATGTATGGGTTGTTTTATTTCTATAAATCTAAATTTATTTTCCTCATTTCTAAAATGAGAATAATTTTTATGTATAAATTGGTAATTGGTTTATTTTTTGCTGTGAGTTTTAGTTGGGGTTGTATTGGAAACTACAATCTGGGAAACAGCCTCTGCATAGCTCTGAGAGAACTATTCAAAAGAGGGAGGTGAGAAGCCAGTTTATATGTGGATTTTTTTTTTTTTTTGGCTAGGGAGTATGTGCAGTCAAGCATAGCTCATGGTTAAAGATTACTGCTAGTCACAAGGATATCTCAAGTTAATGATTTTAGTTTCTTTCTATGTATGGGAAGAGGCAAGAATCTAGGTTCACTAAAATTCTTCCTGAAGTATACATCTAACTATCTGAGAGGCCTGCTTGCCCAAAGCACAGAGCATACTATTAATGTCTTCTTCTTGTTTCCTATTTTTTAAGTTACTTGTTTTTCTTCCATGTATATCTTTATACAGTTTTTAAAGGTTACATTCCATTTCAGTTATTACAAAATGTTGGCAATATTCCTTGTGTTGTATAATACATCCTTATAGTCAAACTTAATAGTTTGAACATTCCACTCCCCCACCTTTATATTGCTTCCATCCTGCCACTGGTAATTACTAGTTTATTCTCTGTATCTATGAATCTGTTTCTTTTTGTTATATTCACCAGTTTGTTGCATTTTTTAGGATTCTACATATCCAGGATATCATAGAGTATTTGTCTTTGTCTGACTTATTTCACTTAGCATTCAGTTTAGTTCAGTTCAGTCGCTCAGTCGTGTCCAACTCTTTGCCACCCCATGAATCGTAGCACGCCAGGACTCCCTGTCCATCACCAACTCCCAGAGTTCACTCAGACTCATGTCCATTGAGTCAGTGATGCCATCCAACCATCTCATCCTCTGTCGTCCCCTTCTCCTCCTGCCCCCAATCCCTCCCAGCATCAGTCTTTTCCAATGAGTCAACTCTTCACATGAGGTGGCCAAAGTACTGGAGTTTCAGCTTTAGCATCATTCCTTTTAAAGAAATCCCAGGGCTGCTCTCCTTCAGAATAGCCTTCAAATCCATTCATGTTGCTGCAGATGGCAAAATTTTGTTCTTTTCTATGACTGAGTAGTATTCCATTGCATATGTGTGTGTATTTAATATATCTTCTTTATCCATTCATCTGTTGATGGACACTTAGGTTGGTTGCTTCCATACCTTGGCAATTGTAAATAATGCTGCTATGAATGTTGGGGTGCATATATCTTTTTGAATTAGTGTTTATGGTTTTTTTTGGTATATAACGTAGAGTAGAATTACTGGGTCATGTGGCACCCCACTCCAGTACTCTTGCCTGGAAAATCCCATGGATGGAGGAGCATGGTAGGCTACAGTCCACGGGGTCGCAAAGAGTCGGACACGACTGAGTGACTTCACTTCACATGGTAGTTCTATTTTTAGTTTTCTGAGAAACCTCTATTCTGTTTTCCTTAGTGGCTGTACCAATGTACATTCCCACCAACAGTGTGCAAGGGTTCCCTTTTCTCCACATCCTTGGCAACATTTGTTATTTGTGTTCTTTCTGATAATAGCCATTCTGAAGGTGTGAGGTGATGTCTCATGTGGTTTTGATTTTAATTTTCCTGATAATTAGTGATGTTGAGCATCTTTTCATGCACCTGTTGACCATCTGCCTCTTTGGAAAAATATCTGTTCAGCTCTTCTTCCCATTTTTAAATTGGATTGTTTGACTTTTTGATGTTGAGTTGTATGAGCTGTTTATATATGTTGGATAAGAAAACAATAATATTTGTTTTAAAGTGTTGTAGGGTTAAATGTGATAACATATGGGAACGTGCTATACAATCTGAGCTGGTGTTATTAGCACTTTTCACTACCACCTGTGCCCTTCATACATTCCGATCAAGGAATGGAACAGTGCCAGCTGCTCTGTGGAATCTGTCACCAGCAGTAAAATAGCCAAAGGTAGGCAGTATGACATAAATCTGAGACAAACATTAAAAATTTTCAGAAGAAACTTTTTAAGGAGCAAAATAAGATAAAGCAAAACACAAAATCATAGAAACAGATGAGTGTGTAGAATACCTATTGTGATTTTAATATAGGAAGGCTGCCCCTAAACTGGTTTGGCTGAGGTGTGGCTTAGTGGCCCATTCCAGACCTTTCTCTCACTACCTTGCCCATCATGGTGGGAGCCCTTGGCTGAGCTGATGGCTCAAGATAAGCCCAGTTCTCCAATCCTGAGGCTCGATTCATGGCTTCTTCACAGAAGGGACTTATCCTAGTGTGGACTGGCTCATTCCTCACTTCCTTTCCTAGATCTGGGCAAATCCCTTAGAGCCTCATGGTCCAGCCCAAGGGGGTTTCAATAGAGCCTACTCTGTGTAGACATCCTCTGTCTAGGATACTTTCTTGGGTGAATGGGAGAAACAAAATCTTATTTTCTTAGTCACTGGGAAGTCTCAGCTCACCAGTTTTGTTGAGACTATGGTTTCATAAATTAAAATCTTGAGTAGGGAGACAAGAGACAGGGTTGAGTACTAGAGCTGTTTGGTGAACAAGTATTGGGGGAACTGACTGCCATGATTTTATTTAGTTATTTTTATTGAGATGCAGTTCATATAACATAAAATTAACCATATTAAATTGAACAATTCAAGAGTACTTAGTGCATTCACAGTGTTGTACAGCCACCACCTCTATCTAGTTCCAACACACTTTCACCTTAAAAGGAAGACTCCTATTTATTAAGTGATCATTCCCCTCTTCCCTCAGCTGCTGGCAACCACCAATCCGCTTTCTGTCTCTATGGATCTACCTATTCTGTATATTCTATATAAGTGGAACCATACCATTGGTGGACTTTCATGTCTGTTTGTTTGTTTTTTTTTTTTCCACTCAGCATAATGTTTTCAAGATTTATCCATGTTGTAGTATGTATCAGTATTTCATTCTTTTTTTAATGACTGAGTAATATTTCATCATATGACTATATCACTGTGAGTTTATTTTGCTAAGTGGAATATGCAAACAGAGTATCAGAACTGATTTCCTCTGGAGAAGCTATATTGGGAAAGAGAAAGTGAAAGGAAAGTGAACTGGTGACTTATTGAGAGAATTTTTGAGAAAAATTATAATTGTTTAAAAAAGAATTTCATGAAGGTTTCAGTGTGTGGTATAAGATGGAAATCTTTTTTTGTCTTCTTGTGAAATCTTCATTGAAATATTGATGTCACTAATGTTTGTGGCCTTGGATCTATTTTTTCTGACATGACAAATTGCTGAGTGCAACCTCAAGGTATGATCAGGACAAGAGTTGAAGCTACTTAAGCCAGTCCCAGGTGATCTGGTTACCTGAATTCAACAGTTTGGAGTTAGAATCTGACTTTCCTCTGGAAGGTGACTAAAGGTTTAGCATCTCAGTAGAGTCAATGGCACCCCACTCCAGTACTCTTGCCTGGAAAATCCCATGGACGGAGGAGCCTGGTAGGCTGCAGTCCATGGGGTCGCTAAGAGTCGGACACGACTGAGTGACTTCACTTTCACTTTTCACTTTCATGCATTGGAGAAGGAAATGGTAATCCACTCCAGTGTTCTTGCCTGGAGAATCCCAGGGACAGGGGAACCTGGTGGGCTGCCGTCTATGGGGTCGCACAGAGTTGGACATGACTGAAGCAACTTAGCAGCAGCAGAGTCAGTATAGATGGTGATTCTGCTGCAGTCTGCATCCAGCCTGCTTGAGAACTGAGCTCAGCTTTGGCTTAACAAAATATAATTTTGCTGCTAAACAGCAACAACAACAAAATTTGACCATGAGTCAGCTGATCTCTAAAGTGGATTTTCATTTTAAGCCTCTGTAATTTCCCCTTTTCTCCCTACTCTCAGCCCCAGTATAAAAGACATCTGATAAGACCTCATATGAGGAAGGACCTTCCTGAAAGCCTTGGGCTGCTTCACCTCATTCCCTGAGATAAGTTAGACAAGAAAGAACTGACTTTCTCATTTAGATTCGATCATGGGTAAATTCAGCATATCAGAAAAGCACAAACTTTTGGCCAGCATGAAGGTTTTCTTAAGCTGATTAGGTGCTTGGCATTCAGAGTCATTTAGTGCCTATTGTACAAAATGAATAAGAACGTGCTGAACTTCAGCTGCTTACTAGAACAAATAAAATTATAAATTACTAGGTAAATAGCATCACAAGAAATAAGGCTATTTCCCTAGGGGAACCTAGAAACCTGTGATTCACAGTGCTGAGCCCAGAGACTCATTCAAATCTGAAGAACCCATAACAACAGATTACAAACAGGTCAGAATCCAGAAAATAGAGCCGCCCATCCCTAGCTTCTCCCTCTTGTCTACCACATCTGGAACACACCAGTTCTGACAGTGTGTTTTCTTAGGACTGACTTGAAAGGCAATAACCTTACAGCATTTGACTTTTACTAGCCAAGCTAGTCCATCTAGAATATATAAAAAGACATGGGACACTGCATCCAACTCCACCTTCCCAACCCTAATTTCCTTTCTGTCTATTCAGTTAATAGATCTCAAGAGATTACTTGAAGACAGTATGTTCAGAAGCTCTCAACTTTGTGCATTCTGTTTAAAACTTTTCCCTTCCCTGATCCAAAGTATCACTTTTCCACCCAAAAGCAACAATTAAAGGTTGGCTGTGGCTTTTCTTTAAAAAGAAAGAGGGATTATATCTCAACAGAAAAGAAAAAAAAGCCCAGTCACTTCTGCAGTTGTTGGCTCAGTTCACATGGGACTCTTTTTCCTGTTGTGATAGTATATTAGTAATTAAAATCTGTCCTTGCTGCTTAAAACAAAAAAAGAGGAATGAGATGGAAGCAAGAGTGGGGCAGAGAGGGACACACGGGGTTGGAACTTGGTGAAGACACGTGTGGCCAGTATGAACCTAGAGACAGCAGAGTGAGATCTACCCCACACAGTCCAGTCTCTGCCTTCCAGGGCTATCTGCCTCTGAGCATGGAGAAGAGACATGAATGTCTGTCACAGAGTTTGTGAGGGTGCTGTGGTGGTTTAGTCGCTAAGTCGTGTCCAACTCTTGTGACCCCGTCAACTGTAGCCTGCCAAGCTCCTCTGTCCGTGGGATTTCCCAGACAAGAATACTGGGGTGGGTTGTCATTTCCTTCTCCAGGGGATCTTTCTGACCCAGGGACCGAGCCCGCATCTCCTGCATTGCATGTGGATTCTTTACTGCTGAACCACCAGGGAAGTTTGTGAGATTCACACCTAAAGGGTCATCTTGGACTTGATTAAATATTGATGTTGATTTTCCAGACTCTTTCTTTGAGATGCTGTCTCCCAGCTGCTATATGTTTGTTCCATCATGTTCTTAGGTCTTTGTTCAAATGTCATTGCCACAGAGAGTTCCATACTTCCTAACTCCCTGGCACCTCCATTTAAAAAAAAATTGTAGTTGATTTACAATATTAGTTTCAGGTGTACAGCATTGTGATTTAGTATTTTTACGTTATACTCCACTGAAAGTTACTATAAGATAATGGCTATAATTCCTTGTGCTCTACAGTATTTCCTTGTTGCTTGTATTTTACACATAGTAGACTGTATCTCTTAATCCTATACTCGTAATTTTGCTTCTCCTCCATTCCCTCTTCCTTTGATAACCAGATATCTGAGTCTGTGTGTTTTGCACATACAATCATTTGTATTGTTTTTTAGATTCCACAAATAACTGACACTATTCAGAATTTGTCTTTATCTGACTTATTTCACTAAGCATAATATTCTCTAGTTGCAGAGATTTTAACAGCACCACCTAGATGGTGGCATTTAAAAAAAAATGATTCTTAAAATTCTATAGTACTTTATAATTTTCAACAGTTTCATACAACATGATTTCATTTAACTCCATAATAACCTGTTTTCCCTCTACTCCTATATTGCCCCAACCACCCCTCTCCCCACTGTTCTCTATATCTGTGAATCTGTTTTTTTGTTGTTGTTATATTCACTAGTTTGCTGTATTTTTTAGATTCTACATATCAGAGACATCATATCTTATTTGTCTTTCTCTGACTTGTTTCACTTAGCATAATCTCTTCCAAGTCCATCTATGATGCCACAAATGGCAAAATTGCATTTTCAATGGCTAAATATAGTATTCTGTTGTTTATATGTACCTCATCTTCTTTATCCATTCATCTGTTGATGGACACTTACATTTCTTCTGTGTCTTGGCTATTGTAAATAATGCCACTATGAACATTGGGGTGCACGTACCTTTTTGAGTTAGTAGGGGCTTTTGGGATGTATACCCAGGAGTGGATTTATTGGGTCATGTGGTAGTTCTAGAGACCCAGGTTCAATCCCTGGGTCAGGAAGAGCCCCTAGAGAAGGGATTGGCTACCCACTCCAGAATTCTTGCCTGGGGAATTCCATGGACAGAGAGCCTGGCAGGCTATAGTCCATGGGGCTACAAAAAGTCGGACATGACTGAGCGACTAACACTTTCGCTTCACTTTCATAGTAGTTCTGTCTTTAGTTTTCTGAGAAACCTCTGTGCTGTTTTCCACAGTGGATGCACCGATTATCCCCCTCCCAGTGTATGAGGGTTCCCTTTTCTCCACATTGTCACCAACATTTGTTATTTGTTGGCACCTTCATTTTCTCTGCACTTTTACTTATTTGTTTATTATCTCTTTCTCCCCTAGAATATAGGCTCCCTGAGGGCAGAGGTTTTTGTCTTTTTTGTTCACTGCTGTATTCTCCTCACTTAATTGGTCCCTGAAACACAGTATATACTAAATAATCATTTGTACAATGACTGAATGAAGGAATGTCCTCCTAAAGCTCCTTTCCTTGGGAGGAAGTACATATCTTCATTTCATCAGCATGTTTTAAGGAGTTTCTCATCTAGGGCCTGTAAGTTACTTTTGTTATTTCTTATAACGATCTCAGGCAATGTTTTTAAGACATATTTATTTTCTGGATGAAACTAACAGGACTATGGGAGACTCACTTGATCATTTAGCGCTCTTTCACTGAACAATTACTTGATTTTGTTTTCTATCCTGACAGATCTTTATGATTCTCTACCATCGTGCTTAGTCATGTCTGACTCTTTGTGACCCCACAGACTGTAGCCCACCAGGTTTCTCTGTCCATGTAATTTTTCTGGCAAGGATATTGGAGTGGGTTGCCATTCCCTTCTTCAGGGGATCTTCCCAACCCAGGGGTCAAACCAGGGTCTCCTACATTGCAGGCAGATTCTTTAGCACTGAGCCACCAGGGAAGCCCTCTTTATGATTCTAACTGAAAATTAGAACTGAGGCTTCAGTTTTACAAGTCATAAGAGTTAATGGTGGGCACTTTCTCCATTCTGATGTTCCCCCTAGGAACCTGGAAGTGGATATGTGCTTCCACTCTGGGAAGCATGTAGATCTTGCTCCCCAGCTCTGTAGCTCCTGTTGTGATGCAGAAACTAGATGATACTGAAAGAATATCCCTAAACTAAGAAATGGGGGTTATAATTTTCAACACCTTCATTCTTGGGCAGTAGAAACATATTACACCCTGTTGAAAGGGACTTGTTGCATGGGAATCATGTCCCAAATAGCTGGATGGACTGATGCTCTATTCCATTGCCCAGGTAAACAGTCCCGTCTCCTGGTAAGTCTAATAGTATGGGCTTTCTCTGTTTTGGACTCTCTCTGCTTGCTCCCTCTCCCAGGCCTGGCTAGTGGAAGCTGGAGTCCCTATTTTAGGTGGCTTCCTGATCTTTATTCCTTTTAAGTGTTCTCCAGGGGAGAGAGTTTTATAGGGAGATGAAATCTATGTGGCGTCAGCAGAATCCAGTCCCAGATGACCCTACACTGAAAGAATTGGATCAGGCAGGTGTTGTGATGTGTCTGCTTCACTTAGTGTCTGGTAAATCAGATGTCTCACATCTGAAACCATCAGCAAGAAGTCCAGATGCGATCTTCACTTGGGATTCCTGAACTCATCTTCTCGAAATCTTATAAAACTACCCAACCTTCAGTACACCAAGCCAGCCAAAGTAAGTAAACAGGGAAAATCAAAGCTCCTTATAAGTGCTTTGGGCTTCCCTGGTAGCTCCGCTGGTAAAGAATCCACCTGCAGTGCAGGAGACCCCGGTTTGATTCCTGGGTCAGGAGGATCCCCTGGAGAAGGGATAGGTGACCCACTCCAGTATGTTTGGGCTTCCCTGGTGGCTCAGACAGTAAAGAATCTGCCTGCAATGTGGGAGACTTGGGTTCTATCCCTGAGTTGGGAAGATCCCCTGGAGAAGGAAATGGCAACCCACTCAAGTATACTTGTCTGGAGAATTCCATGGACAGAGGAACCTGGCGGGCTACAGTCCATGTGGTCACAGAGTTGGACATGGCTGAGCGACCTTCACACTCACACTTCACATAAGCACATTATTTTCTACATAAAAGTTCACACTTCATGTGAATTTTCTGTAAAGCTTCCCCCGTGATATAATATGCTTGGCAGCTAAGCCAGGAAGATAGGTAGAAAAACATGCTCTCTCTCAATGCATCCTCTAAGCATTTGGAAGAAATTCTCAGAACCCAGCTTTCAGACAGCGCTACCAGCTGGTTCCCCTCTGACAGCTCTGCAGCTCCTGAGGGAACAGAACAAAGCGGGCGGGCTTCTTGGGGGCTAATGTTGCTGTATTCTGTTCTTGCAAGTCCCAGGGCAGGAGGCCCACTGGTCTAGTCTAAGTCCTACACCCCCTGGAAGGAGAACAGATGCTGCATAGGTAAAATCAAAGCATGTCCACCACAGGATGCTCTGTAGTGGTGAAGAAGTTTAAAATTAAGGCTATGAAAATTCTTTGAAATACTACCATGTAGATACTACCAGCTTGTAACATTTTTGTTGGTCTGTATTTTTACAATTTCTTAACCCTCATGTGAAATTTTACACAAATGGTCATCCCTTGCGCCCACCTCACTCTCTTAATCTCAACCTCTCTCTTATCCAGAATTTCACAAATGCTGCTTACGTCTCTGAAGTCTTTCCTCATCGCTTCCTTGAACACAGTGTTCCTCCAAGATCCATAAGGAAAAGCGAGGTGGTTTTTAGCTTTGTTTCTTTAAATTTCCAATCTGTCCTGACTGATATTTTAAATAAAATACAATAAAATTAATTACCAGGAAAACTAAAATTTTTAGAACAAAGTACACTCCCCAATTTTTAATAATTAGATTCAACAGACATAAAATGACTTTTCCCAAATGTTATAAAAGTTTCTAAATGTTTACTTCTCAATTTCTGTAACTACCCAGGGAAGACTGTTAACATATAGACTTAGCAGATACTTTGAGTAGCTTTGTTCTAGATGACTCTGACCCTCTCTTTCATTCTCAGCAAAGATATCACTTCTCCCACAAAGTCTTCCTGACAGCTTTCCTCCAACCCCCATTCAGCTAGATGGTCTCACAGAGTTCTGTGCGTCTTCTTCTTAAAGCACCCACCAGTCAAACTCTGTCCTAAATGAATCTGTGCTAGTGGATAAGGGGTGCTTCTGGTTATCTCTGAATGTCAACCTCTTACAGAAGTTCAAGGTTCCAAAGCCAGCAGGGCCACCACAATCCCTTCAGCAAGCCATTCACTGGAAGGAGTTAAGTCTATGTAGATCTATCTGTATAAGCAAAAAAAGAAATGCTGTGTCAGTAAATTTAAGATGCCATGAATTATAAGATGCATACCTACTTCAGTGATGTGAAAATAAGAATTGTAAGACACATCCAGATTTCAGAAATGTTAAAATGTGGATGAATAAGTGTCTGAACCAATGAAATGAAGTTGTTAAAATCTCAGCCTTCTGTCTTTTGAGTAATGAAAATCTTAATTGTCTCTGTGGAGAGAAAGGTTTGTAGAAAGGGTGAATACTCATATGAGGCATATTTACATTTCTGATTGTGTATAACCCTGACGGAAGAGGTTACTGTGGCTTCTTTTAATCTTTTGTCATAGTGTCACTAGTCTCTCCTTCATTCTTTCAAATTATGTATGTGCTTGGTATTCTCATTTCCTCAACCTCATTCTGTATCTCAGGTAAGCGGAACCCAGGGTGGTTGAGTAAGTTACTCAAGATGCTGTGCTAAGTGACTCAGTGGGAAATGGAATTTCTGTTCTCCTTACCCCCAGGTTATATTGCCTAGAGCTCTGCTGGGAAGGTTACCCTGTGAGGCAATTCAGGACTTAATTAACTGGGCAGGCCTGGTCCCGACTTCATTGCTTTCTTTTTTATAGGGATGACTGATGAGTAAGGACTGTGACTGAGGTATTGCTTGGTCTGGGAAAAAATTTATTATAAAACCTCATAAATTGACCTATGACTATTATCAATATTCCAGGACTGAAATAAAACTGTAGCTATAGACTCTAGTGATGCATAAACATGAGTCTATGTTCATTTGAATGTCAAAGGATCCAGAAATCTCCCTGTGGCCAAATTTTATGTATTTTTGCTCACTTATGACAACTGATCTTATAACTTCTTTTACCTACTGGAGATCATTGTGAGGTAATTAAAGTGTATTTTTTGGATATTAAAATGTCTGTTAACTAGAATGATTTGAGATTTATCCAACTTGATCCAAAATCAAGTTTGGCCGGGGCATGGGTAATCCATTCATACTGGGGATATATACTTGTGTGTGCTCAGTCGCTTAGTCATGTCTGATTCTTTTGCAACCCCATGGAGCCCGCCAGGCTCCTCTGTCCATGAGATTCTCCAGGCAGGAATACTGGAGTGGGTTGCCATTTTCTTCTCTGAATCTAAAGGTATACATATTTCCATAGTGTATCAACTCTGTTTTTCATTTGTCAAGCAAGAGAAACAAATTTGGACTAAGAAACAGAAAAGGCATTTATGTGATGACTGTGGAGTAACTCCCAGAACAGAAAGGAAAGTTAAAAAAGTAGACTTGGAACATGCAGAAATTGTGAAGTTAGAGCAGAAGCGTGCCCCAAGCAGCAGAACTGATGGCTGCTATCTTAGTAGGAGAAAGCAACTCTAGCGTCATTTTGTCACTTTGTTCAAAAGTCAGATTTCCGGAGAGAAAACATATAAATAACCCAGCTTGAATGAGAGACCTGTCCGTGGCTGGGGGTGAGCAAGGCACCTTGATTGACCGAGGACAGACGGTAGTTCACTAGGGTAAAAACAGGGTACTGTTTCCAGAAGGATGCATGGACACTGGCCAGGAGTCTCACTCCCTGTACTCCGAATACCAGCCTCCTTGACCAGCCAGGCCGGGGTGTGCCCTTGGGCTCAGTCCCTTACTCTCTACTTTTCACAGCCTCTACCCTTCTGTGTTAGACCCCACGCTTCCTAAGAGATCTAAATCAGTTCACACAACAGCTCCTGCAGTAATAGCAGCTCATTAAAGGGCCCGGTCAGCCAGCCCTGCCCAGTGTCCTCAGTTCTCAGCATGTTCAGGTCATCAAAGTCTGCCGCGGTCCTGGGAGCACAGGGTGATTGGCCCATGCGGTTGGCAGGTGCGGCGCTCTTCACTTAGGTCCTCTGGCCAGTGTTCCAGTTAAAATAAGAAAACTGGGACTAAGTCCAGTGACATCCCCGCTGCCCCTTAAAACCTTTTTGTGTTCTTCATTTGTGACTGTCAAGTGTCTGGCTTCTTAGAATATAGAGAAACCCTTGCTTTACCCAAGGTGGCCTTCCTGGCAGGTGACTCTCAGAATTATTCATTTAAACAATGTCTAATTAACGCCGAACAGCAGGAACAGCACCACAGGTTAATATTTAACCAGTTGGAATGGTAACTGTGTGTACGAGGTTTAGTAACAGATCTGCTGAGCGGCTTGACTAGGTCTCCGCCTCGTCAGCGTCCCTGGAGTCTCCCTGTCTCCTAGGCTGCATTCTCTGCTTTCCTCCCCACCCCCACTCTCAAACGAAGAACCTGAGGGGAATCATGGGAGGCAAAGTCTCAAGCCCTGACCTGCTAACCAAAGGCGTAGCTGAATTTAAGTTTAATATTTACTCAGCCAGGAAATGCTCTAATTAAGACTAGCTCTCTAAATCTTAAAGCCCCACCCTGAAAGGGCAGAAAAAGATTACTCATCCCTCAGGGCAGAGCCCTCTGGGAAAGCACTTTTCTGCCCTACACCCAGATGTCTCAGAGACGGACTTAGGCCGACCTTCCTGTCAAGCTCAAGCAAGAGCATAACAGGGTTGGTGGACTGAATTTTCGTGGAATATCCATTGGCTTTCAGAATAAAAGCTGGCTGTGTAGATCTCTGATACCAGATAACAAAAAAGGGAATGGCCAAATATCTGGAGCAGAAAGGAGATTTTCCATCTAGGTGAGCAGTTTAGTAAGAGCAGGAGTCTGATGGCCTGGGTCAAATCCTGGTTTCACCATCCTTTCTTGGGTAAACTTTCTTGGGTGACTCAATCCTCTAAGTTTTCATTTCCTCAGGGTTAAATTGTAATAGTAGCATCTACTTCATGGGATTGGTGCTTAGAGAATGTCTGATTTGATCATTAATTTGATCATTTATGCAATAATTCATTCAAATAATATGCCAAACATCCAAAATGTACCAAATAAAGTGCAATGTAATGATGATAAAGGAAACTGTTCCCTTCCTGAAGGAGCACACAACTTAGTAGGGAAATGTATAAATTATTCCTCTTTGTTGTAATAATTGCAATCATAAACATGTGAACTCAAGTATTATTAATGTGCAGAAAGGAAGCTCTTTCCATGGAAAATTTTAGGAAAGTTTCATGATGACACCTAAACTGAGTATTTTTTTTTCAAGAAGAGAAAAGAGGAAAAGTTATCCCGGAAACTTTTGAACATTATGAACAGGAGAACATCAATGAGAAAAAGCCTGGTGTGTTTGGAAAACAACAGAAAATTTGGCTAGAGTGTGGGGTCGGCATGATAGGTAATGAGGCAAGGATGTCATGGGCCATATCAAGACATTTAGATTTATATGTTGCATGGTTAAATTTCCATTTAGGATGATAGTTCCTATAGTAATACAAAAGGGAATGAATAAAGAAGACATCAGAACCCAGAAGAACAGAGAGAAGACTATGACTACAGTCTGGGCAGGAAATAAAGAGGAGTCAACTCAAGGTCATGGCAAATGATGGGAAGGAGATGAAGGCAGAATTAAGAGATATTTAGATGGGTACTCTTATCTAGTCTCTGCATAAAATCACTATGAACAAGTCACTTCTTCTGCTCCTGCTTCCTTACATGCAAAACTTGCGTTAAGAAAGGATTTATGAAAAAATATCTGGAAAGGTTGAGTGTTTCAGAAGAATATTTCTAATGATTTTTGGAGGGGTAAGGATTCATAAAGATTTAGTCGCAAATATATTGCCAAGAGGGCTTCCTCGGTGACTCAGCAGTAAAGAATCCGCCTGCAATGCAGGAGCCACAGGAACTGCAGGTTTGATCCCTGAATTGGGAAGATTCCCCTGGAGGAGTGCATGGCAACCCACTCCAGTATTCTTGCTTGGAGAATCCCATAGACAGAGGAGCCTGGTGGACCACAGTCCAGGGTCGAAAAGAGTTGAACACGACTGAAAAACTTAGAATGCAAGCAGCACATACTACTGAGAATCTGTTAGGCAGATCTTCCAACTACCTCCCACACATGAATATTTTATTTAAATTTGATTCTCCCTTATTTATCTTTTTGTTGTTTTCCCCCTTCTTTCCTCTTTCCTTTCCTTCCTTTCTCCTTTCCTTCCTTCCTTCTATCCATCCTCAATCTCAGTAATTTTAAATAGAGGGTTTCTTGGCCTGTTCCAGTCTCTTTATTAGTTGCAACTTCCTGGTTGCAAGTGACAGAAACCAACCAGCATAAGTAAGAAGGATGAGGAAGAGGCAGGAAAGAAATTGACTAGCTTGTGTAGCTGGGACTGAGAAGACCAGGGACTAAGCTAGTCTCAGCTAGATTCAGGAAGTCAAACACAGATGCCATGGACCAACTATTGTTCCCAAAGTGATGGAATACTCTAACGTGGCAGACCGGGGTCATAAACCCATGTCTGTGGTCAGGAGAACTGGATCAGTTGCCAAAGCAAGGGTGTATGTGAAGGTTTTACAACAACAACAAAAATATGTGACTGTAGTCCACGACATGAAAGAACCAGCCAATGAGAGTGACAGCAGCCCTTGTTCTGTGCTCTTTGATACACAAAAGGATATTTACAGAAATACATTTTCTTTGCTAAAAATCCAGATACTGTAAAGATAAACAGTGTTCTATGAGTAATTAGTTGAAAAGTTTGTACTAAAATCCTGTGCTGTGAGGTGACATCAGCCGAAGTGAACCCATATTTTCATTTTTGGCTTGCCATTAATGTCACCCAAACTCTTGGGGAGTCTACAGTTCACACTCTGGCTAATAAATACTCAAAAGTCTGTTACTTCCTGATTATATATTGTATCTGTGTCAAGTGACAGTGAAGTTCTGGGGACCTACAGAGTGAGCCATCTCCACATGGAATTATCCAGACAAGAACACTAGAGTGGGTTGCCATTTCCTCTTCCAGAGAATCTTCCTGATCCAGGGATCGAACTCTCATCTCCAGACCCCCATTCTTGCCAGGAAAATCCCATGGACAGAGGAGCTTGGCAGGGTACAATCCTTAGGGCCACAAAGAGTCGGACATGACTGAGCACACACACACACACACACACACATGGTATCTGAGTGCTGGGAATATTATATAATAGTGTGCTACTGTGCTCTTCCCTACCGTGTTCAGTGAAGTCTTACTGGGACCTTGAAATCAGCTGTGGTGGGAGTATTTACATCATAGAAATTGGCAAATGCTACACACTAGGGCTTTTTATTTTTATTTCAGAGGGTTGGTTGTTAAACATTTACCAGCATACTAGTGTGCACATGCGTGCACACACATACATACACACACACCCTCCCCAGTGTGGACTTTTCGTATGCTTTTTAGCACAGATAACATCTCCTGTGTCTCAGCATCAAGTGTCAAGAAAAACTTTGTCATGCATCAAGATATTGTGGCATATGCATCATTCACAATTGAAGTTTCTTATCAAGATACTTACCAGCTTACTGAGGCAAGTAGAGAAAATACTAGACATCAGTGTGTAGATTTCTCCCTCAACTCCCTTTTAGGGATTCCATTGAGAGGTTTAGTAGCTCAGCCATTTCTGACTCTTTGTGACCCCATGGACTGTAGCCCGCCAGGCTTCTCTGTCCATGGAATCCTCCAGGCAAGAATACTGAAGTGGGTTGCCATGCTCTCCTCCAGGGGATCTTCCTAACCCAGTGATCGAACCCAGGTCTTCCACATTGCAGGCGGATTCTTTACCATCTGAGCCACTAGGGAAGCCCTCCATTGAGAGAGACCTCACCCAAATAAGATTCCTGCATCTACTCTCTTAAGTGTAGCATTTTTTTTTTCTGTTATAAAACCACATTTAAGAACATTGCTGGCACAGAACCAGAAGTCTTGCCAATTTCCCAAGTCCTTGAAAGAGCAATCACTCAGTAGCCGAGGGTAAATTTACATTGGATGACCTTTTTTGGCCTTTCTTGCTAACAGAAATGTATTTATGAATTCAGTACCTTCACTGTCCTATTATTTCCTTGCTTTGTAAAATTAAGCCAAGCATCAGCTCAAAATAGAACCAAATCCTGAATAAGTACTGTTTTAAGGCTGACGTAATTTCTTGCTTTTTTTGCAAGCTGCAGTTGAACGTACATATCTAACAAGCCAGCTCTATACAGGAGGCTAGCCAATGCTTTAGACTTTTAATCTACTTAATGGGATAAAGGTTAGGCATAATTAAATATCTTTGCCATTGAATCTCTCAATGCAATAAGCAAATGACTGAATTAAATCCATCAAGGGGATAAAATAAAAATATTTATCAAAGTAGTGATTTTGAGGGAATAGCTCTCCTTCCAGTCAAACTCAAAATGGCTTGGTGCTTTGGCCAAATGCCTGAAAAATACATAACAATTTTAGCGTATTCTTAGTAACAGCAGTCACAAAGAGTAAATGGAAAGATGAATTCCCTCATCTCAGTCTTCTGTGAGCCCCAGGATTTTCCTTTTTTGCAAAATTTCCATATTGTCCTGTGAGCTTTCTGGAAGAATGATGGGAGCCCTGAAGCAGTACGTATCTTAGAACAGCAAGGTCAAGCACTCTAACTTTGACACACTGAAGATTTTCCTACATCTGATAAACTAAAAGCAGCACTGAGAACAAAGATTATTTGCTCCCAGAAGAAGAAAGTGCTCAGCTCCAGATGACAGGGGTCCCCGTGGTCAGTGAAAGAGTTCTGCTGCCTTAAATCCTATCCAGAGCCTCTACTCCGATGTCCTGGTTCCAGTTCAACACAGGATTTTCAGTGTTGGTGATGGCTTACATCCCCTTTTGCTCTTTACCTGGAAAGACAGGTGGGAACAGCTGCCTGGGCAAACATACCTTTGCATCCGGGCTCACTGCTGTTCTCTTCTGCCTGTTGACCAGAAAATAATTCATCTACCTGCTATCCAGTACAATAAACCAGACTGACAGGATTCCATGCAGATAATTCCCTAAGATAGTCCGTACTACGTCTGAGATCAGGGACATGAAACCGAAAGGAAGGGAGTGAGTGAAGGCACAGGAGCGGAAAGGGGCTGGTAACCAGAGCCCTGTGTAAGGTGAATCACATGGTGTCATGAGATATGAAAAGCAATTCCCATTAGCTGCTCTGATGCCCTGATTCCAATGTCCCAGAGATTTCCTCTAACCTAAAACTTTAGTCCTAAGGGCAAATTTGTTTGCTGCTTAGAAATAGGAAATGGAAGTAAGAATGGTGGTCAAGAGATCTTTCCTCATGTCCACCACTCTCTCTTTATACATATAAATGTATGTGTGTGTGTTCACATGTATGTGTGTACCTATAAACACACATGCATGTATACAAATACACATGTACACACAAACCTACACTTGTATGTCTATATGTGTAAGTCCTGATATCAGCGTGTTTCTAACCGTGTTTCTAATGCTTTTAACAGACATTTTTCTGGATCTCTGCTTTCAGAACATTGTATTGTGTGTTTCAGTTGTGACCTATGTTTTGTGATCTTTCACCTCCATGTCTATTTTGAAGCATTAATTCTTGGCATTAAGTTTTAGATATTCTACATGTTAAATTCCATCAGTATGTTCCATGTAACAGAACTTGTTTGGGTCCAATATCCATAAAGACAGCGTTTGCTTAAGAATGGATTCTGTCTCTTTGTTGACTCACTTTGAGGCCTGGAAAGTGGAATGTCTTGCTCTCAGAAGCTCCCTGATAAGCATCAGAGTTGCCCTGTTTGACTAGGAGGATGGGGAGTAGACACAGGAAGATTCCAGTACTTAAGCTGTGATGACCAAGTCAAGCCCTTTCCTTGGCTCAAACTAAGAGACAGTCCTCTGTGAGAAAATGCAAGCGAAGAAATTTTCCCTGAGACCAAGATGAAGAGGAGGCAAGTCCGTGAACCATAAATGCTAGGGAAGGCCAGGCAGAACTGCAGTTTGAAGGAGCTGGGCCTGAGACCACGGGCTCCTTGGGTGGGAGCCAGTGGAAATCTGTGTGGCTGACATGGGCCCGGAGGGTCTCCTTGGCTATGAGCTCCTTTGTCTAGACCAGTGGACATCGCTGCACCTCTCCTGAGTCCTGAGATGCTCATGAACTCCAAATGGGTGGGCCTGTAAGAGACAGATCTGGGGGCTGAGCTGCTTAGGAGAATACAGACACCACAATGAGCACAGCCCCCGAGTCTGTTAAGAGCCTGTGAGGTAAAAGCTACTCATTCCCAGCTACAACTTTCCCATATCCACTGACCTTGAAAAAATAGCAGATGGAACACGAACAGCTGGGCTCTTTCATGCCACAGCCCCCAAAACCCGTGAAAGCCTTCCGTGCAGTTTTCTCCACTGGCGGGTTTTGTGCCTAGAGGTGATGCCCCTGAGCTTGCATCATCTGTGATTTCTATTTAAAGGCAAATCCCAGACAGAGAAATGTTTGTCGTAAATTATTACAGCAATGTGACATACGGCTTTTCGGACACTGAGGTCACTCTGCCATAGGCCTCTAGCTTCCTCCTCAATTGCTGTTCATTCCAGGAGGCTTCCTCAATTTCAGCAATTCCTGTGCACAACTGCCCGCCCAGCCATTTATCACTGGTAACAGCCCAGAGAGCTGTGATCTTTTACATCTCCACACAATGGTCTGAGTCTTGGAAGCCTTCCTAAACTCCCCGACCCCCTCTGCCTGGCCAGGGCCTCTCTTCCTTTCCGAGGGCCACAGATCCCTCTGCGAGAATCCTGAAGTTGACTATCCAACAGATTCATTAACATGGCAATCGCAGGAAAGAAAAGAAGGCTGAGTCGTCCTGGTGAATGCTGAGCCTTGTTCCAAATCCTCACAGAGAATCTTTTTTTGTTTGTCTGTTTTTACCATTGCAATTTATTTATTTACTTATTTTGAAATATAGTTGATTTACATGTTGTGTTCGTTTCCGGTGTACAGTGAAGTATATGTAAGTAAAATGTATATACTTCTTCAGATTCTTTTCCCATATAGGTTATTATAACATATTGAGAATAGTTGCCTATGCTATACTGTAGGTCCTTGTCGATTATCTATTTTGTTTATGATAATGTATATATGTTACTCTCAAATTCCTAATTTATCCCTCTCCCCCTCCTTTCCCCTTTGGGACCATAGGTTTGTTTTCTATGTTTGTGAGTCCGTTTCTGTTTTGTAAATAAGTTCATTGTATTATTTTTTAAGATTCCACATGTAAGTGATATCATATCATATTGGTCTTTCTCTGTCTGACTTATTCCACTTAGTATGATCATCTCACATAGAATCTTGATAGACCCATGAGCAAGAGATTTGAGATACTGTTTTGCAAAAGAATTTCAGAAAGTCAGAAGCATGGAAGGGAACCATCTGGACAGCAAGGCATGCATTGCAAAGCCCTACTAGAATAAGCTCCGCTCTGGGGAGAGGTCTTAACTGAAAAAAATAGCACACAGCTGTCAGTCATTCCAGCTCCATTCCAGCTGGTGAAAGCATTTGAAGATTTTGAATGGGACTTCCCTGGTGGTCCAGTGGCTAAGACTGTGCTCCCAATGCAAGGTGCTGGGGTTCGATCCCCAGTCAGGGAACTAGATCCCACGTGCCACAACTAAGACCTAGGGCATCCAAATAAATAAATAAAAGTAAATATTTAAAAAATAAATAAAAAATAAAAATTTTGAACGAAGGCAAGAAATCTTTTTCTCCCTGTCTGTGGCACCCATTACTTATTCTCTTAGGACTCAAAGCTTTTCTTTAGATCTAACTTTCAGAGCCAGAGGATCCTCTTGCATCTTGTAGACATTTCCCTAGTTTTTGATGGACCCACCCTGGATTTGAGGGTGGGAAGCAGGGTGTGTTAGTTAAATACAAAGTCTCAGGGGATGCATTTCTTGAGGAAACAGGCCTGCATGTGCCTGCCTCTATCCCAGTTTTTTCCATGGATGCGTCCAGCCTGTGAGTGGCCCTCCAGGCCGGCACCCCCACCAGCTTGCACGATGGCCTGTGAGGTGTTGCTGGCCAGAGCCAGGACTCTACGGGAGTCCACAGCAAACAGAAAGGTCTGAGCATGTGGGATCTGGACAATGGACCATCCTGAACTTAAAATTATGTGTTGGGAACAAAAACTATATTATATAGAGATTTAAGGAATTCAGTATTAAGATAAAAGACTATGAGGGGAAAGCTGATTTTTGCCCCACCTACTTTTTTGGGCCACAAATTCCAGAAAACTTCTGGAATTGCTTATTCTAAAAATCTTAATCAGAAAAAAATCTAAAACACATTTCCCTTTCCCAACTACTTACAAGTACTAGATTTGGAACATAAAACCCAATAAACCAATTGCCTCTTCCTCCTTTGCGACTACACAAAATCAAACACACTAATAAGGTGCATTTTTGCTTCACAAAGTGCAGTCACAAGAGTTTCCTTCTCTTTACAATTTATTTTGGTAATGAGTTGCTGCAGAGAAATTTAGTGATAGATGTGCTTGCTCTGCACTGATCTTCCTCCTTTAGCACCCCAGTTTCTTCTGATCAGAGAGCAAAACAGGTGCCTACATAGGAGAGGAGCACTTGAGTAGCTGCCCCTGCCCCCTCCTGAGATCACAGGCTCCTTACTCAGAGGGAGGAAGAGTTGCCATTTCTTAGCGGTCAAAAGTCATGGTCAACTCATGCTATTGGTCTGGGTCCCTCACATCACAGTAACAGGGGTTGTCATGGGAGCAGACTCACTGGAAAAGACCCTGATGCTGGTTAAGATAGAGGGCAGGAGGAGAAGGGGGCGACAGAGAATGAGATGGTTGGATGGCATCACCAACTCAATGGATATGAGTTCAAGCAAACTCCACGAGAGAGTGAAGGACAGGAAAACTTGGCGTGCTGCAATCCATGGGGTCTCGAAGAGTCAACGTGACTTAGTGGCTGAAAAACAACCACAATGTGGGAGCAGGGAAAGGGGGACTGAGCCAGGTGACTTTGGGGTTTGAAAGTTGGAGGCACAATGAGATAGCACATGTTGGAGGGTCAGGGATGGGGAGGGGTGGGCTCAGGGTCTGCAGATGCCAAGGGAACCAGCTTTCCTACTTCTGGCCCCTAAAGTGCTACCAGGCAGGGCTGACCTGTACAACTCTGGGGGCCCCATTCACCCTGGCTCCTGGGTCTGTGTCTTCCCAGCCTTGCTGCCTGAGGGGAAGAGGTGCTGAGGACTGGGCAGATCTATGACTCTGCCCCGACTCCACCTGCTGTTCCAGTGTGCTTCCATTCAGAGTTGTGTGGCAGATTGTGCCAGAGTCCATCTCTGAATGCCCCATGTGGGCGAGAGTCTCTTTCTGGTTTGGAGATGCTCTCAGGCTGCCCCAAGTAATGGGGGATTTTGTAAAGACACACCAGCGATGCAGAGATGGGGGTCCTGCAGGAGCCCAGGCTAGAGGACAGAGGGTCCTCATGGAAGAGGGAGTAGAGTTCGGGAACTGGAAAGAGCTAAGATTTCTCTGGGGTCTGTCTTGTTGCTCCCTCAGGATGACATTTCAAATCTACAAGGAATCGCAGTGGTGGCGCTCTTCCCGTCTTTCCTTGGATTTTCCCAGCGTCTACCTACCTCCTGTATCATCTTCCATCCTCTACATCTTTTTTCTACCTTAGGGACTTCAGT
Source organism: Bison bison bison (assembly GCF_000754665.1). Taxonomy (NCBI): domain Eukaryota; kingdom Metazoa; phylum Chordata; class Mammalia; order Artiodactyla; family Bovidae; genus Bison; species Bison bison. Next base: position 1,756,217 of record NW_011494762.1, read on the forward strand.
TCAGTTCAGTCGCTCAGTCGTGTCTGACTCTTTGTGACCCCATGAATCGCAGCACGCCAGGCCTCCCTGTCCATCACTAACTCCCAGAGTTCACTCAGACTCACGTCCATTGAGTCGGTGATGCCATCCAGCCATCTCATCCTCTGTCGTTCCCTTCTCCTCCTGCTCCCAATCCCTCCCAGCGTGAGTCTTTTCCAATGAGTCACCTCTTAGGGACTTCTGCTAGTCCCAATTCAGGGGTACTCGTGACTTCAGTTAACCCCTAACTTTGCTTAGCTTGTGGACTCTCACTGCCCACTGCCAATCAGCGCTCTTACGTCTCATTGTCAAGATGCTCCAAGAGACAGACTCTAACTGGCCCCGGGTGTGTCACCAGCAATCCTTTGGGCAGAAGCTTTCATGCTGCGCCATGCAATGAACCTTCTGTGACTTGCCTGTTCCTTAGCAAGGAGGGGTGGGGGTGAGGAGGGGATGTCAGTGAGGGATTCCCAGTGAAAGACTGGCTTGCATACTTGACAGTTCCCTCCAGAATGTAGGACAAAATGTGAAAAGGCTGAAAATGAGATTTTCTCTGATTCCAAAATAACTCGAAAGTCCCCCTGATACTGAGGCATTGTGGGAGCCTGCTCTTAGCAGAGAGGTTCCCAGAACATCTCTGGCATTTCTGCCAACAGCAGAGCCTGTAGATTGCTGGCCTGAAAGCAGCTCTCCGTTTTCTAAAAGCAAAAGAAAAAAAACCCAAAAACCAAACAAAAACGCCCTCCCAAACCTTTGCTCAAGGCTATGAATACTAAAATTTGCCAAAGGAAGTGGTGGCAACTGCATTACTTAAATCCTTTCAAAATTGCCTGAATAAAGCACTTCACTCAGACATAAGGAGAATAGACTGGCACTAACCCTGCAGGGCATCCATAAGATGACCTCAGAGGGTTTTTCTTTTTCTTTTTTTCCTGTGTCTGGTTTCTATGAAGGAGAAAGAGTGGAGCTGAACCAATGAAACAAAGAAGTAAGTTCATACCCCATCCCGCCCCCAAGCCCTTTAATCTTCAGTTGGGTTCTGATTCCAGATTGTCTTCACCAAAGAAGTTTTAAAAGCGTCCACACATCATGTCATCCTAAAATATTGTAAGATCATCCTTTCCACTTTGAAGAGAGAATTCATTTCCAAAAGCTGTTCGTGTTTCCATTGCTCCTTCCATAATTACTTCAAATGTCATGGTGAGTGGACTCTGAATAATGCTTCAGATTCCCTCTGGTGCCTCAACAGGCCCTCCAGCTTACAGCCGCCAAATGGAGCAAAATGCGCCTTGCACAGCTTTACTTCATCTGTTATGAAATAATGGTGGTTTGCTCTTTGAGATCCAAATGATCACAGGGCAGCATCTCAGGCAACAGCTAGAATTCTGAAAAGGAAAAGTAGAAGGAAATAGGCATATTTTGCAGAAAATGTTGCTTTGCTTTCTTTTCTTCTTCTTTCATTCATTCTTCAGTTAGAAAGCAGATAAGGAGGTATTGTTTATTGAGAAGGAAGTGTATGTATTTGCTACCATGGTAACTTATGTTACTGTTGGCACTATCCAGGCCAATTAAGAGCCTTTTATAATGCTCATTTTCTTTCTAGGGGCTGGAAAGCCACTCAAGTCAAGATAGATAAGTTTCTTACAAGCCCTGAACATCAGGCTTCGAATGTCCCTCTGGTGACTTTGCTGAAAATCTTACTGTGCACATGGGAGTCCAGTTTACTCCCAGCCTGTGCCCTGGATGGCACCCAGCTCTGGGGCTGGGCAGGGAGACAGCATTTAGCAGGGGTCAGTCTTACCATCATACCCTTCTGCAGCTGCTGCCCAGCACTCTGCAGTTAGATTTTAAGCCTCACTTTTTTGATTCTGTGAGATTTTCCTTTCCTGGCTCTTTGCCCTCGGTCCCTGGGTCAGACTTCTTTGGTGCTAAAACTGCTAGTCTGATGAAAACTGAGTTTATCCATCTGCTCATCTACACAGTCACCTACCCATCCATCTGTCCATTTATTGCCTTCCTACTACACACCACATGCTATATTTGGTGCCACAGATACGGAGGTGAATAGGACATAGTTTCTGCCTTCAAGGGACTCATCGTTTCATGGACCAGGCAGACAAATGAAAAGGCCAGTGATTTTATATGTGGAGGTCTGCCCTGGTGGCTCAGAGGTTAAAGCGTCTGCCTGCAATGCAGGAGACCTGGGTTCGATCCCTGGGTCCAGAAGATCCCCTGGAGAAGGAAATGGCAACCCACTCCAGTACTCTTGCCTGGAGAATCCCATGGATGGATGAGCCTGGTGGGCTACAGTCCACAGGGTCACAAAGAGTTGGACACGACTGAGCAACTTCATTTCACATCACTTTTATATGTGGACATACAAAAGTCACATTATATGAAGGATTTACAGTGAAACATTTCATGCCCACTCCTGCAGTGCAGAGCCTCAGTTCCCTTCCCCACTAACTTCAACCAATTTGTTAACATGCTTCCAGGGATACTGTGCACACCCAGGTGTCATGGTGAGGGGGGCATATGGTGGATGCCTTCTGGACTTGGGGCCTCTGGCTGAAGCAGTTAGTGTACAGTCACATTAGCAGGGCCCACGGGGCTCCATTCCACTCCTGGCACACTGGCAAACACACTCATTCTTTCAACTCTCATTCTTACAGCTGTGGGTTATTCCTCCCAGGCTACTATATTGTGTGTGATGTTCGCCAGTCCCTAACTATCTGCTCATCTGGATACTTCCTTGTTTCCACAACCACTTCTTTGGAGGTGACATGAGGCGCCCTGAAACTTGCATTTCAGATCCTATGTGCATCATTCCCGTTGCCTCTTGGGAGGCCCAACTCCTTCATTTCATACTTCGTTATCCATGAGGGGTGTTCACCATCATGCAAAATGATGGGCAGGAAGGAAGGTCACACAATCAGGTTAAAAGTGATTGTTTAGCTCAGGGGAGTATAGCTGAGTGCTCATGATTCATAGTCTGGAGAGCAGACACACTAATGGAGGATTTCTAGTGGAAGGATTTTATAAGTGTTCAGTGCTTACATTCATCTAGTATGCAGTGGGACAGCTGTATGTTGGCTAATAGCTGGTATATTTCTGATTAGCTGGTGTCCATGCCATACAAATTGGAACCATTTCAGTGATTAATAGTGTTAATATAAATAAGTACTTCACTGGATAGTTTTAAATGAATAATGCATGTATTTTATGTATAATCAATGGTATAAATTAGTTCTGGGATTTGAAAAGCATTTTCTGAATCCCTTTAGCTTTCCCTTGGAAATTTCTCAGGGTGACGTCCTTGAATAAGCAGTGGGGCCAGGCAGGCAGGCCTTGGGTCTCCCTCCTTCTCCTGCCTCCACTTCCTCAGACATCTGCTCTGAGGTTTTGCCTTCGGTTCTGAGTTAAGATTTCTTTTGAAGAAATTAGAAATAAGTTTGAAACCCTTTGAGACATACAATCCCCATCCTCTGGTGGTATTTCTAAGAGGGCCATAGGAGTGCATGGGGAAGGACTCCTAATCCAGTCTTAGGGTATGACATGGATCAGGGAAGGCTTTCCATGAAAAGTGATTCCTGAGTGTGTGTAGGGTGTGATCAGGTGATTATGTATCTTCTGGGCAGAGGTAGCAACACATGTGAAGTCCCAGAGTGAGGCAAAGAAAGTTCAGGTTCTTCAGAAAAGTTGCAAGGTGTTCAGTGTGGCTGGAGCATTTGGTTTAAGATGAGAGTGAAGGGCTGCCTCCTGCCTACTCCTCCTTGACAGTTTCACATCCTCAACCAGTGCTCTGGCCATGGGCAGTGCCTCCCAAACTCTGAACTTCAAGCCTGTGAGAGTACCAACTATCCCCACCTGTCTTCTCAGCACTGCTGAACTTTGACCCAACCACATTCTCAGAACCTGCATCCGACCTGACTCAGTCTGAAAGACCAGACATTGAATCCAGTTAGCTCACCTGTGCATTTGCTTTTTTTGGAAGTCTGTGTACACTCATCAACTTTGCAGATTCCTGAGCCCTGGCACTTGATTTGTTTAAATTGAGTGCTGAACATCCACTGGCCATGACCTAATTTTCTGACTCTCATTTGGTTTCTTAGTTGAGTCTTTGGACAAGAATGTTGCAATGGACTAATGCAGCAATCTTTTAAATGCTCAGCACCTTACAGCAAGAAGGGGCAGCCTGCTTAGGAAGATAGCTTTCGGTTTCAGTCTGAAGTGAAGTGAAGTGAAGTGAAGTTGCTCAGTCATGCCCGACTCTTTGCAACCTCATGAACTGTAGCCTGTCAGGCTCCTCTGTCCATGGGATTTTCCAGGCAAGAATACTGAAGTGGGTTGCCATTTCCTTCTCCAGGGGATCTTCCCAACCCAGGGATCAAACCTGGGTCTCCCGCATTGCAGGCAGACTCCTTACTGGCTGAGCCACAAGAGAAGTCTAGCCAACCCTTAACAATTATGGTGCTTACTTTTGAATAACCAACAATTCAAATAAGAAATAAAAAAAGAAATAAAAATATGCATAGAAATGAATGAAAATGAAAACACAACAACCCAAAACCTATGGGATTCAGTAAAAGCAGTGCTAAGGGGAAGGTTCATAGCAATTCAAGCTTACCTCAAGAAACAAGAGAAAAATCAAATAAATAAACTAACCTTACACTTAAAGCAACTAGAAAAAGAAGAAGAACCCCAGGGTTAGAAGGAAAATGTTAGAAGGAAAGAAATCATAAAAATTAGGGCAGAAATAAGTGAAAAAGAAACAAAGGAGACCATAGCAAAAATCAACAAAGCTAAAAGCTGGTTCTTTGAGAAGATAAATAAAATAGATAAACCATTAGCCAGACTCATCAAGAAAAAAAGGGAGAAGAATCAAATCAACAAAATTAGAAATGAAAATGGAGAAATCACAACAGACAACACAGAAATACAAAGGATCATAAGAGACTACTATCAGCAATTATATGCCAATAAAATGGACAACTTGGAAAAAATGGACAAATTCTTAGAAAAGTATAACTTTCCAAAACTGTACCAGGAAGAAATAGAAAATCTTAACACACCCCTCACAAGATGGAAATCAAAACTGTAATCAGAAATCTTCTAGCAAACAAAAGCCCAGGACCAGATGGCTTCACAGCTGAATTCTACCAAAAATTTAGAGAAGAGCTAACACCTATCCTACTAAAACTCTTCCAGAAAATTGCAGAGGAAGGTAAACTTCCAAACTCATTCTATGAGGCCACCATCACCCTAATACCAAAAACAGACAAAGATGCCACAAAAAAAGAAAACTACAGGCCAATATCATTGATGAACATAGATGCAAAAATCCTTAACAAAATTCTAGTAAACAGAATCCAACAACATATTAAAAAGATCATATATAATGACCAAATGGGCTTTATCCCAGGGATGCAAGGATTCTTCAATATTTGCAAATCAATCAATGTGATACACCACATTAACAAATTGAAAGATAAAAACCATTTGCTTATCTCAATAGATGCAGAGTAAGCCTTTGACAAAATTCAACATCCATTTATGATAAAAACCCTCCAGAAAGCAGGCACAGAAGGAACATACCTCAACATAATAAAAGCCATATATGATAAACCCACAGCAAACATTATCCTCA
>NW_011494762.1:1761981-1762538 GCF_000754665.1 Bison bison bison
GAAAAATTGAAAGCATTTCCCCTAAAGTCAGGAACAAGACAAGGGTGCCCACTCTCACCACTACTATTCAACATAGTTTTGGAAGTTTTAGCCACAGCAATCAGAGAAGAAAAAGAAATAAAAGGAATCCAGATTGGAAAAGAGGAAGTAAAACTCTCACTGTTTGCAGATGACATGATCCTCTACATAGAAAACCCTAAAGACTCCACCAGAAAATTACTAGAGCTAGTCAATGACTATAGTAAAGTTGCAGGATATAAAATTAACACACAGAAATTCCTTGAATTCCTATACACTAACAATTCAGACTTAAACTGAAGGAAGTAGGGAAAACCACTAGACCATTCAGGTATGACCTAAATCAAATCCCTTATGATTATACAGTGGAAGTGAAAAATAGATTTAAGGGCCTAGATCTGATAGATAGAGTGCCTGATGAACTATGGAATGAGGTTCGTGACACTGTACAGGAGACAGGGATCAAGACCATCCCCATGGAAAAGAAATGCAAAAAAGCAAAATGGCTGTCTGGGGAGGCCTTACAAATAGCTGTGAAA
>NW_011494762.1:1763227-1763432 GCF_000754665.1 Bison bison bison
AGTAATGCTCAAAATTCTCCAAGCCAGGCTTCAGCAATATGTGAACCATGAACTTCCTGATGTTCAATCTGGTTTTAGAAAAGGCAGAGGAACCAGAGATCAAATTGCCAACATCTGCTGGATCATGGAAAAAGCAAGAGAGTTCCAGAAAAGCATCTATTTCTGCTTTATTGACTATGCCAAAGCCTTTGTGTGGATCACAATA
>NW_011494762.1:1763532-1768698 GCF_000754665.1 Bison bison bison
TGTGGAGACAATAAACTGTGGGAAATTCTGAAAGAGATGGGAATACCAGACCACCTGATCTGCCTCTTGAGAAATTTGTATGCAGGTCAGGAAGCAACCATTAAAACTGGAAATGGAACAGACTGGTTCCAAATAGGAAAAGGAGTACGTCAAGGCTGTATATTGTCACCCTGTTTATTTAACTTATATGCAGAGTACATCATAAGAAACGCTGGACTGGAAGAAACACAAGCTGGAATCAAGATTGCCGGGAGAAATATCAATCACCTCAGATATGCAGATGACACCACCCTTATGGCAGAAAGTGAAGAGGAACTAAAAAGCCTCTTGATGAAAGTGAAAGTGGAGAGTGCAAAAGTTGACTTAAAGCTCAACATTCAGAAAACGAAGATCATGCCATCCGGTCCCATCACTTCACGGGAACAATGTCAGACTTTATTTTTCTGGGCTCCAAAATCACTATAGATGGTGACTGCAGCCATGAAATTAAAAGACGCTTACTCCTTGGAAGGAAAGTTATGACCAACCTAAATAGCATATTGAAAAGCACAGACATTACCTTGCCAAAAAAGGTTCGTCTAGTCAAGGCTATGGTTTTTCCTGTGGTCATGTATGCATGTGAGAGTTGGACTGTGAAGAAGGTTGAGCGCCGAAGAATTAATGCTTTTGAACTGTGGTGTTGGAGAAGACTCTTGAGAGTCCCTTGGACTGCAAGGAGATCCAACCAGTCCATTCTGAAGGAGATCAGCCCTGAGATTTCTTTGGAAGGAATGATGCTAAAGCTGAAACTCCAGTACTTTGGCCACCTCATGCGAAGAGTTGGCTCATTGGAAAAGACTCTGATGCTGGGAGGGATTGGGGGCAGGAGGAGAAGGGGACGACTGAGGATGAGATGGCTGGATGGCATCACTGACTTGATGGACGTGAGTCTCAGTGAACTCCAGGAGTTGGTGATGGACAGGGAGGCCTGGCGTGCTGTGATTCATGGGGTCGCAAAGAGTCGGACATGACTGAGCAACTGATCTGATCTGAACAATGAGAAAACAGAAAGAGAAATTAAAGAAACAATTCTATTCACCATTGCAGTGAAAAGAATAAAATACTTAGGAGTAAATCTATCTAAAGAAACAAAAGACCTATATATAGAAAACTATAAAACACTGATGAAAGAAAACAAAAATAACACAAATAGGGAGAAATATACCACGTTCATGGATCAGAAGAATCAATACAGTGAAAATGAGTATACTACTCAAAGCAATCTATAGATTCAATGCAATCCCTATCAAGCTACCAATGGTATTTTTCAGAGAACTAGAACAAATAATTTCACAATTTGTTTGGAAATACAAAAAACCTCGAATAGCCAAAGCAATCTTAAGAAGAATGAAACTGGAGGAATCAACCTGCCTGACTTCAGACTAAACTACAAAGCTACAGTCATTCAGACAGTATGGTACGGGCACAAAGACAGAAATATAGATCAATGGAACAAAATAGAAAGCCCAGAGATAAATCCACGCACTTATGGACACCTTATCTTTTACAAAGGAGTAATAATATACAGTGGAGAAAAGACAATCTCTTCGACAAGTGGTGCTGGGAAAACTGGTCAACCACTTGTAAAAGAATGAAACTAGAACACTTTCTAACACCACACACAAAAATAAACTCAAAATGGATTAAAGATCTAAATATAAGACCAGAAACTATAAAACTCCTAGAGGAAAACATAGGCAAAACACTCTCTGACATAAATCACGGCAGGATCCTCTGTGACCCACCTCCCAGAGTAATGGAAATGAAAGCAAAAATAAACAAATGGGACCTAATTAAACTTAAAAGCTTTTGCACAACAAAGGAAACTATAAGCAAGGTGAAAAGACAGCCTTCAGAATGGGAGAAAATAATAGAAAACTAAGCAACTGACAAAGAATTAATCTCAAAAATATACAAACAGCTCATGCAGCTTAATTCCAGAAAAATAAACAACCCAATCAAAAAATGAGCCAAAGAACTAGACAGACATTTCTCCAAAGAAGACATACAGATGGCTAACAAACACATGAAAAGATGCTCAATATCACTCATGATAAGAGAAATGCAAATCAAAACCACAATGATGTACCATGTCATGCTGGTCAGAATGGCTGCTATCAAAAAATCTACAAACAATAAATGCTGGAGAGGCTGCGGAGAAAAGGGAACCCTCTTACACTGTTGGTGGGAATGCAAACTAGTACAGCCACTATGGAGAACAGTGTGGAGATTCCTTAAAAAAACTGGAAATACAACTGCCATGCAACCCAACAATCCCACTGCTGTGCATACACATCGAGGAAACCAGAATTGAAAGATACATGTGTACCCCAATGTGCATCGCAGCACTGTTTGTAATAGCCAGGACATGGAAGCAACCTAGATGTACATCGGCAGATGAATGGATAAGAAAGCTGTGGTACAGATACACAATGCAATATTACTCAGCTATTAAAAAGAGTGCATTTGAATCCGTTTTAATGAGGTGGATGAAACTGGAGCCTATTACACAGAGTGAAGTAAGTCAGAAAGAAAAACACCAATACAGTATATTAACGCATATATATGGAATTTAGAAAGATGGTAAAGATGATCCTATATGCAAGACAGCAAAAGAGACACAGATGTAAAGAACAGTTTTTTGGACTCTGTGGGAGAAGGCTAGCGTGAGATGATTTGAGAATAGCATTGAAACATGTATATTATCATATGTGAAATAGATCGCCAGTCCAGGTTCGATGCATGAGACAGGGTGTTCAGGGCTGGTGCACTGGGATGACCCTGAGGGATGGGATGGGGAGGGAGGTGGGAGGGGGGTTCAGGATGGGGAACACATGAACACATGTACACCCATGGCTGATTTATGTCAATGTATGGCAAAAACCACCACAATATCATAAAGTAATTAGCCTCCAATTAAAATAAATAAGTAAATTAAAAAAAAAAAAAAACAGTTATGGTGCTCTCTCTCCAGTTTGCTAAGATGTCTTTGGTAAAATTGTAGTCCAGCCTATGACATTTTAGGTTAAAGTCTAGTCTTTCATTTGTAGGAAATGTTCTATCCTTTTTTCTTCACATCGAACATAGTCAAAGGGGATCTCCAGGTTATGAGAATTCGCAAATGCCAGCAATGTCTTCCCTTTGTGCGGTGTTGAGCATCATGGTGGGTGCCAGGAAGGGAACTTTGGGCTTGTCAAGATCAAAGAGCTCAGTTCAGAGTCTTTCAGGAGCACTTTCTAATGAAGAAACCATCAGGTCCTACACTGCTTATTATGGCCTCCAAATTGTTGATTGTGACAAAGCAAGTTTTGTGTACAGGAAACAACCGCTTCCCTTCTCCCTTAGGAGAACCTAAAAAAATTTGATCTTAGATAAGAAGCCATAAATAATTAGATAAACAATTACTCAGCCTTTGCCTTTTTTCTTTTAATCCTATAATGGTACTTTAGTAAAAACATCAAATACCACTCTTCCTCTTCAGTTTTCACAGTGGATAAAAATAGGAAGAGAATTCAAATATTGTAAGTCCTTGGTCTTTAAGACTTCATTAGTTGTGAGAAGACGCTGTTACGGATGCATTGCTGACTCCTGACATGCTAACCCTGCATGACTGCACAACTGAATGCAAATTTTCCCTAAGCAGAGAATAAGACCATTTTTACAGTATGCCATTGGGAACATAAATTTCCAAATATATGAAGTGCTTAGATTAAAATGATGCTTTTTGATCTAAACCCTAGCTCTGATATTTAGTGTTAATTATCTAAACTTTAACTTCTCCCAAGCCATGAAGAAGTTAAAAGCCAGGTCACTCTCTAAACAGAGGTTGGGCTTTCTAATATACTGTAATCTTTAATGGGAAGAAAAGTATTGGCAAGGCTCCATACATGTTAAGCTGAATTATCCTATATAGCTTTCTAGGGGAAGTCAGGAATAAAAATATGACCTGTCAATGTGGACAATAAATATTTGCCATGTACTTAGTGATAGATTAGGCATTTACTATTTGGAAACATTCTTGAAAAGAAAGTAGAAGTCATGTGACCATGGAGAATATGACTATCCATTAACAAGTGAAAAGAATTTCCAGGATTTGAAGTTACTTGAAACAATTGACTTAATATTTAACATTGTATTGTATATACAATGTATTGTATATATTTTAATATTTTATAGCCATGAGAATACCTGCTTGTGATTTGAATGGTTAAATACTGGATAATGTGCTGTGCCTAGTAAAGCCTATTTCATGAAAAGTATCAAGTGGGAAGCTTCATTTAATGCCCTAAAGTAGTTGTGTAACTGTCCCTTTTATTTTATTAAGCCTGCTGGTGGTAGTAGAGTTGATTGCACAAACACCCTCCTCTGTGCCTTCCTGTGGTGCTTTTGTCATTCATTTATTCACTCTATTTAAGTCATTCATTATTCATTCATTCTACTTAACACCTGTTGAGCACCTAGAGCTGCCAAGCTACTCAGTAGGTGCAAGGACACAAAGTGAGGAGGCCTGCGTCTTCACTCTCCAGGAATAAAAAACAACTGGAACCAGAGTGTTTGACCTGCTCTGACTCAAGTGTGAACAGAGTGCAGAGGAACAGTGGGTCTTGGGTCTTGACAGGGGCCTGGTCTACATAGTCCTACTTGATGCAGGATTTACCACGAAATGCAGACGAGAGGGTATCATGAAAAAGTCCTGCCCTGGGCATTAGGAAACTTAGGTCTGCTGGCTCCATGTCCAGCTACTTAACTAGATTTGTGACCCTGAGCAATTCATTTCAACTCCCAGAGTTTTCCAACCTGCAAAACAGAAACAATAATAGTGCTTCACTCATCACACAGAATGGTGGTTTAAAGGCTCAAATGAGCTAATGCATATAATTGTATTATATAATATTATTTGCATTATATATACATATATAATATTATTTACATTGCATAATTATATATACTTACCGAGGGCCGAAGAATTGATGCTTTTGAACTGTGGTATTGGAGAAGACTCTTGAGAGTCCCTTGGACTGCAAGGAGATCCAACCAGTCCATCCTAAAGGAGATCAGTCCTGGGTGTTCGTTGGAAGGACTGATGTTGAAGCTGAACCTCCAATACTTTGGCCACCTGATGCGAAG
>NW_011494762.1:1768798-1790379 GCF_000754665.1 Bison bison bison
CTGACTCATTTGAAAAGACCCTGATGCTGGGAAAAATTGAGGGCAGGAGGAGAAGGGGACAACAGAGGATGAGATGATTGGATGGCATCACCAACTCAATGAACGTGGGTTTGGGTGGACTCCGGGAGTTGGTGATGGACAGGGAGGCCTGGTGTGCTGTGATTCATGGGGTCGCAGAGTCAGACATGACTGAGCGACTGAACTGAACTGAACACACACATATATATATACACACACATATCTTTCCTACATGGGGACTACATATTATTATAACCACTTCTCTTCCATAATAAAAAAGGGGGATAAAGAATTTGAAGAGGACTCAGAAGAGGTGGATAAGAAGGTAAAAAGAGAATAAAATGGGAAACTTGAGACAATTGTGCAGTAAACACAGGAGGGGCTCCAGGTGTTTCCTATATTTACCAAGGCCAAACAAGAAGAAATGGATTTAAACTCAGCGTGAGGGGTTTAGGTTAGGAATAAGGATGATTTGATTTTCTCTAAAGAGCTGTTAAAATACTAAAATGGCCGGTGAAAGAAGGTTCTGCTGCTTCTCCTCTGGGAGTTTTTAGAAATAGAAAGAAGAGAGCCATCTTACATTGGGTCAGTAGTCAGTGCAGAGGATCCAAGCAGAGTTCAGGTGCAAGGAATGTCCAGGTGATGCTTGGAACATGTGCAGCTTTATAGTATTCCTCTGGAGGAGAACCAGAACGTGGAGAAGTGCATCAGGGCCCAGTTACCTTCTGCAGAAGACACTTTCTCTTCTGCAGACCTGTTTCTGTTATTCTTTTTTCCTTACTTGGTGTAATTTCAGATGTTTCACACCTATACAGCCTGAGGGCCATGAAAGATTTGCTTTAGGACCAACCAAACACACAGCTGGTTTCTCTGAAGCACTTGAGTGGATCCTCACTTTTTGGTGGGATTCTCTATTTTCATCCTAATGCTGCGTGGAGTGCTGCACAGGCCTAGCGGACACTGGGTTAAGCTAAGTCACCAAATTATAGCTCTCACCTTACTGGAGTGTATTTCAGGGACTCCTGGTATGTGGCTGGCAGGAAACCAGGTACACTGGGACCTAAAGACCCTACTTAACTTGGCTATTTTCCAGGCTCTATAAAGTGACTAAAATGAAACAGAACCTTTAAAACAGCTAGGTACAGACCTAGACCAGGCAGAAAGCAAAAGACAGTCCGTATAACCAGCCCCAATGTACTTCAGAGAAGCCAACTGTCCTATTGGAGATCTTCTGAAATGTTCTTGAACCCAAACTTGGCTTTCATCCCCCAAAGAAATGAGAGCCTGCAAACGAGCTGTGGCCTATGTTAGGTTTGTCCTCCGGCTGTGGGTTTGTCTTGCCGTTCCTTCCTTGGCTATGGGAGGAAGGGTTCAGCACCAGATGATGACCCAGTGGGTCCTCTATTCTCCAGGTATGTTATTTGTCATTCCTGAAATGGCACTGTTCTTTCTAAAACTTATTTTCTCTCAGATTATACCATAGCTTAGAGCTATAGTGATACTTTTTTCTACCTCTCATGGCTAGAGTCTGCCTCCGTATTTGTGTAGCCAACAGGGAAGATGGCAGAAGTCAGAGGGAGTTTCTGTTGTAACTGTCTATTTTTAGTGGCTCATAAACTTCCCAATATTCCTTTGGCCTGAAGCTGCACATGCTTGGTGTCAGCCCAAAGGGAAGTTATCTTGGAAAGTTTGAGCAAAGTTCTCTCCATTGCTGCTTAGGCTGGGTAAGGGAGAGAGAGAGAGAAAAAAAAAAAAAAAGAGAGCTTTTGCAACATCAGATCAGTAACTTTGGGGCTGGTGTGGAACTAGCCACTGGAATTCTGCATGGTCCATCCTCCCCCAGCCCCCCATTAGAGGTGAAGCTGCTGGACTGAACACTTGGGGGGCCCGTTCATAGGCTGCTTCTTGTCAGAGGAAAGTGGCCACACCATTGCCCCTGAGTTAAGGGCAAATACTAGGGCAGTCAATAGGCTGCACTGTGGAATTAAAGAAAAAACTAGATCAGAACTCAGGAGACTCCCAGTTTGCCTTTTACTGTGAATAGCTGTGGGATCTTGGACACATCCAGTCCCTCCCTGAAGTTCAGTTGCCTCCTCTATAAGATGAAGTAGTTAGGCCATCTCTCAGCTCTCAGCGCTAAGTGTGCTCTGGAATAAGTGGATAGAAATGTATTTCTGCTTGGGATGAAAGTACTCAAATAATTGTGGGGAAATTATCTTCATCCTTTAGGGGCATTGCTTGTAAGAAACCATTGAGACCAAAGGTAGGCTTTTTCTGTAAGGAGAATAAACATTTGAGGCTCCAGAATACAAATATATAGAGGATTTCTTGTTTTTGGAGGGTGGAGATGTAGGAAAGATATTAACAAAAGTGAAGTGAAGATATTTTTATATGGTCATTCTATGTAGTTTCCCAGAAGTAAAGCTATTTATCCGTCAAAGCAGATGAAAGCCGAGGTCAACTTTCTTTGCTCAAAAAATATGAAAACGTCCTTTTGTTTATTTATTCATCTATTTATTTCTTCAACTAATATTTATTGAATGCCCACTAATTTTTACCCTTTCCTCTTGGTAGTGGGAAAGGAAATGGATAGGGGGGAAAATCTGGCTGAGCTTCAAGTCACAGAAGGTGGGCTTGAGGCCTCTGGAGTGCCCTGAACATGAGAATGGTGTCCTCCAGGGGGGCTTAAAGCATCACTGAGCAAACAGAGTGACCAAGTGCCTGAACTGTATGTTTGTGCTTCCTACGGGCTTCCGGGTTTCAGAGGCAAATCCCCCTTGCTGACTGGCCGAGACGATGCTGGGGCTTTGCACTCAGAAGCAATGGGCAGGATGCCATCACACCTACATCAACCTTCTCGCTTCCTTGCTCTGTCATCCATTCCCATGGGAAGCTCTGAGTTCCCACGTGTCCTCGGCCAGGAAGGTCAGCGTGGACACATCTGTGTGTGTCGTGGGGTGGGACTGATAAGCGCCAGCTGCTGGATCCTATTTGGCCCAGAGTGCCACATCCTCTTCCATATCAGCTATGGCAACAAAACCAGAGATCCCAGTCTGCTGATCAGAGCTGGCTTTTAAGAAGGAGAAAGAGGCATAGTGCCAGGAGCTTGATTGATTTTCTTACCAACTGGGTGGGACCAGGTGTTGGGACTGCTGCTGGCAGGAGCCACAGAGGGGAAATGGTGACATCTTTTTTCTGAGGCTTTGACATAAAACCAAGAGAAAGGAATACCTATACTCTCACTAATCTGAGAAACTGATAGCAGAGCATAGAGAAGTCCTTCTCAAGCTTTAACGTGCATACAAGTCACCTGGGGATCTTGCTAGAAGGTAGGTTCCAAGTCAGCAGGTCTGAGATGGGGCCTGAGAATTTGCATGAGTAAATTTGGCTGGTCCATGGACTACACTTTGAGCAGCAAGGCTTTATTTTAGTCTCCCCAGTACTCCTCCTCAGAGGAAGCTACATGAACATGAACCAAGCTAGACCAATGATAATATCTCAACACAGGTCAAGGGGTAGCACATGAGCCAGAGTTTTGCCTTTTTTAAAAAAATTGAAGTTTGGGGATTCAATATAGACCCAAGGAAAGGAAGCCCTATCCTATTTGCTAAAGCATGAGCTGGAGCTACTACTGGCGATGAGTCCCACCTCGCAGAGGCAGTGCCCTGAGAAGATGCAGCAGACAGGTGGGAAAGTGAGCAGGGAGCAGAAATCTGTGTTCAGTGTCCTGGTTCCAATTGTGCCTATGGGCAGCTCCTCTGGGCCTTTCCTGCGGTTTCCTCAGTGAGCCTGCAAATTACCCTCTGTCTCTTAAACCAGCAGTTCTCCAGCTGGCTGCAGGTTGGAATCTGATGTTGGGTCCCTCACCTGGGATGGAACTTGGGCAAAGGTCGTTTCTAAAGGTCCCCACGGAGAAGGCAATGGCACCCCACTCCAGTGTTCTTGCCTGGAAAATCCATGGACAGAGGAGCCTGGTGGGCTGCAGTCCATGGGGTTGCTAAGAGTCGGACATGACTGAGCGACTTCACTTTCACTTTTTACTTTCATGCATTGGAGAAGGAAGTGGCAACCCGCTCCAGTGTTCTTGCCTGGAGAATCCCAGGGACGGCGGAGCCTGGTGGGTGGCCGTCTATGGGGTCGCACAGAGTCGGATACGACTGAAGCGACTTAGCAAAGGTCCCCAAGTGATTCTGATGTGCAGCCAGGATGGAGACCCAGTGTTTTTTTTTTTTAATTTTTTAAAGTTAAAGTGTAGTTGATTTATATTATTGTGTTAATTTATGCTGTACAACAAAGTGATTCAGTGATACATATACATTCTTCATGTATGTTTGTTTACACATCAGTTTAGTCGCTCAGTCGTGTCCGACTCTTTGCGACCCCATGAACCGCAGCACGCCAGGCCTCCCTGTCCATCAGCAACTCCCAGAGTTTACCCAAACTCATGTCCATTGAGTCGGTGATGCCATCCAACCATCTCATCCTCTGTACACACACACACACACATATACGTATATATTCTTTTCCATTATGGTTTATCACATATTGAGTATAGTTCTCTGTGTTGTACAATAGGACCTCATTGTTATCCACTCTGGATATAATAGTTTGCATCTGTTAGCCCCAAACTCCCACTCCCTCCTTCTGCTTTCCCCACATCTCCCTTGACAGCCACAAATATGTTCTCTATGACACCCACTCTCTTAATACTCTTTCAAGTTGTGTACGTGTCAGTAGCACCTGAGAGAGTCCTAAACTGGGTTCTGAGGAATCACTGAAGCCAGAGAGTCAGACTGAGCAAGAGGGTTGGGATAGACTCCTGGGAGAACAGCATCTACAGAGGGCCTGAAGAAAGGGAGACTTAGGACCGCTTTCCATCCTCCGGTGATTTCTCTGCTTCCTAAGCTCTCTGAGTGCCATGGGATACCATCTCTGAATTATGTGTACTACTGAGTCTTATTTTGGTCTTTAAATCCAAGGGGTTAGCCCTCATTCCAGATTGTATGCTCCTCTAGGGCAAGGGTTGCATCTTATGCCTCCTTCGTTTCTTTCAAGACACCAGTCACTGTACATGTACTTGCTAACATTCCCAAATACAAGGTGATAAACGGATATCCAAGCATGTGCCATAAATGGCTGGCCACATCTTTCAAACCCAAGTCTCACTGACTTCCTCCTTGATTGTGAAGAATTCCTAAGGCAGTTCACCATGTTCTCAGCATGTGTTTTGGAGGCGGGCAGGGGAAGTGCTTATTTTATAGTCCAGACCCACATCTTAGCCCAGAGTGGCTGGAACGTGCCAGAAGTGGGAGATCAAGGGGTTGGCGAACTCTCTTGCCACTTCAGATTCAACAACTTGTTCTCTTGAAATAGAAAGAGCTGCTCGTTTTGTGGGTTGTTGTTTTTTTTCCCCCCTAAGTCCATATACTTTTCTCAGAAATGCAGTTGCCTGTGGAAAACTGACACTCCCTAATGAGCCCTTAACAGCTGTTAGCCCCACAGCAATAGTAATTATTCTGCAGGCTTCTTGCTAAATTCCAGCGATGGTCTCTGCCAGAACCGGGGTGCACATGCGCACTGGAGGTGGCGGGAGATCCCTGAGCTCTTCAGGAGGGATCCTCTCCCTTCCCTGGGGAGGATTTGGCCTGGGCGGCTTCCAGGCAAACCTTCTGTAATGGAGGTGAGGAGACCAGGGAGTGCATGCAAGATTCTCAGGCTGCGCCTTAAGGCTGTTCTCCCAGAGTCAAAGAACCAGAGGCACAGTCAGAGACTGAGCAGATGACCCCAGCCTTGCCAAGAAAAAAAAAAAAAAGGTACATGAAACCTGTCAATATATAGAAAACCTTTCACAAATTAAACTCTATCATTCTTTCTCCTTCAGTATTTTGTACCTTTTGACCGAAGCCCTCGGTGAGGAGTCCAGCTCTAGGCTGTGGTCTTCTAGGCCTTCTACCACCAACTTCCTGTGTGACAATTCAGCTGGTTGGCCCGGGCCTCCGATTTCTTACATCTGGATACCCACCTGTTCTAGCAACAAGAGTTTTACAATTAGGCAGAGTGTTCACTGGAGAAGGCATGGACGGTCAACAGTCCTCAAATCATGTGTGGGAAAATAATTACAATTATTGGCAAGAATCAGTTCCGTTCAGTCGTTCAGTCGTGTCTGACTCTTTGCGACCCCATGAATCGCAGCACACCAGACCTCCCTGTCCATCACCAACTCCCGGAGTTCACTCAAACTCACATCCATCGAGTCAGTGATGCCATCCAGCCATCTCATCCTCTGTCGTCCCCTTCTCCTCCTGCCCCCAAATCCCTCCCAGCATCAGAGTCTTTTCCAATGAGTCAACTCTTCACATGAAGTGGCCAAAAGATTGGAGTTTCAGCTTTAGCATCAGTCCTTCCAATGAACACCCAGGACTGATCTCCTTTAGAATGGACTGGTTGGATCTCCTTGCAGTCCAAGGGACTCTCAAGAGTCTTCTCCAGCACCACAGTTCAAAAACATCACTTGTTCGGTGCTCAGCTTTCTTCACAGTCCAACTCTCACAGAAGGGGCTATTTCCAAGTGACTTGAATTGTTTGGGTGTCAGTTATTTATTTCGAGGAGCCAAGGCCAAAATAAAGGGCTAAATGGGGAGGACTTGTAGCTCCCTGGTTGTTGCCTTAGTGTTTTAAATGGATGCTCTGTGGCTTAGTGAGCTAGAGAGTTCATTTTTCTAACTCATCTGAGAGTTTCCTCTGGGCTCTGTTTCTGTCTCCCTTCTCCTTTCCCCAGTTTTTACCAGAACACCTGGGAAAGGCACGGGGGCGGGGATGTCCTAGATGGGTCAGCTGCTGCCCACAGCACATGCCGTAAGGGCTTTAAGCAAACAGGGCAGGATGCCTATCCAGGGGCCTGCCCCTCCCAGGCCATTCCATAGAGCTGGAGTCCAGCCAGTTCTTTCCAGCTGGCTCCGAAATCCGATGCTTCAGTGATTGATCTCACCATCTGACTCCAAAAGCCCTGCATGCTGGGGTGAGAGGGACATCTCTCAAGAGTGTGTTAATCCACACTTCCTGAGGAGGTTTCCAAACACCAACTTCAGTTTTTTTCTCATTTGGTTGTAGATATTTCTCTTGATCATCTGAAAACATCATTCGGTGTTACAAAGTGAATTTTGTACTCTTTTCCCCTAGAATGTGAAGAATTCAGAATCTGTGGTTTTCATGCCCATTCCTCTCTGTTGCCACATATCAGAAGGAGTTGTAATTGTGGTGGTGCTGTTTAGTTGCTAAGATGTGTCCGACTCTTTTGCCACCTGCCAGGCTCCTCTGTTCATGGGATTTCCCAGGCAAGAATACTGGAGCAGGTTGCCATTTCCTTCTCCAGGGGATCTTCCTGACTCAGGGATCCAACCTGTGTCTCCTGCATTGGCAGACGGATTCTTTACCACTGAGCCACCTGGGAAGCCCAGTTGTTGTGTGTGTCTTCATTTAACAATGATCTCTTCATAGACGACGGAGAAGGCAATGGCGCCCCACTCCAGTACTCTTGCCTAGAAAATCCCATGGACGCAGGAGCCTGGTAGGCTGCAGTCCATGGGGTCTCTAGAGTCGGACACGACTGAGCGACTTCACTTTCACTTTTCACCTTCATGCATTGGAGAAGGAAATGGCAACCCACTCCAGTGTTCTTGCCTGGAGAATCCCAGGACGGGGGAGCCTGGTGGGCTGCCGTCTATGGGGTCGCACAGAGTCGGACACGACTGAAGCGACCTAGCAGCAGCAGCAGCAGCTTCATAGATAAAAGCTGGGCTATATTTATTCTCGTTGATTCAGCACCTAGCAACAGTTGGTGTTAACAGTAGGTGTTAACCAAATGTTTTTGAATGGCTGCTTTGCACGAACTACAAGAGGGCGTTATGATGATTTCCAGGAAGAGTGGAGACCATCAAAAGTCAAAAGTCAAAATGTAAAAAAACTGCATGGGGTTTTAAGGTATCAGTAGGGGAAAGAACATTTGACTCCAATTCAGAACCTGAGATAACTTTTGATGTCAGTATAATCCAACTATTGGTTAAATTGTTTTTTTCATAAATGACTCCAAAATCTTTTAAGATAACATGAAATCCCGTGAGGCCTTAAACATGTAGATGTAAAGAGACTATCTTCATTTACCCATTCATAAGTTTTTGTCAAATGAATGAATCTCTTAATAAACAGAAGATACATAAATTCCCTTTAATTTTCTTTGAACTCCATTATTAAAAAAAAAACCCTACCTTTAAATGAGGTAATATACACAAACCTACTATGATGTGTGGCACATAAATGTTATCTATTTTGGTTATTTTATTGTGGATAATGAAGTGTCATTCTTCCCCATTCAGTACAAATCACAGCTAATGCCAAGAACTTCCCCACCCTTATGTTTTATTAAAAGCAAGTTAAAAATAACTTTTGGAAAATTCTGTAGCTAAATATACAGAATAATTTCTTATATCTGAAGCATTTTCTGTTTTGTAGCCCTTTTTTCTTTAGAAACACTTTGATATAGCAAGGCAACAAATATCACCTTCAATTTGTAGATGAAAACAAAAATGGATAGTTTAGGAGAAGAATTTGGCTAGATCTCAGGTCCCCGTCTCTCTCCAGGGACCTCTGAGTTGGTAGCTTATTGTTGTTATTCAGCCGCTAAGTCACATCTGACTCTTTGTGACCCCATGAACTGTAGCACACCAGTCTTCACTATATCACAAAGTTTGCTCAAATTCATGTTCATTGAGTCAGTGATGCCATCCAACCATCTCATCCTCTGTTCTGCGTC
The DNA here is from genome assembly GCF_000754665.1 of Bison bison bison. NCBI lineage: Eukaryota > Metazoa > Chordata > Mammalia > Artiodactyla > Bovidae > Bison > Bison bison. Next base: position 1,777,626 of record NW_011494762.1, read on the forward strand.
ATTCCCTTTGCTTTGCATGGAACCAGGTGAGGACAATTCTGTTCATGGCGTTCTTGGCCCCAAAGGCTCCTAGAGAATGGGGCTGGAGTAAAGGACTGAGGAGAGAGGAGAAATGGAGGGAATTGGGGAATTTCATTACTTACTGGTGTCTTCAAAACTCCTGAGAGGTTTTGGCTAATCCCATCAGGGAACTAGAGAGGGTCATCACTGCTCAAGAGGGTCTAGTGTTGTTTTTTACTTATTTAAAAAAAAATTTTTATTTATTTGTTTGGCTGCATCAGGCCTTAGTTGCAGCATACCGGGTCTTTATTGGGTCATGCAGGAATCTTTCATTGTGGCACCAGGGCTTACTTATCCCAAGGCATGTGAGAGTCCCTGGTGGCTCAGATGGTAAAGACTCTGCCTGCAATGCAGGAGACCTGGGTTCAATTCCTGGGTCAGAAAGATCCCCTGGAGAAGGAAATAGCAAACCAGTCCAGTATTCTTGCCTGGAGAATTCCATGGACAGGGGAGCCTGGCAGGCTACAGTCCACAGGGTCGCAAAGAGTTGGACCTGACTGAGAGACTCACACACACACACACGGGATCCCAGGTTCCTGACCAGGTATGGAACCCATGTCCCCTGCATTGCAAGGCAGATTCCCAACCACTGGACCACCAGGGAAGTCCCTGGTGTTGTTTTTAATAATCCTGGTGAGTGAGGTCTTCTCACAGGACACACAGTCTCCTCACCCTCCACCCAAGCCTTCTCCATATCTCAGTAGTGAGACTGGGTTCCACCCCTGTGCCAGCCCCCATGGATGCAGGGGGGATCTCCCTTCTTTCCTCCCTCTCTCCATAGGAGGCACGGGAGGCAGTTTCTGACTTCACACGATCCTGTTGTCCCCAAATATGGGCACATGAGTCACACCCATTTTAAGGACAATTTTACTATTTGGGACAGGAAGACAGACAGGAGATGACGAAGCTTACAAGATCCACAGAACCCCCATCTCCGGAGCAAGGCTGGAGTTAAGAGGGAGGTGAGTGAGGGTGAGTCATTCAAGTGCAGGGTCTGATCTCATCTTTATTTAAAATGTGGATATTTTGTTTATTCTGGATTTTTTTTTTTGCATTAAAATTGCCTTGATTACTGGCTTCTTTGCCCCCCACCCTCCTTACATTTTGACTGAGTCAGTAGTATTTAAATCACCAGGACTGTCAGACTGGTTAGCTGTTTTTTCTTGAAGATCTCAGAGCATATCAAGGCCCTGGTACTTCCATCATGTCACAGAGCACCTTGTCACCTGAGTTAACACAGAGGCGTAACCATGCCCGGCTCGGGGTGGGAACTTGACAGGTACAGCTTCCCCTTCTTCCACTTGAGTGTGGAAGCGTCTCAAAGCCTGAGCCATAACTAACAGGCTTCAAGTGAATGTGGTGGTTGAGCATGTCTGGGATCTATTCTCCACTGAAACGGAAGGGCTGTCCTTACTTCGGAGGGAAGGAAGCTGTTTGCTTCTTCCTTTGAGCTCCCACAGCACTTTGTTTTCCCTAAATGACAGCTCTGACTGCTCGTGTTCACATGTCTGTCTCTCTAGACTGTGCTTCTCTCTGTGTGTGGATGCTGTTTCCTTCCAGGACCCAGCACAGTGCTGGCCCTGGACCTGCTCAGTAAGTGTTTGTGGACTGAAGGCATCAGCTGGCCGTGTTTCTGTATTTGTATTATTGTTCTCCAGTTTGCAGGTCACCTACCCGACAGGTATAGGATTTTATTTTATCATGATTGTGTCCCTCCTACTGTCTCTCTGCAGCTTCTTTGCCTTTGGACGTGTGATACCTTTTTTTGGTGGGTTCCAGTGTTCATGGCACCCCACTCCAGTGTTCTTGCCTGGAGAATCCCAGGGACGGGGGAGGCTGGTGGGCTGCCATCTATGGGGTCGCACAGAGTCGGACCTGACTGAAGCGACTTAGCAGCAGCAGCAGCAGTGTTCTCCTGTTAATGGTCGTTCAACAGCTAGTTGCAATTTTGGTGCTCTTGCAGGAGGAGATGAGGGCACATCCTTCTACTCTGCCATCCTGAACTGGAAAAAAAAATTTTAGGCCATGTTTCTGACTCAGAAGTTTTTAAGTAAATTTTGTATAAATTTTTGGTTCCAGAAATTCTATAATAAATCAGAACTTAGTGCTTTCTGTGAATGTTCTCTCTGGCTCTCACTTTCAGTATTGCCATTTGGGAGAGTTCAGTATATGCAGGATCTAGCCATTTAGGGATGTTATTAGGAACTGTCCACAATGCCTGTCACTGAGGATCATTATTTTAGCGACTAAAAATTTTTTTGAGTTAATCAGAAACTTTTCAGTTGCAAGCAACAGACTCCAGTTGAAATTAGCTAAAATGGGAATTAGTACAAATAACAGCGGTGCAGAGTCTGAAATGATGTAATTAAAACCCCATCTCTCACTGATGAAGATGGTTTTCAGCATCTCAAGGTTCACATGCAACCTGCTTTCAACTTCCAATGAGGAAGAGCTCCTTCCCTTGAGCTCCACCAGGAAAGTGCTGGCAGAGACTCAGCCAGGCAGTCTCTGCCATGCTGAGATCACATGCTCACGATCACATGCTCACCAGAGAACCGATCCCTGGAGCCCGAGGGATGGGCTACCCTGGACAGACTTGGGTCATATTCCCACACCTGTGGCTAAGGGCGGGCCAGGCAATCGGGTCCACTTGAACTGCATGGCCTGGGAGGCAATGGGGATGGGTTTGAGCTGGCAGAAGCAACAGATGCTTGCTACACTTGTTACACTGGGTATACTCATTTTCCATGTTTGCATTCAGTCTTATTATCTTATCTTTATTTAAGTTGTGAATTCAATTATAATTGGATCCTTTTTATGGTTCGGTTTTTACCTTTTTTTTTCCCCCTTTGGTAAACGTTTTCAGGCCTTTCCTGAGGTAGCCTGCTTTCTTGTTTCCCACTCTCCATCCTTGGTCTGCTTCCCTTTATTTACCAATATCTCCCTCATTTTAGTCCTCAGCTCAGGGTTGGTCTTCGTTATCCAGGGTGTATCTTGGGCTTCTGGTTGTAAACAGCAGTACCGTGTGTGTGTATTTTGTTTCCAGTCCTGATTATCTTCAGATGTCACTTCTGATGTCTTATAGATGGCTTCTGTCTCATTTCACAGAGCCTGCTTCTGATAAGCCCCTCGGGATGCTCCCCGAGCCTATGTGGTGAAGTTACGCCCCTTTGCCTGGATGTGCAGCGTGCACTCACTCTACCAAGCATTGGTGCTGTCATCTCTGTCTGAAATGACCTTGCCTGGCTAATTTCTACTTGTCCTTCAAGTGTCTAAGCAGGCATCACTTCCTTCGGGGAGCCCCCTGTCCATCCAGACTGGGCTAGAGACAAAGTTCTCTCCTCATCAGCTGGTATAGTCATTGACGGAGCCAATAGTTTATGATTGGAGTCAGTTTGGATTGGTCAGTTATATATCTTGAATCCCCCTATTATGTTGTGTATTATGCTGTTCTGTATTCATCTGTTTATCTTGCTCTCCTGGTAGACAGTGTACAACTTGAAAACCAGGACTATCTTTTAACTCTATTCCTAGTGTTGGGAGCAAACTAGGCCCTTGGATAAATTTCTGGAGAATGACCTAACCCCTCCACCTAAGCTCTGCCTTAGGTCCCCACTGTCCTCAGGGCTCACACTTGTTATAGCATTACTGCTATTTGTTTATGCATCTCATTTCCGCTGAGACATTGTAAAGTTCCTGGGCTAACCAACTATGTCTTCATTCAAATTTGTCATCTGCCACTGAGTCAGCCACCTGCCATGTATATAGTAGGTGCTGAAAAAGTGTAGCAAAAATATTTTAAACTCTAAAAAGTTTCCAAGTGGCAGTTTATTACATATCCTTTCCTTTTTATATCTACTGAAGTGCTTGGCTAGTTTCACAGGAGGTGAACCATGTGCTTTTTGTCAGCACTTGGTTTGGATGTTCCTTAGATGCTCTCAGATGCCAGACTGTGGAGTAGCATGACTAGACTTCGGTTCCTCTTGATATTATGATGACAACAAACTCTGAGAGACAGTGAGCACAGACTGGACATTCTATGCATCCCATGTCCTGAAATGTGTCTTTATCAGGCATCTTGCAGATGGGACTTCAGTCTTTGAACTGGATTCCAAGACCTCAGGCTGGTACTGGATGTAAACGGACTGGAATTTGTATTCAAAGCTGAAGGTGGGGTGGGATCAAGTACACGTGGGTAGAAGGAGAACAAGAACTGGTTTGCAAGTAGAAGATCCAAAGGGAGCCGAAGCTAGAGAGACCCCGAAAGGAAGTACTGGAAAGACTTCAGAGGCAATGAAATGCAGCAAGGACCTTCTCTCTGCAAACCTACAGTTGGGTCTCTGGGTGGAGAGGGATTGTTTGGGGGCCATGGGTGAGCTCTGAAAGAGCCAGAAGAAGTTGACCTCTTGGCTTTATGCAGCAGCACGCTTGAGGGCCACCACAAACATACCATGTATGTCAAAGGACATGGTACAGACGGAATGATGAGTTTCCCTGAATTGGTCTTAGCCTGGGGGCCTTTGGGGCGCGATGCAGTAGAGGAAAGATGGGTTTGTTGTTCTCTTCGGTGTTCTGAGCAGCCCAGTCTCTGACAGCCAAAAACTCTTCCTTGTCCCAGAATGAGGCTGAACTAGCTTACATAAATATGATAAATAATGTGTCAGAAGGGTCCAGATAAAGGAGCTCAGACCCAGCACTGGTTACCCAGCCTGTGATTCACACTGGCTCAGTAGCTGTGGGCTCACAGCCTGTGCTGGATAAATGAAGGGAGACTGGGATGAAACTCCAGGGAAGTGAAGATGGGAAACCTTGATTCCGCATTTTTATAATACCCATCATGGGGAGCAGGATTAGATATGGAGAAAACAGACTCGATCCACTTTCCTCTTGGGAAGGAGACACTTTATTTCTTAGCCAGCTTACGTCAGAGTAAAAGAAGAGAATTTGATAAAAACAATGTCTTTATTTCCTATGTATATTTCTTTGTTCCAAAAAGAGCTCTAACGTGTTTTCATGTTAGGCTCAAAGAAGAGATTGTCCTGGAAAATCTCAGCTTTTTTGGAAGGGCAACTGGGATGTGAAAGCCCTGCTGCTAAATCTTCACCCTGTTAAGCTGAGTTCTCTGGCTCAGGTGGTTTTTAATTAAAGCAATTTATATTCAAAGAATGTGCACGCATGCAAGCTCACACAAAATCAATGAAGTCAAGAGAGGAAAAACAACTGATGTAACCAAGAAGTACTTACAAAGAAGGGCAAAAGAAATTTTTTTTGGTTTAATTTCTGTTTAAAGTATTTGTACACATTGCTTTATTTCAGCCAAAATCCCAAGTGTGTTGCACACTGTTTACTATTCTCCCCCTCCCTCACTGTTCTCCTTACAATGTAAGGCTGAGTTCATCCTGGATTCTGCATGGCTTCTTGTTTTTCTTACATTTAAGAAAGCACACAGTGTGGGTGCTTAGCACATGGAATCATTTGCTGCTGCTCTCCTTCCACCAGCTCAATGGCAGTGAGGTATTAATGAGTGTCCCCTTAAACAAGCTGCACAGTTTTGTCATTTCCATGAGGTTTGCTGGCATATGAATATATCCCCACATTCTTTTATGAAATACATAAGTGTAATCAAATAGTTGCTTTGGTTCTTTTCTGGAGGCAGAAGGAGAAAAATGTCAAACTCTCATTGTTCAGTGTTTCTAACAGACCCCTTTTGTATAACTGCTGACTTTGCAGCACAAAGTTCCAAACTGCAGATAATAGCTTAAAAGGCTATCTGAACCCATTCTGTTATGTAGATGAAAGGAAGTCTTTACAATTAATCTATGGCATCTCTGAATAAAAAAGAAGGGCACTCATCCAAGTCATTTCCTTGGGCCAAGGCAGTGAGTGAACAGAACGAAAATGCCAAATTTTGCTGCTTGAAACCAGAGTTTGACATCGCACAGGGGCAGCCGATAGCAACCAGATTTTTGCTTCTGACCTGTCACTGTTTGGAAATCTGAAACAATGTGTTATTATTCAATGTTATCGGTAAATTTAATATAAGGCATCTGACTAAAGAAAGTGTAGCATAAATATTTAGAGCCTGTTACATTGCTGGTTTACAATAAAATATCTTACGAGACTTACATATTTAAAAGGAGATGAAATAATTCTAATTAAAAAATTAGAAGATTATCTTAGAAGTTCCCTGGTGGGCCAGTGGTTAGGACTCAGCACTTCACTTCTATGGCTCAGGTTCAGTCCCTGGTCAGGGAACTAAGATCCTGTAAGCTGCATGGCATGGCCAAAATAAATAATTCAGAAGACTGTCTAAAAAGCAAGGGAAGCAACTGAAAACCTATGTTTGTCAAATTGGAATGAACATACTGGGAAATATGAAGGACATGTCATCCTAGAAGATGAATCTTATAATAAAATTGTGTCTCCAAATTGTATATTACAACAAACACAATATCAAGGAATCAAATGAAAGTGATGATAGAATAAGAAATTTTAAAAAAATTTCAGTTAATAACATCAGTTAAAATGGTATCTGCCATTCAGGGCATTTGGGTGAAATGATTTAGGATTACTCAATTATCAGAACTAATAAGCATTTAGGGGGATCAGCTATAAATAATTATGCAGATCAATACTGTTCTGTATGCAGGCAATTAATGGAAAATGTAATAAAAAAACAGATCCCATTCACAATAAGACAGACATACACAAAATATATAATACATGAGAATAGAAATATTCTAGACCTATATTTAGGAAAAAAACCTATTTCCTTTTGATATACAGGAAGGAGGATTTGAATACATGGAGAAACATGTTCTAGATTTCTACCACTAAAGACACAATATTATTAATAAGTCAGTCTCCTCAGTTAAGCTTTGATTACTGCTGCTGCTGCTCCTGCTAAGTCGCTTCAGTTGTGTCCGACTCTGTGACCCCATAGACAGCAGCCCACCAGGCTCCCCTGTCCCTGGGATTCTCCAGGCAAGAACACTGGAGTGGGTTGCCATTTCCTTCTCCAAAGCGTGAAAGTGAAAAGTGAAAGTGAAGTCGCTCAGTCGTGCCCAACTCTTAGCGACCCCATGGACTGCAGCCCACCAGCCTCCTCCATCCATGGGATTTTCCAGGCAAGAGTACTGGAGTGCGGTGCCATTGCCTTCTCTGTAAGCTTTGATTACTAACACATTCCTAATGAAAAATGCCAATGAAATTTTAGGGAGAACTTGACAAAAAATGTTCTTTTTAGTTTTTACGATTGGGATCCCATCCATTGGTCCTTATATTGGCTGTCCAATCAGTGTGGCACATTGCCTTGTATACAATGTGTGCACAGTGTTGTATATAGCTCTGTTCAGTGCTGGGTCTCTTGGAGGCACAAATGCAGGTGTTGAACTCTAGACAGTATTTGGTTACAAGGTGGTCATCCCAATAGTGCAGAACATTCTTATATTATTTTTCTTAGATCATAATCTTAAGAAAAACCCCAAATCAAAAAATTCTTTCAGAACTTATGAATCTCAGTTTGAGAAATATTGCCCAAACGTATTTCAAGTTGTAACTGATTTTTTTTTTTTTTAATTCAGGATAACAGAAGGCATTGGGCAATCTTTTGTGATTGCCGAAATGAGATTCTGTGACCATTGATCCATATTTTCGACACCCATCTTGGGCTTGAACCAGCTGTTCCTCCTTTGGAGATGGGCACTGAGAACCCTCTTCTGCAGATGAAGAAAGTCAGGCAGCGAACAGCACTGCAAGGCCACAGAGACCATCATGGGGAAATTTAGATTAGAGGTCAGAGTTGTGTCCAACTGAGAGGAAAAATGAAGGGTAATCACACAAATTGCTCAACCTTGGTAGGCGCTGACGGTCACTTAAGCTGTACCCATCTCCTTCTGCCTAGAAAGGACTCATTGGTATCTTAAACCACAGTGCACAGAGCCTCATCTAGTGCTTGTGCTAAATACACACTCCCTGGGTCTCGTGCCCTTGTGTCCTATTCAGTTACAAGGGACTGAATGAAAGCTAATTGCTTTCTGAGACCTAGTTACAGGTCCCGAGTTTAACAGGAGCTACTAGTCCTTCCCAAGTACAGACGTTCCTTCTTGAGCAGCTGCCAGGAGCTCAGCGGCTTGGGAGCCCTTCAGATAAATAGCACCTGAGGTTATGTTGCGTCAATCACAGCGTGTATGGGCACAACCCTCAGGTATTTGGGCTTGGACTTGCCTTACAGTCAGACTGGAGAGAATGTTTCTTCAAATCAGACCAAGTTATAACCACCTCTCCAGATATCAGGGTAACATCACCCTAGCCATTCATGCTAAAATTTTGCCCATTTGCTTTAGCATTGCTTCTCTCTCTCGAAATCTCTCTCTCCATCTTTGTATATATATTATTTTTTTTCTGAATCATTTGAAGGTAAGTTGGTGATGATTCCCATAATGTTTATTGTGTGTCCTTGGTCACTCAGTCATGTCCGACTCTTTGCAACCCCATGAACTGTAGCCTGCCAGGTTCCTCTGTCCATGGGATTCTCCAGGCAAGAATCCTGGGGGGGGTTGCCCTCCTCCAGGGGATTTTCCCGACCCAGGGATTGAGCCCACGTCTCTTACATCTCCTGCATTGGCAGGTGGGTTCTTCTTGACCATTCTCGCCACTTGGGAAGTCACCCTAGCCATAGATACTCTTTTAACCAAAAGAAATCAGCAGAGAACATAGAACATCAGAGAGACTGTGCCAAGTAGATTCCCAATGAGTGTTAAAGAAGATACCATTTAGTATAAAATAGAGCTTTCTTCTGTAGAAACCTATCTGTAATTCAGCAGAATAGTATTAGAAAATAATTTCAGTTCCACAGTTCTTATTCTTAATTCTAGTAAGAGCTGGAGTCCTATTTTTCAATTACCAGATTTGACTTATTTTTATGTTTGGGGTATCCTTCTGAAGCTTGTCACAGCAAGGCAAGAAGGTTACCCTCTTCCATATTATGTTATTTTGTTTGTCTTTAGTATCCCCACAGTAGGCTTAATACATTAATTAGAGGGATTTGACCTATGGTCTTTAATAGGGAGCTTCTTAAGTTAGTCAAAGCGTGAAAGACAAATATTTATAAACATGTTCCTACATGTTTAAAAGGGAGGATGTAAACCAAACTGCTAACAATGAATGTCTCAGGGGAGTGGTATTGGACAGGGTGGAAAATGTCACTTTCTGTTTCTTACATTTCTATTGTCCAAATGTCTTTGTTTAATAATGACTCATATTTTAACTTTTTAAAAACATTGTTTTTATTTAGCATAACTTCTTCATTCAGTTGTGAAAAATTAAACTGGCTTCACACTCATGCCAGGAACAAGTATGATTCGAGGCGTATTGGAGTAAGTTGATCTGAATCGACTGACTTTAGGAGGAACTGATGTATCCCAGGGTAGAGTCTCTGCTGTGAACAGGAGGGTTGCTGTCACTCAGTGTTTTTCTCATCTAAACCTCTGGATTAGAAGTATATGAAACCAGGAAGACTGCAAGCCCGTGTGTGGATCCTGGTGGCAGTGACTGGTGGGCACCATGTTCGGTTGAAAATAGACAGGACCCAGCCCCAGTGGAACATGATGTCAGGACATAGTCACAGAATCTCCTCAGCCTCTACCACTTTAGGATTTCTGGGCAAATAGAACCTCCATGGTTGTGTTCTACTACACAGCCCTCTGAATTCTAGTATGTTGGGTTGTTTTTGAGAAAATGAACTTGTCACTGATCTGGTCTGCTGGGAAAAATACTTGGTGAGATTTGGGGGGCTCCTGATCCCATCCTCTGCTGCCCCTAATCCTTTACAGGCCTCAGTTTTCTCAGCTCCACACACATGAGAAGATTGAATTTTACATGCTGCCCAAGGTCTATTTTTGCATAAAAACTTTATGGCCTCCATAGTGGCCCATAAACCAAGAATTCTGAGTAGTGAGTACCACATAGTTCCTCTCTCTTCCTTTTTTATTTTAAGCCCATCTTTTTTTTTTCCTTTGCTGTGTTGGGTCTTGGTTGCCATGCAGGCTTTTCTCTAGTTGTGGCAAGCGGGGGCTTCTCTTCATTGTTGTGTGGATTCTCATTATGGTGGCTTCTGTTGTTGCAGAGTACAGGTTTTAGGCACATGGGCTCAGTAGTTGTGGCTCGTGGGCTCTAGGGCATGAGGGCTCAGCAGTTGTACTGCATTGGTTTAGTTGCTCCACAGCATGTGTGATCGTCTGGGATTAGGAGTTGAACCCGTGTCTCCTGCATCGGCAGGCGCATTCCTAACCACTGGACCACGAGGGAAGTCCCTAAACCCAACTTTAACAAAACACAGAAACTCAGTCAGATATGTCTGTTATGTGTCCTATGTAGGATGTCATGTCAGTCAGAGGAAAGTCAGTCTAATCTGCTTTGTAGGAATGGCAGTGGGAGAACGAGAGCAGTAGTGTGCTCAAGGTTTCTCATGCAATACACACGGATTTGAGATTAGGATGTAGCCCTTCATACTCCAGCCTGAAGACAAGGCTGCCTTCAAGTTTGTCTTCAACAGCACAGTTTCTTAGAAATAGGGACCACATCTCCCATTTTCCTTCAAGCTCCAAGAATAGGGATGTATGTAGCACAGTCAGGGCAAGGTGGTGCCATAATTGATATTCTTCTGGCCAAGGCATTCCCACCCTGGTGGGGGCCACTCTCAGATGGGTTCCTGAAGTGAGTTGGTGAATCAGTCTTGGCCGGTCCCTTGTGGTGTTTGAGCTGTCCCCAAGGAGCTCTTGTGGAGAGTAGGGGAGCGATACTGCATTCAGAGTGAGTGCCTGAAACTCTTGGCTATTCTGTTTGTCATGCTCAACTTGGGTCACTTCTAAACAAGCATGGCATTTGATGATGACAACTCTATTACACTCTATATTGTACAAAATAACAGAGGTCACAGTGACCTTCAGAAGTATCTGATAGGTGAATGCTAACTTGACCACTTCCTCAGATGTACATTCATATTTATTTCTTCTTCTTCCTCTGTTTTTCTTCTATAGTCTTTATATTTCTTCCTTCTTATCTGACTCACGGCTTCCCATGGTACTCATGGATAGGCATTGTGTGTTTCTGTTGGCAGCTCAGATTCAAAGATGCTACTGAGCTCTATTTGTCAACCATCCATGACTTCCAGGTATTTTCTAAATTTCTTATTGAACATCTCTAGGACTAGACAGTCCTTGGCCTTCTTCTGTAACTGGCCAACAGACTCTTCTCTTGTGTTCATTACAAAAGCTTTGACTGAAGGTCATTTCTGTTTCTATGAGTACAAGACATAACTGACTGAAAACCTTCCATATTCCTTACAACAATAAAAAGTCACTCTTAGCTCTCTTTTCTCTAAGCCAAATATCCCCAATTTATTGCTACTTCTCTTGTAAGTCTTACTTTAATAATTTTAATTATTTTTGGAACCCATGCTAGGATCTCTGTATCTCTTTTCTTAAAGGGTGCTAAAATGACCATGTATATGAAGAAAAATTTGATTAAAATAAAGCAAAAAGTTTTTTTTTAAACTTACCTCTTTAAAAATCACAATTTATATAATACATTCCTTTTCATTTACACCTAATCATTGGATTTTTAAATAATGGTTCCACAGAGGTAAATTATACTTAATTATGCATAATTTTTCTTATCAATATTTCCATAATCTAGTTTAAAGTAGAAGGATTTTGTCTAAAAGCAAACTACTTTTCACCTGTATGCTTTTCAGATTAGGTTCCTTCTGTTTGCAAGGAACAAAGACTGTCTTGAAGAACTGTACAAAAAAGATCTTCACGACCCAGATAATCACAGTGGTGTGATCACTGACCTAGAGCCAGACATCCTGGAATGTGAAGTCAAGTGGGCCTTAGAAAGCATCACTACGAACAAAGCTAGTGGAGGTGATGAGAATTCCAGTTGAGCTATTCCAAATCCTGAAAGATGATGCTGTGAAAGTGCTGCACTCAATATGCCAGCAAATTTGGAAAACTCATCAGTGGCCACAGGACTGGAAAAGGTCAGCTTTCATTCCAATCCCAAAGAAAGGCAATGCCAAAGAATGCTCAAACTACCGCACAATTGCACTCAGCTCACACGCTAGTAAAGTAATGCTCAAAATTCTCCAAGCCAGGCTTCAGCAATACATGAACCGTGAACTTCCTGATGTTCAATCTGGTTTTAGAAAAGGCAGAAAACCAGAGATCAGATTGCCAACATCCGCTGGATCATGGAAAAACCAAGAGAGTTCCAGAAAAACATCTATTTCTGCTTTATTGACTATGCCAAAGCCTTTGACTGTGTGGATCACAATAAACTGTGGAAAATTCTGAAAGAGATGGGAATACCAGACCACCTGATCTGCCTCTTGAGAAATTTGTATGCAGGTCAGGAAACAACAGTTAGAACTGGACATGGAACAACAGACTGGTTCCAAATAGGAAAAGGAGTTCGTCAAGGCTGATTATTGTCATCCTGTTTATTTAACTTCTACGCAGAGTACATCATGAGAAACGCTGGACTGGAAGAAACACAAACTGGAATCAAGATTTCTGGGAGAAATATCAATAACCTCAGATATGCAGATGACACCACCCTTATGGCAGAAAGTGAAGAGGAACTCAAAAGCCTCTTGATGAAAGTGAAAGTGGAGAGTGAAAAAGTTGGCTTA
>NW_011494762.1:1790739-1795912 GCF_000754665.1 Bison bison bison
AAGGAGATCAGCCCTGGGATTTCTTTGGAAGGAATGATGCTGAAGCTGAAACTCCAGTACTTTGGCCACCTCATGCGAAGAGTTGACTCATTGCAAAAGATTCTGATGCTGGGAAGGATTGGGGGCAGGAGGAGAAGGGGACGACAGAGGATGAGATGGCTGGATGGCATCATTGACTCGATGGACGTGTCTCAGTGAACTGAGTTGGTGATGGACAGGGAGGCCTGGCGTGCTGCAATTCATGGGGTTGCAAAGAGTCGGACATGACTGAGGGACTGATCTGATCTGATCTGAGTTATGTAAGTCTGTGGTGTGTGTCCAAGTCCCTGCAGACCACAGTGGAGCCTGAGAGCCACCAGCCAGCACAGCCACTGTCTTGTTTGCTTCTCATGTTCACCCATGTACACATCCGCTCTCCCTTTTATTTCTGCCTCATTCTCCCCTCTAAACTGACTGCCTTGCCGTGCTCACTCAGAGTCTGCTTCCATGTGCAAGTAGCTGTGACTTGCCCATGACACGGCCACAGTGGTCCTTTCTTTCCCTACATCACAACTTTTCACCTTGACTTACTGTTGCCACTGGGTCATTCTGTATTCCAAAGCAAATTCCCAGGAGTGGGAATCTGATAAGCCCAGCTCATCTTTTCACTCCAGCCTGTGGACTCACTGTGACCCAAGGGTGACCTGACACCCTGGATCAGGTACCCACCCATGTCTAGTCATCTGTGCTGGGTGTGGGAGCTGGTAATTCAAGGAGCACAGTGGGGAGCAGATGATTTGGCAATGTGATTGGTAAACATCTGGCACATCTAAACTGAATGATTCTCATAGAACTACTTCCCCCATTTTCTGAGAGTTAGTTTGAATTTCTTTTGTTTTCCCTGATATTAATTTCACTAAAGTCATTATCATATAAAAATTGAGGGCATATATTCTAACTTTTTTCTACCAAATACCGATATCCAATGAAATAGATTCTAAGAATGAACCCCGTGAGACTTTCTCCACACCACCACAGGTGGACACTGTTCCGCTGAACACTACTACCTTCTGAGTTCAATCTGTAAGCCCCTACTCTAACTCAGACCAAAATAAAATCAGGAGATAGCACTTTTTATTGATTGATAAATAGTCATGTTACTGGTCGAGCATGTAGGTCATGCATGCTGGCTTTGGAGCCAGCCCACCTGGGATCTAAATCTGGCTCCAACTCTTCTGATTTATGTAACCTGGGGGACTTATGTGACCCTGCTGCTCATGACTTTTCTCATGTATTAAACGGGATTACTGAGGATATTAATGATACAGGTTTTTGCAAAGATTAAATGAATGAATCAATGAAAATGTTTGCTGGAAATGGTACCTACTACAGGGCAAACATCCCATGAAGGTTAGTTATTATTGTCACAACTAGTTCCATAAACTTTGTTGAATACTAATTGTGTAGCTTAAGCTAGTTTCAGGTGGGAGTTTGTGAATTTTACAACTCTGATGGTCTTAAGAAAATGTACATAGACTTCTTGTCACTTTCTACTAGTTTATGAGCCTGCAATTTTATTATAGAAAGAAATTAGACTGATCGGTTATGCAAAGCTTTTTACAGAATCATCTGTCATCTTCATACATATTATTTCATGAATTTTCTGTTATGAATCTTTTCAAATGCCTGGGATCAAATTGAGAGCAACTGCATGATTTTTTGTTGCCTTCAAGAATAGTAGGTATGTAATTTATTCCAATTTAAATTTCCTTATTTTAATATGAAGTGTGTTTTACAAAACTAATTCTTTGAATCCTATAGAGACACTGCTTTTTGCATCACCTCCCCCCAGCCCCCCGACCCCCGCTGCCCCGCCCCGCCTCGTATTACCTCTGGGTATAGTAACTTGAAGCTGAGAGTATATTGGTGTGAAAGTCTACACTGAAACAGACACAAGAGTCACTCTTGAATCAAAGTTCATGAACTGTGAGAAGCCTAATAAGCAAAGAAATGCCGTATTGCGCGTGTTAATCTTGAGCTAAGCTGCACAAGTTCTGCTCCAAGGTTCTGTCACAGTGAATACACTCATCTTGTTAAATACACATCCCAGGTTCCCTGCCTCTAAACAGGGAGCCTCTTCTAACCTCATGGTAAACATTTTGATTAGTGAGAAGTGTTTTCACATCTGCTTGTTTCAAGCATAAGTGTTTTTCTCCTTCTCACAGAAAAATGGGGATAAGGCAATTTCCCCCATTCATTTCCATTGCAGTTTCAGCTAGTATGTAAATACAAGGCTTGGAGGAGCAGAAAATGTCTTAAATTAACACAGTGCTTCAACTGCATTGCCCAGCGCTGGGGAGTGATGGGAAATTGGCATTCCTGATGGAGCTGTGGTGAATATTCATTTTTCCATCTGGAAACGAAGCACATGCCATTTAGCAGATTGAAAACTGGTGTGACTTCGGCCCTGTAACTACATAAACTTTACAATCGTGAGAATGTAATGCACATTACAAAACGAATGTGTTGCTGTAAAAGTATACAGACGAGAAATAGAACTGAATTGGTTGCTGACACTAATTAAGTCCATTTTTCAGAGGTAACCACCACATTAAGAACACTCATGGATGGGGATTCAGGACTCCACTTTGATCACTATTCTGAGGGGCCAGAGGAACTTGGAAACTTTCTCTGCTCATTTCTCCACAGGATTCCAGTTTCTATAAGAATTGCCAGGATCTTCTTAGAAATATAGAATATTGAGGAAATGGAAAGAAATTCAGTCAGTCAAAGACATACCTTATGCCATAAATAAAATCCTGTAGTTAGACCTTGGATTGAAAACCTCCTGGGGACTGACAGCTCGTTCCTCTGTTAGAACTGCTCTCTGGAAATTAATGGGCTTGGCTTTGTATCTCCAACTGTTCTGCACAAATGAACCAAACTGGGAATCAGTTGGAGTCACTGAAGCTTAACACAACTCCAGCTATTGTTTACATGCTCCCATGAAACCCCCGATGCCAAACTGATTAGATTTACAGTCCATTCGATAAGCTTGTCTGCTCATGGCACATAAGGCAGTGAACCTTTTCACAAAATGAAACTAGAGCTGGAGAGAGAGAAAAAACAAAGCCTTTAATGAAGAGGGAGGCTGAGAGACTTTGGTGGGAGAACTTCTAAGTTTCTAGGAGGCCTCTGTGCTGAGACTGTTCTACTTGGTGTTGGAATGACACTCTGCAATTTGCCCTCCTGCTTAACAGATAGTCTCTGCTGCCATTTGCAAATTCATTGCGATGATGGATATGTATAATGCTTATGGGAACTGTAAAAGACTCTTTAAGATGAAGTGGGTCAGGGAGCATCATGTGGATCAGTGGAAGCCATCTCCAACCACACAATGGCAGACAGAGCTGCTTTTTGTTCTTCGCTTCTCCCCATACTAGAGGCTGTGAGAACCATAGAAAGCCCACTGTATTTGCAAATGCTTTGGACCTATTATTGAGTGATTGGGAATTAGTCATGGAGCCATGAAATCATCACTCCCAAATTCTTTCTAATCACCTTTTCAGCAAGTATTACTGATCTCATTTCTTTAAGCGCATGACTCAATAGGTTAGTCAACCACATCCTGGCACTGTGGACTTGCTTCCACTGAGAAAGATGGCAGAGGACGGGTCAGCTGAGTGGAAGTTAACTCCCACCCTCAGAGGAATCCCACAGAGGAACTTTATACTACATCTCTTTAGATTATCTATTGCTTTGTCACAAACCACCCTGAAACATAGTGGTCTGAAACAATCATCACTTTATTAATATCTATGGGTCTGGAACTCAGGTAGGGCTTAGATGGGTGATTCTTCTGTTTCATATGGTCACAGTAGGGATTACTTGGTTTCTAGCTGGTGGCTGGATAGGTTTGTAGGGCCAAAGATAGTTGTAGGGCCCACTCCCATACCTGGCACTTTGGCACAGATGGGTAAAAAGCTGAGCTCAATCAGCCACCCCTCCTCTGCCCTGCTCCATGTTCTCTTGGGGCTGTCCCATCATAGAAGGTGGACTTCTTACATGGTAGTTCAGGGTCCAAGAATGAGTGTTTCAAGAATCCCAGGAATGAATGAGCTATATGGTTCACTATGCTTTAGCCTGGAAAGTCCCAGAATGTCATATCTTCTTTCTTGACCAATTTTTATTGGTCAAAAAAGTAACCGAGGCCAATTCAGATTCAAATGTAAGTGAAGTAGACCCCACCTGTCAATGAGAGGAATGTCAAAAATTTCTATGGTCATCTCAAATTTGCCTCAAACACTTTCTTGTGATGGTGTAGAAAGAATTCAGTATTATAAGTCATTTCTCAAATCCTTTACTCAATAAGGGGGAAAAGTAAAGGAAAATTCTTAAGAAACTCTTACACACATACTGAGTGTGCACTGAGTGCTTACTATTTAGTCAACCCTCGTATTCACTGAGTGCTTAATAATATTCAGTAACAATGGAGAGATCTGTACAGTGAAATATATGACTGAGAGCAACTGCACGGATTTCAAGTAGATAGCACTTGGCTGACAATTTTACTATCAACCTTGAATAAATCACAGAGAACTGATAAAACAGTATAGTCTGTATGTATTAAACTGGGACTTACACACTGGATGCCTTTTCCTCTTGTTTGCCTTGTAGTCTTTTATCTTATTGCTATAACTGTATTCCCTCAGGCACTGCCCATGTCTCCAGAATTCTACATAAGCTATAATTGTGCCTTGAAACCATATCATATCACCTCTACAGATGCAAACAGAAATCCATTTCCTTCAGTGTTTTAATTTTCATCACAGTAAAAAGTATCACATCTGTAGCATTGCTTCAAGTTCAGAAACCTCAGCTCTGTCTGCTAGGATACTCCATGCACGCTTGTCTCAGAAACCTTTCCCTGAGAAGGCCTAGCTGGGATTAAGCATCCTCCCATGTAGGCATGTCCAGGTGTCATGGGCAGAGGGCAGGGGGCAGAGCTGGCCCAGTTATGTACTGTTGTATACTATTGGGGGGTCAGGTGGTGGAGAGGGAGGTTACAGAAAGCTGCCACCCGAATCTTTCCTACTTCGTGCCGCCATGTCCTTCCTTTGTTTGGTGACTAAAGGACAAGGTAGACTGAAGGCGATAACATTGGTAGCATTTGGGGACAGTAAACCAAGGAGTG
>NW_011494762.1:1796012-1797668 GCF_000754665.1 Bison bison bison
AAACAAACGGAGTTTCCAGTTTGGGGAACCTAGCCTTTTTAGAACCTGGCTGCTTTCTTTGTCCAAAGGAGTTCTGGATTTGCAGCCATCATGCTCTCCTCTCTAATCCACCCTCCTCCTCTCCCCACTCCCTCCAGCCTCCCCCAAATCTTTTGCTCAGAATGTCCACTCCAGATTAGGCAATCCACTTTCACTTTTTCTAGCTATCTTCGAATTGTTGGCAGGATTATAGTATTAAAGAGCTTGAGTCTAAAATGGCACCTTGTTAAGTGGCTGACTTGATGCAGGGGTTTTCTATTTCCATGAGAATTACTGATCTTTAGAGGAATCTGGCTGGAAAGGATATGCCCTTTGAATAATGTGCATTATTGGCTATGCTCCTTTCTAAGTTCCTAATACAAGTATGACACACTTTCTTTAAAACCTCTCCAACTTTAAAGAAGTCTTCTGGCATAAAGGTTATGATTGGTAAAAACCCTTAGGTACCCTGGTGGTGGTTTAGTCGCTAAGTCATTTCCGATTTTTGCGACCCCATGGACTGTAGCCTGCCTGGCTCCATTGTCCATGGGATTCTCCAGGCAAGAATACTGGACTGGGTTGCCATTTTCTTCTCCAGGGGATCTTGAATTGAACCCAGGTCTCCTGCATTGTAGGCAGATTCTTTACCACTGAGTTATAAATCAGTCATTTTTTAGTAGCTTCCATGTTCCAGGCTTAGTTATTGGTACTGAGGATACAAAGATGAATAAAGCATGGAACCTACTGTGAAGGAACTAACAGTTTAACAGATAGTTGTATAAGCAGATAAATCATCATATTACTCAATATGAAGTAGAAGAGAGGTATATGCTGAGTGTTGACAGAGTCTGAAAAGGGAGTGCCTGGGCCGATGGATAGGTTGTCCACTTAATGCAACTATTCTCTTTGAATATTTATCCTAAGTGGCTGATGACTGGAGTGTGTGTGTATATATATATATATGTAATTTTCAATTAACATTTGAAAATATTTCAATTTTGGAATATATTTTAAAAATACACATAACCCTGAAACTATTTTTCTTGCATTTGAATCATTAAAAAAATACAGATTGAAAACTGTTTATAACCCCTAAAGACATTGCTAGATGACTACGGTCAACACATAAAGAAAGTCTCAGAGAAACAGATGTACGAATTTTGGTTATTTACAGAGTGTAAATTAGGAAATTCTAATAGGCCTTCAAAATCAAAGAGCTGACTGTCTCCCATACTCTCTTAGCTCCTTCTCAACCAATGTGGCATTTACCTGAAGGTTTCTGTAACCAACAGCAACTAGGGTTGGGTTGGCTACTTGGGGAAAGTAAACTCTTTCTGGAGCAATGGGGTGGAGACTATTTCCTACTAGGATCCAAGGCTGAAAAATTCACTGTGGCTCACTGCACTTGGTAGAGCACGAATCCCCCTGGTTAGCCTTTCTATACTTCCGTCCTCCTATGAGCAACAGGAATAAGAAGCTTGTGTTCATGTATGGACACCCCAACCTATCTGATAAAGTGTGACTGCTAGTCTTTTCCTGCCAGAGCACAGCTTAGATTGAGATTATGTTTCATGAGCTGCTACAATTCCTTGTTTGGGAGGCAGGAAATTTGGTCTCGGTGGACTATTCGTCAGCCAA
>NW_011494762.1:1797768-1801429 GCF_000754665.1 Bison bison bison
GTGGTCTCAGTTATGAAGTCAGAAGTCGGGATATCCTGAATTTGGTGGAGATCCTGACATTCTCTCTTACGAAAAGTTCCTGCTTAGATGCCTCCAGACGTGAAATAGAACAATGCCTTTTGTTTTGTGGAGATGCATTGATCTTCTACAGGTTTTGAAAGTGAAATGTGGTGTAAATATCAGTGAGTCCACTTTTCTGTCTTTCACCAGGGAGTATCTGGAAATAGCTCGTATAATGCAGGACTGGTTAGCCTCTTAGTTTGGATCATGTGATCTGGGACAGCAAAGTTATTGTTATAGAAACATTCTTGGCTGTTAGGTGGTCCGAATTTCTGCATGCTTTTTTCTCATTTCCTTGTTATGTGCTCTTTATAGTAATTATTTTTTTGTATTTGTTCTTTATTCTTAGGGCAGAATGTATTACATTGCCTTCATATGTGTTGTTGAATGTAGTAAGTACTAAATTATTTGTGTGCAAATGGCTTGCTTTCCAGATTTAAACATTTTGAAGAAATTTTGAAGTTCAGGATCTGATTTCCCTATGAAGTGTCTGATGATTCATTTTAAGTGGTAGAAGCTGCTTTAATATAAGCAGCAAGATATGTTTGATAAGATAAAGCTAAAACAAAATAACAATGATTTTTATGTTGGCTATGACTTTTGATAATCCTTAGTACTAACTTCCCCTGGTCAATCAGATTGTAGAAATAAGAAGATAAGGATATGTTTGGAAATGTCCAGCTTTCATCTCTTTGTACTACCGGGATTCCTGGCTGGCTAGAGAAAAAGTCCTCTGAACTTTTTCTCTTTCAAACTTATGATATTAAGTTTAGAACCCACTGTTGCTCCTGCGAAGACTGGTAGGAAATGGAAGTGGTCCAGAGTCAGGATTAAGCACAAATTTGCTTCCATCCAAACCTCAGGCACTGAGAAACTATGATATGACAGAGATTATTTGCCAAACTATAAGAAGGAATGGCTTATCCTGACCATTTACATCAAGTGAATGTGGGGTGCAGGTGACCTCATTCACATGCCTCCTCTTCCTATTTATCTCTGACCTGGAGCCCTCTCTTTTTTTATATTCTAGTATATTTTCTTCTTCATTTTCACAGCTACTATTCTGTTCAGCCCATATTTAATAGCAGACATTGTGTTCTCACAATGTCTCACACAAGTAATCTCATTTAATTCTTACCACAATCTAGTGAAATAATATTTCTGGCCATTTTACAGATTAGAAAATTGAGTCCTAGTGAAGTAGAGGGACCTGCTCCAGGCCCTCTCCTGGGAAGTGGGTGAGGCTAAGCTGCTTCTCTTGAGTGCTTGCTTTGACCTGAATTAATACACTCCAGAGAACACTGGGTTAAGTTCTAATTCAGAATCAGCTTGTCTTTTTTTTTTCCGTCCCCCCGCCCCTGTGAAGATATTTTTATAGAAAGCAAGAAAAAAATTTTAAAAATGTCTCCTCTAAGTTCAGCCTGTCAAGACTGCATTTGTGTGGCATGAGATACACACAGCTTCATGCTTGTTTCTGAAGATGGTAGGGATGGAAAGCCAAATTTTCCAGTGGGGGTTTCACCTCAGCTTTGGGAGCTCAATTTTAAATTTAACTTGATTCATTTAAAGTCTGAGTTTATTTCTGGCTGGCTAGCAAAATGTGGCTTCTTGGCTTAGAAAAATTCCCTCAAAACAAATTTGAAAAAAGAATCCCACCTAAAGTGGCAATGTGAAATACTGTATAACATTTAATGAGTTAATAATAAGGGAATGAGAAGCATTCAACTTAAATTTACTTTAAAATAGATCTGGTGAACTTAAGGGTCTACTGATGGACGAATGGGTAAAGAAAATGTGATATATATTCTATCTATCTATCTATATATATATAGATACCACAATGGAATATTAACCAGTTATAAAAAAGAAAGAAATGCTGCTGTTTGAGACAACATGGATGGACTTTGAGGGCATTGTGCTAAGTGAAATAAATCAAAGACAAATATTGTAGGATGTCACTTGTACATGGAACCTGAAAAAAAAAAAAAACACAAAAAACCTCAGAGAAACCAAGAACAGATTGAAGATTACCAGAGGTGGGTGATGAGGGAAACAGGTGAAAGCGGTCAAAAGAAACAAACTTTCAGTTCATAAGATAAATATGTTGTGAGGTTGTAATGCACAGCCTGGTGACAATAGTTAACTATACTGTACTGGATATCTGAAAGTTGCTAAGATAATAAATCTTTAAGCTCTCCTCACAAGGAAAAAAAACTGTAACTCTGTAAGGTGATGCATGTTAACTAAACCTATTGTGATCATTTCATAATATATACATATACTAAGTCATTATATTGTATACCTTAAATGTATACAATGTTCTATGCCAATTGATGCAAAGAAATAGAGGAAAACAACAGAATGGGAAAGACTAGAGATCTCTTCAAGAAAATTAGAGATAACAAGAGAACATTTCATGCAAAGATGGGCACAATAAAGGACAGAAATGGTATGGACCTAACAGAAGCAGAAGATATTAAGAGATGGCAAGAATACACAGAAGAACTGTACAATAAAGATCTTCATGACCCAGATAATCACGATGATGTGATCACTCACCTAGAGCCAGACATCCTGGAGTGTGAAGTCAAGTGGGCTTTAGAAAGCATCACTACGAACAAAGCTAGTGGGGTGATGGAATTCCAGTTGAGCTATTTTAAATCCTGAAAGATGATGCTGTGAAAGTGCTGCACTCAATATGCCAGAAAATTTGGAAAACTCAGGAGGACTGGAAAAGGTCAGTTTTTTCATTCCAATCCCAAAGAAAGGCAATGCTAAAGAATGCTCAAACTACTGCACAATTGCACTCATCTCACATGCTAGCAAAGTAATGCTCAAAATTCTCCAAGCCAGGCTCAGCAATATGTGAACCGTGAACTTCCAGATGTTCAAGCTGGTTTTAGAAAAGGCAGAAGAACCAGAGATCAAATTGCCAACATCCACTGGATCATCAAAAAGGCAAGAGTTCAGAAAAATATCTATTTCTGCTTTATTGACTATGCCAGAGCCTTTGACTGTGTGGATCACAATAAACTGTAGAAAATTCTGAAAGAGATGGGAATACCAGACCACCTGACCTGCCTCTTGAGAAACCTATATGCAGGTCAGGAAGCAACCATTAGAACTGGAAATGGAACAACAGACTGGTCCCAAATAGGAAAAGGAGTACATCAAGGCTGTATACCGTCACCCTGTTTATTTAACTTCTATGCAGAGTACATCATGAGAAATGCTGGGCTGGAAGAAGCACAAGCTGGAATCAAGATTGCCGGGAGAAATATCAATAACCTCAGATATGCAGATGACACCACCCTTATGGCAGAAAGTGAAGAGGAACTAAAAAGCCTCTTGATGAAAGTGAAAGAGGAAAGTGAAAAAGTTGGCTTAAAGCTCAACATTCAGAAAACTAAGATCATGGCATCTGGTCCCATCACTTCATGGGAAATAGATGGGGAAACAGTGGAAACAGTGTCAGACTTTATTTTTCTGGGCTCCAAAATCACTGCAGATGGTGACTGCAGCCATGAAATTGAAAGATGCTTACTCCTTGGAAGGAAAGTTATGACCAAACTAGATAGCATATTGAAAAGCAGAGATACTG
>NW_011494762.1:1801802-1806781 GCF_000754665.1 Bison bison bison
AGTGAACTCCAGGAGTTGGTGATGGACAGGGAGGCCTGGCGTGCTGCGATTCATGGGGTCGCAAAGAGTCAGACACGACTCAGCGACTGAACTGAACAGAAAACTGGAAAAATGAATAAAATGGATCTGGGTGTTAAAATAAAGTAGAGCTGGCAATTTGGATTCTCTTTATCCCAACCAAAGGCAGATTGGTTCCTATAAAATGTGCTGTGACTTAGAACAACAAAAAAAAAAGAAGCGAAAATGAAAAGCATTAAGGTTCAGTGTAGAAGGAAAACCCCTAAACACAAATATAGAGACAAAGCAACCGAGGAAAAACTTTTTTTTTTTTCTGAAACAAAAAATAATCTACCACTGAACAGTTTAAATCCAAGTTTGGAACAGTTCACAATATATATATATTTATATTTATAAATATAATTTATATTTTAAATAAATATAAAGTATATATTTATATAAAATGAATAATATATAAACACATTTATTTTCATATATAATATACAAAATATATTACTATGTTTATAAATATATAATAAATGCACATTTATTATATTTATATATAAATAAATATAAGTTATATATTAAATATAAACTAGTTTTCAAAAGTAAAGGTATATCACGGGTCAGCGCCTAACTTGTAAAAGCCAAATTTTTAAAGCTCGTACACAGGTGCAAGTTCTGGTTTGGACACAACACTCTTTTTCTAATATTTATTTTTATTTATTTATTTGGCTGCACTGGATCTTGTGGCATGCTAACTTTATTCATCCCCAAGGCAAGGCAGTACTTTACCAACAAAAGTCTGTCTAGTCAAAGCTATGGTTTTTCCAGTAGTCAGGTACAGATGTGAGAGTTGGACTATAAAGAAAGCTGAACGCTGAAGAATTGATGCTTTTGAACTGTGGTGTTGGAGGAGACTCTTGAGAGTTCCTTGGACTGCAAGGAGATCCAACCAGTCCATCCTAAAGGAGATCAGTCCCTGAATAAATATTCATTGGAAGGACTGATGCTGAAGCTGAAACTCCAATACTTTGACCACCTGATGCGAAGAACTGACTCATTCGAAAAGATCCTGATGCTGGGAAAGATTGAGGGCAGGAGGAGAAGGGGACGGCAGAGGATGAGATGGTTGGATGGCATCACCAACGTGATGGACATGAGTTTGAGTGAATTCTGGGAGTTGGTGATGGACAGGGAGGCCAGGCGTGCTGCGATTCATGGGGTCACAAAGAGTCGGACACAACTGAGCAACTAATCTGAACTGAAGGCGAGGTGACTGTGTCGGGGGAGGGATGCTATCATCTCTACTTCGTAGCTGGGGAAGCTGAAGTGGAGAGAGATTCAGTGATTTGTTTAAGGTCACCTGACTGGTGTGGAGCAGAGATGGGATTTGAAGGGCTTGGGTTCTACAGGCCACGTGCTAATCACTCTGACAAATGGCCTTCAATAAAGGGCTGCAGGGAATATGTGAAGCTGTTGATATAGAACATAACCACAGAAGAAAAAAGAGATATTTTAATAGTTTCCATGTTGCCTAAATGCAGCAAATATGATATCCTTGCTGTTGGTGATGATGAAGTCAATAGACCAGGGAACCTGAGAGCAAAACTGATTAAAGTAGGTCCCAGGAAATGGAAAATATATCAGGCATGATGCGAGTTCCTCAGAATCTACAAGGTAACCCACAGTTTAAAATTATTGCAAGCTCCTCTACCAAAAGTGGGATATAGAACAACAAAATTTATTTTGTAAAGTGTATTGGTAAAATACAAGAATTCAAAAGCTGTCAGCTGAGCAAATGCCTCTGTTCATTGCTTTCACTGTTTTTTTATTTAAAGTTTTCAGTTTGTAAAATTTCTTCCATGGTATCATCACAAAAGGCCTATGACACAATTTTGTCATAACTGGATTTGTGCCCTTTAGATTTCTTATCCATAAGTGTGTGTGTGTGTGTGTGTGTGTGCACGCGTACACACACACATACACACATGCCATCTGATGGTCAGCATACCTTTATTATCAAGCTATCTTTCTCCCTTTGGTCCCAGACAAGTTTCCTCTTTTTCCAGATTCTTTTTCCTTATAACTATGTACCTCCCTCCTCAGATCTTCCCTTCATAGTTTCTAGACTTCTTGATTCTTTCATTGCTTTGGCCCTATAGGCTGACAGCGTCCTCAGCAGATCCTGAAGGACTTCTAAGTCTCCCTTTTCTAAGACACTTATTTCACTCTTACCTCTGTTTACCACAGAATTGACAACTAATTCACAAAACACGATTGTTAATCAAGAACAGGGGACAATCTTCAAAGGGATTATTATTTAGAGCCCAAGTTTGACTCAACTTCAAGTATGTTTGGCATCACAGCCCGAGGTAGGTGGAAGGCAGGAGCAAAAGTCACATGTGACGGGCATGTGGCACGCTCCAGAACAAGACTCTCATCCGTGTTTTCCTTTATCCCTCACTTCTCCTACACAAGTGTTATTCATTAGTAGCACTATATTTTTGGCTTCCCAGGTGGCTCAGTGGTAAAGAATCGCCTGCAGTGCAGGAGATGCAGGAGATGTGGGTTTGATCTCTAGGTCAGGAAGATCCTCTGGAGAAGGGAAGGGCAACCCACTCCAGTATTCTTGCCTGGAACACTCCATGGACAGAGGAGCCTGGAGGGCTGCAATCCATGGATCACAGAATCAGACATGACTGAGCAACCGAGCACACAGCACTATATTTAAATTTAACATTATATAAAATTTCAGTTGGTGCTCAGTTGATATTTGCAATCAACTAGCTAACTCTGGCTATTCAAACATCATCCACTAAATGTATCTTGGGGAGGAAGCAAGATTACTCTTGGAAGCAGGGTGTGATATTTGGTATAGTTAACAGCTGTTATGACATGGGCACACCCAATTAGAAGATGCCCTTGCAGTGCCAGGCAGGGCTTAAGGGCTCAAACCTATTAGTTGCTGAATTGTGGGAAAGTTGGCAGGTCACAGCAGTGGCCAGGGTGGGGCCGACTGAATTTGGGGAGCTCAGGGCATAGCTTTTATCTACCATTTTAGGAGTATTTCAGTAACCATTACAGCCCCATCAGTGCTCCTGCTGAGTACCAGCCTACACTGAGGTTGTGCTCTAGCTATAATAGCTGGGCCCTGTCCCTCTGGAATAGTATGTGTTTAACATGAAAAAGAAATGTTAATTTGAATGAAAAATCACATTGCAGGTGTTTCTTAGCTTGCTAAATTATAATCTACAATAGTTTCTCAATCTTATCACGATTACCACATACAAGTTAAAACAGTATGACCTTCAAGACTGTCTACTGAACTTGACTATACTTGACTGAAGGTATTGATTGGAAGAATTGATGCTTTTGAATCGTGGTGCTGGAGAAGACTCTTGAGAGTCCCTTGGACTGCAAGGAGATCAAACTGGTCGATCCTAAAGGAAATCAACCATAAATATTCATTAGAAGGATTGTAGCTGAAGCTCCAATGCTTTGGCCATCTGATGCAAAGAGCTGACTCACTAGAAAAGACCCTAATGCTGGGAAAGATTGAGGGCAGGAGAAGAAGTGGGCAGAACAGGATGGGATGGTTAGATAGCATCACTGACTCAATGAACATGAATCTGAGCAAACTCTGGGAAATAGTGGAGGACAGAGGAGCCTGGTGTGCTCTTGTCCATGGGGTCCCAAAGAGTTGGACACAACTTACCAACCAAACAACAACAAGTGATGGGGAGAGAAGTGGGACATACCCCACTTCTAGCAGCTGTTACCACCTGTGAACCCTTGTCATGTTCAGGTGCCTTCTCTGTGTGGTACAGGCTGCTCCCTTGGTACAAATACCCCTTGAGGCCACATGGCACGTGACTCTGCCTCCTTCTCCCCACACGCATATTCAGAGCTCCAGCTTTTCCCTGGTACTCACTCAGCTTCTATTTCCAAAATAGGGATGTAAGATCAAGGCAGGCATTCCAAGGAATCTTTGAGCTAACACTTTCCGCAGACTGCTGAAGGCCATGGACCCCTTTACAGATCAAGGCTTTTAAATAAAACAGGAATATAAAGGAAACCAATGCTAAATATTAGGAAGGAAATACTAAATATTAGTTAAAGGATTAGGGAAAATAAAAATGTAAATTTTGTTGTCATCCAAATTCAGAGTAACCTGAATTCTCTCTCCTCCTAGGTTAAGAACCCCTGCAGGATAAAGTCACCCCAGGGGTCAACACCTCACTAGAGGCCCCACCCCTTGTGCTGGAGGCTGGAGCCTTTAGGCCACCCACGCTGATCTCGGAGTAGTCTCTAGGCAGGGAAATTCTCCTCCCAACTAATTCTGGGAATTTGGGGCAGGAAGGAAGGTCTCCTGAGCGCCTGGGTGTCACTTTAAATAACTCTTCCTTCACTAATGAGGACCTTCTCAGCCTGGGAATACCTGGAAATCAAGTTTTAAGT
Organism: Bison bison bison; assembly: GCF_000754665.1. Lineage (NCBI taxonomy): Eukaryota > Metazoa > Chordata > Mammalia > Artiodactyla > Bovidae > Bison > Bison bison. The sequence continues at coordinate 1,806,261 of NW_011494762.1, forward strand.
TGCCTACACTAGTGTGACTTTTCCCACAAACTCTCCTTTCCACCTGGACACAGTTCCCTGGAGACACTGGGGCAAGGCTGAGCTTCAGTTTTCTCATCTGCAAAAAGAAAATACCCACCTCATAGGATTGTTAGGAGCATGAAATGAGATAATAGCTGTGCGTTTGCAATTGCACAGCCCTCTTAAAATCTGTGCTGTTATCTTTTTTGACGTTAGGTCTTGAGGACCGAGGACAATCTATACAACTCCAGTCCCCAAGTACCGGGCCCGCGTTAAGCGCTCCATAAACACTTGTGGAATGAATGAACGCAGCCTTTGCACGTGGGTCGGCGAGCACCAGGGGCTCCCGGCCATTAGGGCCGGCTCATCACCACCACTTGTTTTTAGAACAGGTAGTAAACGCTTTTCCGGCTCTGTGCGGAACGGCAACCACAATTCAAGCGCTTTGCTCCAGGAGGACTCGCAGGCTGGGACTGCCCGGCCCGCAACTCGCCTGCGGGTCTCCCCAGCGGCTTCCCCAC
>NW_011494762.1:1807297-1836816 GCF_000754665.1 Bison bison bison
CCCGGGGAGCCTCTTCGGCTTCTCGCTGGCGATGCACTGGCAGCTGCAGCCTGAGGACAAGCGGCTGTGAGTTCCCGACTCTGTCCACCCCACCCGGGCCCCGGCCCACGCGCGAACCAGGTCGAAGGCTCTCCGCGTTCCCGCCGGCCGGCCCTGCCCGGTCCGGCACTCCGCAGGCTCCGGGGGGAGCGGGGCCCGGCGCTCCGCGCGCTCCCCTCCGGCCCCGCCTGGCGCGGCGCCTTCCCCAGTTCAGCCCCGGAAAGAGAACCCGGGGGCCGACTCTGCACACCGCGGCCCCGGTGCCAGGCGGGGCTGTCCTCGGACCCGGGAGAGTTTACTTTTTTTTTTTTTTAAACAAAGTGCTTTCCGGCGATCCTTCCCTCCGGGCATGTTTGCTGGGAACCCGGCAGGTGGCACGCTTTGCTGAGCTTCACGTGTGTATTGAGCTGGCCGGGTAGGGGTGACTTGGGGTGGAGGAGGGTCGCTGTTTTCGCTGCGGTGAGATGACTGAGAGGGTCGTTAGGGAGATCCAGGCCTTTCCCAAACTCACAGAGAACACCCGGCTCCCCAGCAGACTCGCGCGCCTCGCAGAAGTTGGAAAGCCACCTTTCATCATGTCCTGGGGGGCTTTCCTCGAAGGGCGGCTTCCCCGGTAGGCGAGACTTTTACACGCCTCCCCCGCTTTTAAAAAGATAGAACCAACCAAGCACCTGTTCCGCAGAACTAGATCAGCTGAGAAAACAAGACCCTGTTAGTGGTGTGGCCGACCCCCCACCCCCACCCCGCACAAGCCACAAAGCGTCCGGCGCCACCCGAGACCCGGTGGGCCCCAGCCCTGGGAGGCCCTGCCCGAGGGGTTAAAGCAAAATGTCCGATCTAAGTTGGGGGCTTTGCAAATGAAGTCTGGAAGTGTCAACCCCCGACCCCCCTAACACCATGGCTCAGCGGTGCTCCTCCAGGGAGAAAGTGGAGACCGGCACTGGTAGCTTCTTTTCTTTCTTAGACAGTGTTTGGTTCCCACATGATCAAACTGTTTAGGCAGGAGAGGGTATTTGGGAGCTTAGTGGCTTTAATCGCTGTGGGGCTGCATTCTTGATCTGGGCTACCGAAAAATAAACTCACAAAAGGTCCCGCACCCCCCACCCCCAGCCCTTTGGTTGAGCTGAGGTCCTTCCAGGACCAACAGACCGAAGAATGCAAAGTACAGCTACAGAGGAGAGGACTTTATGAGAGGGGAATGGGGTTTTAGGGCCACAGGGAAAATCTTGATTTCAGTAATTAAGAACTTCGGAATTGGTGAAGGTTGTAGGTGCCTGAATCTTAAAGTCAGATTTTTCTAATAACACCTACCAGTGAAGCAAAGAAATTAGTATGGGGCGGGAAGGCGGGCGGGGGTGGGGTGGGGGGGGGGGGTGGTCTGCAGGCCTGAGCAGCTGCTTATACTCTTATTTTTTTCTCAGCAGAAATAATTGTGATGCTATAAATTTGAAATGAAAGGTGGTTTCTGTTAACTCAGTTAATGGATGATGTATGGTGTCTCTGAGTACTTGAATGTGTAGATGAGCATTCACCCATATGGAGAATGAACTTGTTAGTGCAGAAATGACCACGGGCCAGCAGAGGGAATATATTCTCCTTGGCATTCTCTGCACCAGTCCTCTACTGAAGCTGGTGGTTTCCTTGAAATACTTGTTCAAGCAAACATTGTGAAGGGGAAGTAGTAGGGCGGAAAGTTATCTGTGGGGGTGGAGACTTGCAAAAGGTAGTTTCAGCCAGGATCTCTGTTGTCACCAAGGTTAGCGGTGTGCTTGCTCAAACTTGTTCTTGCTGGTGGGCTTCTCTGCTGTTAGACCTGCTGCAGGTATGTAAGAAGGAGCCTGTGTTTGGGGGCTGATACCTTCTAGAAATGCTCTTCTTAGGGACTGATAGAGAGGAGTGGCCCACTTTAAGGGAACTGTATCTTTCTCTGGACCTGGGAGTGTGGCAATAGCCCTCTCTAGGGGGCTGTGATTTATGTCAGGTGCCACGCCCCCACCTTCTTTTGGTAAAGTAATCTGGCAGCACTGGCCTCACCCAGGAGAACCCGTACACACAGGCCATACCCATAGTAGTTATCACCTTTGTCAGTAAAGGATGTGGGTGTAAAGCAACAGCCAGTGAGGTTGAGACCCCACAGTTTATGGGCCAGCTTCCTAAACTCTGCACTTACTGGGAGTTTTTCAGGGCACTGGTGAGAGAGACCTAAGCTCAAAATTCTTTCTTGGTATTTTGCAGCTGTTACTTTGAGCCTTGGTGTTTTTATCTGTAAAATGGAGCTATTACTGCTCAGTAGGCTTGTGAGGATTAAGAGATAACATGCAAAGTGCCTAATTCCTGACTGGCATGGGTATTTGCTGACTAAATGGTAGTTGTTAATGGTGATGCATTTAGAAGCAGTAACTGAACTCCTCCTGTGTGCCTGTGACTCTGCAGGTGTTAAACATCCTGTGAGTCTCACTCTGCCAGAGAGTAGAGTCGAAGGTTTATTGGCATTGGGTAAGTTAAACTTAATCACTTTTATGAACCCCATTTTCAAAGCATTTTAACTTTAATCAATCTTAGATTTACAGCAAAAGTAAATGTCTCAAGAGACTTCATTGAGGCAGAAGACGTAAAATATCAAAGATGTGTGAGCATATCAGATGAATGCAGTGTTGTGGGAACAAACCATAGAATTTTGTGGGTTAAACTTTCTACAATGCTGTTTAAATATTTCATATCTTAAACTCTAAGATTTTATAACAGAATAATATTGTATCTGAGAGCCTTAAAACAGTAACTAAAAGAGCCTTAAAACAGTTTGTTGTTTAGTTACTAAGTCGTATCTGACTCTTTCTCTTTCCTTAAGATTTTCTAGGCAAGAATACTGGAGTGGGTTGCCATTTCCTTCTCCAGGGGATCTTCCTCACCCAGGGATCAAACCCATGTCTCCTGCTTGGCAGGCAGATTCTTTATGTCTGAGCCACTGGCTATTCCTAAAACTTTGGGGACTGTAAAACTGAAATAGTGATCATAAAACTTCACTGGGCTTTTTAGGCTAGATATTAAAGAAGTTTGGCTGAGTTACTGAGGTCAGGATCTAAGGTTGAGTCACCCCCAATGAGGTAGAAAGTATGGGATGGTATCTGTGGGTATGTCCATCCTGTGAGTCAGCCCTTTTTACTCTTCTGGGAGGAGCTGAGTCTGTGTGATTGCAGGACAGAATCCAGAAGGAACAGATCTTTAAGTTATATCTGCGATGCTGGGAGTGATGCTGGGCTTATCCCAATTGACACTTTCTTTTTGGGAACTTCCTGATCTCCACTGTCTTCCTAAGGCCGACCAGCCCCACTGGCGCTTCTGTTTTGACTCTACAATGTTTACTCTTGGTTTTTCTCACACTTGTGATGCTCTTGCTCTTAAAATCAATTTTACTGAACTAGAGATCGTCTAGTCCAGCTAGATGAAGAAACTTTATAGATGAAGAAACTAAATCTGAAAGTTAAAGAAATGTCTATAGTCTCGTGAGTGCTTAAGCAGAATCTTAACAGAATCTGGATTTGAACTTGGCATTTCTGACTCATGCTCATTTCACCTCTAAAAGGAAAAGTCAAACGTGTCCTTCAGACCTGGAGAAAATGAGTTTTGGAAATGTACTATGTTAGGTTGATTTATTAAACCACTCCCCACGTGGGTCAGGGCTGTCTATTTAAATATCTGTGCCTGGACTCTCCTCCTATGGACACTTATTCCACCTGGCCTTGGATCAGCTTCTGGGTCCTTCCTTCTTTGCCTGTCATTCCTTCCCCTTCTGAAAAAGCCCAGTGAGGAGCCAGCTGGGGATCAGAACTACATCCAGGATGTGTACCTAAGCACTCACTTCCTTGCATTCATTCAGAGTGCCCTGTGGCCCAGGGCCATCATCCAGGGACTGTCTCGGTCACCTTGAGTCCTGAGAGTGGAGAAAGAGCCAAAATGGGCTGGGAGACTTAGAGGAGATCTTAGGACTCTGCAAGAAAGCAGAAATAGACAAGTTTAATTTTAACACAGGCTGGTCTCGTGAGTCCATCCAAGTCATGACTTAGGGTTTACAAAAAAAAGTCAGTATTTTTGTGATATGAATAATAATATCAGGAAAGTCAGGTGAAATGCTCATGTAAAAAAGCTTTACATTATTTTAAAGAATCAGTTACTATGTTCTTAGTTGTATAATTCCCTATTTTAGCATAACAATATTGTTGTTGTTGTTCAATGGCTCTAAGTCTTATCAACTCTGTGACTCTATGCACTACAGCACGCCAGGCTCCTCTGTTCTAAACTATTGGAATTTGCTCAAATTCATGTCCATTGAGTTGGTGGTGCTATCAGTAATATCAGGATTTAAGCTTTGTCACCAAGTAGTACTGGAACTGTGATGCATGGATTCCCTTAGACCTTGACTCAGCCTAAGGACAGAGTGACAGGTGAATGCAATGCCCTGGCACTTTCAAGATAGATACTGGAGGCATAATAGAACATACTATCCTGTGCTTAGATGACAGGGTCAGTTTTCCCTGGAACGCTGGTTAATTCCAAGTCAGTCCATCCTGAAGAACATCATCATGTTGTAAGAACCAGTTTGCCTTTCTCCATGAAAGCCTTTTGAGCCCAATCCATACTACATCACGTCCTCTTCCTTTGAGTGTCTGTAGTCCTTACTGTCGTGTGCCTGACAGCTCTGATGGTTTTATATTATTTAATTATGTAATATTTAACTGTTGTCTGCCATTTTCAGAGTATGGTCTAATCCCGCCTAGGTGGATAATAGGTTATGTGAGGGCAGGGGTCTTATGTTCATTTCTTTGCCTGATAGCACCTTGAATATGCCTTGCAAATAAAATGGAGTTAGAGCTATCTGCTCTGTTTAACTTGTGCAATCAACTTCTCTGGCTCAGGGTAGAGAGGGAGAAATCCCTTTATTTAATGGTCTGCGCTTCTGGAACTTAGCGTATACATTGCTCTCTGCTGCCTCCAGGGAAAGGGGAGCTATAGTGGTAATGCAAAGAGACATCAAAGAGGTTCAGTTCAGTTTAGTCGCTCAGTCGTATCTGACCCTTTGCTCAAAGAGGTTAACTCTTGGTTTTTTGAGTTCTCAAGGGCCCAAGGCCCTGCTAAGGGCTTTTTATGAGTGATTTTTAATTACACTTGACTTTTGCCTTAAAGGCACACTTTATAACTTAACCCCAGAAATACAGGCTGACCTATACTGCACTGGGTACGGAGATCTGCTAGTTGTTAAATCAAGACTACATAGAGAAGGGTGGCTGTAGACTAAGGTCCTGAAGCTACTTGACAAGGGTGTGGGGGTCAAATGGAAGTAAGCATGTGAGGGCACGTGTGAATTGATGGCTAAGTATTGGTTACTCATGGTCAGTAAGGGAGTCTTGGATACATGTAGCTCTTTAAGTGCAGTGGTGGGGTAGCTGCCAACCTCCTCCAGTGAGAGCTTTATGTAGAATGGTGATCCAGGTGGCCCACGGGTCAGAATCAGAGTTCTAACGGCCTTTTGAGAGAGTGGTCAAGGTTGAGCCCCCACAGTAATGGGCCCTGGGAGCAGGGCCAGCCCCCTCCTGTGTTTGGGTACAAGTTTAGAATCAAATGATTTTGTCTACAAGGAACTTTCTGGGTTCTCAAACCTGGCTGGTCATCAAGGTAACTTGGAGAATCTGTTTGTAAAAATATAATTCGAGGCTTACTAAGTCGTGTCCAACTCTTGTGACCCCATGGACTGAGCCTTTCAGGCTCCTCTGTCCATGGGATTCTCCAGGCAAGAATACTGGAGTGGGAAAAAAAAAAAAAAAAAAGAATACTGGAGTGGGTTGCCATTTTCCTTCTCCAAGTTTGAGGTCAGGCCAGATCTATTATACCAGTTTCTATAGGTGTGATCTGAGAATCTGTTCATAACATTCTCTAAGTTTGAGCTAGATGAGCTTTCCATTTTTACCCAGAAGGAACATAATATAATGCATCAGAACAGATTCTAGAGCTGGAGTCTGGATCCCAGTGGATGAGATCAAGTCCTTCTCTACCATTTCCTGCTGTACATTATGCAGAATACTTAACATTCTGCTCCCCATGCCAGTGTGTAGGGGTTTTCCCCACACACCATCGAACCATCCTCAGATACCAGTCAGCTCAGTTCTGTCAGTCTCCCTGGAGATAGCAACAGATCCCGCAGATTAAGGGCTCAGTGCTACATGACTGCCTCCCCCACTTCAGATGCCCACGCCAAGTCCAAGTTGTCCCCTGGGCTTCTGACAGACTGGCTATACATTGGAATTTCCCACGATCCCTGCCTTACTGCTACTGCCAAGTCGCTTCAGTCGTGTCTGACTCTGTGCGACCCCATAGACGGCAGCCCACCAGGCTCCCCTGTCCCTGGGATTCTCCAGGCAAGAACACTGGAGTGTGTTGCCATTTCCTTCTCCAATGCTTGAAAGTGAAAAGTCAAAGTGAAGTCGCTCAGTCATGTCCGACTCAGCGACCCCATGGACCGAAGCCTACCAGGCTCCTCTGTCCATGGGATTTTCCAGGCAAGAGTACTGGAGTGGGTTGCCATTGCCTTCTCCTACCTCGGGTTTGATTAATTTGCTGTAGTGGCTCACAGAACTTGGAGAAGCTTTTTTTTTTTACTAGATTACCAGTGTATTATACAACGATATAACTCAGAAACAGCCAGGTGGAAGAGATGCATAGGGCAAGGAATGGAGGAAGGGTTTAGAGTTTGCATGCTCTGTTCCAGCATGCCCCGCCCCCCCAAATCTCCGTGTGGTTTCCAACCCCAAAGTTCTCCAAACTCCATCCTTTTGAGTTTTTATGGAGGCTTTGATAAATCAATTAGGCACAATTGATTAAAACATTAGCCATTGCGGAGTGAACTCAACCTCCAGCCCTTCCTCCTCCCTGGAGGTCAGGAGGGGGTGGCTGAAAGTTCCAACCCCCTAATAAAGTGCCCCCGCTCCTTAGGTGCAGGCGGAGCCACCTCATTAACATAACAAAGACACCTTTGTCGCTCTCCTTGCTTGGCAAATTCCAAGGGTTTTAGGAGCTCTGTGCCGGGAACAGTAGATGAAAACCAAATGTGTATTATTATAAATCACAATACCTCATCCCCCTAGGTCTCTTTCCTCAGCTGTAAAATGAGGATAATTGTACCTTAGACTAGTCCTGACTCAGAGTAAGCACTTTGTGCATGTTAAATAAATGTGGAAAGCAAGACAGTCAGAGGTGAAGTGCCCATGACATGTTGGGCGAGTTGGTTCTCAGTCCACAGCCTCCACGCTGCCTGGTTTGTGTGGGTGTACTGTCTCTTTGGGGCATCGATTGTGATGATATTCAAGTGTCCATCCTCTGCCTCCATTCTACAGTGACCATGTTGGGAAAGTACATCTCAGGAGAACCATCGCTTGTGGTCTTTTGGTAGCCGTGGCGTTAGATGAACACCAGCAGAGTTTCCACAAGCAGTGGAGGCGAATGGGCAGACTGGTGCAGGAATGACGGGCAGGGACTTTGGGCGTAGAGAACCTACAGAGGGTGGCTTGTGCACATTCAGGCTGGAGTTATTCATAAGGAATACCAAATGTCTGGTTTCCAGATCTTCTCAGACCTCTTGACTTGGAAAGTCACACCCCTCTACTCCCATTCCTGGCAGGCCGGGTAGTGTACACTCCGCCCAGGGCTGGGCTGGTGATGATTTATTTTTCTTAGTCCTTTTTTTGGCATTAATGTATGATAGGAAGGAGCCTGTGCAAAGCTGGATCTGATTTGTCAATAATGAAGCTGCCTAAAGTTGAGAGATGCATGGACAACGTGTGGAAGTCATGTTTTAGCAAATTTTTGTTTATTAAGCTGGTATTTAGAATTGCACACAGATTTCTTGGAACTAAATTAAGAGGCTAATTGTTAACTAGTTGCGAACTTCACCAGTGCTGGTCCCTGTTAGTCTAGTAACAGGGTGGAATGATCACCATCTAAATGGATGCTGTCTGGCTTATCTATTTCACTCAACAGGGCGAGACAATTCTGAATCAGCTCACCTGTTGCATGGTTGGTGTGTTGGCAGAATGATGCCTTCCTTAGGCCACACTGTAGCCGCTGCCCTTCCCCACACCACACACCCACGTCTACACGTGCTGGATTCTACTGTTGGGTACTGCTGTCACTTCATCTAATCCCAAATTGGCGAAAAAACTGTAGGAAACTTTTAAGTCTAGAAAACCAATTAAGTGGTAAGGACAACTGTTCTGAATTAGCTGGAATGGGGAAAGTACCATGAAAGAAAGTGCAGAAGGCAAAAACAAGGGACATGAAGCCATGGTTGTCTGCTCGCATGTTTATTTGCCAACCAGCTGGATATGTTTTGCATGTCATACAATCCGAAGATTACTGTTTTTGAAAAGCCTTTCAGATATGAGAAAAACCTTTTAGAGAAACAGGCTTTATAAGCTTGGGAGTATAGAAATAAAAATAAACCTTGGTATAATTTGCCAGGGGCATACTGGTGATACATAGAATAAACAGACCAAGGGTGATGCCTCTTTACCCTTGGTCTGCGCTTGCTCTGCTTGGGGATATCAGTGTTGCTCCAGTTTCTACATTTTGAAAAGGACATTCATTTGTACGGAGGTTATTTTAATCATGTGTGTGTGTCTAAAAGAGAGAGAGATATACACATGATAATAAATGTTTCAGACCCAGAGAGTAGAATGTCACTGAACTGTACGTCGTCTCCTGAACCAAATAACCTCTTCTGTTTGCAGAATCAGAGTCCTTGTCTTCAGGGTATACTGCCATTGATCAAGGGGTCAGTCTTCTGTGGTCTTGATAAAGCAACATGATATAAAGTTAACTGGAGGATCCCATCCATGGGAGCTGTGGTATATGTGTGGAATGATAGTTCCTTAGTGTGAATGGCCCACTGGGTAGCACAGGGAATTTGAAGTTTTGTATTCCCTCTCTCCTGAGGAAAGTGAAAAAAAATTTTTTTTTCTTGGGTTCCCTTCCCACTGATATGACCCCTCCCTTCCATCCCACTTCCTGACAATGTAGTTCCATCTGTCCCTCGAGTACAAAGGGAAATGGAAATGTTTAGAATTCTACAAGGCCCAGAGAGATTGGAGATAGAGAGGAGAAGATATTTAAAATACTTGGAGGAGATGTGCAGTGTTGAAAACCTGTTGTTTGGGCTTCAGGAATCCAGAGGCCTTGGGGTGCCTAGTGAGAGTAGGCCCACAGGCCAACTTAGAACAGTACTCAGGAAAGTTGAGAGCTGGCTTTCACTGGTGATAAAGAGTCTTATGGAAACCCGCAAGTGTAAAAGGAGGTGGATATGGACTCTGTTGGATCTTCTAGAGGCTCAAGGATAGAGTCCTGGGGAGAACTGAAGGAGAAGCCCCTGAATTAGATGGTCCAAACCTCAAGGGAGGACTTCGGGGGCCAGCTGGAGAAGTGTTTGACTGCCCAGCACATAGTAAAGTCTTTTCAGATTCCATATCAGATCAGCCAGTTTAGAAAGAAAAGTACTTTCTAAGCCTTGTATCAGAAAGGGCCCAAGGCTGTAATAGGGCCCAAGGCTGAGAAAGGGTTTGGGGAGTGTGGAGGGGCATTCGTGGGACCCTTGCTCACAGGATAACCCTATGAGATGAGCCCTGAGACACGAGGATCCCCTCAGCTTAGCTGGAGTAGGAAATGGTTGGCTGTCAGGTAGCCAGGAAGACTTCATGGAGCAGGCACAAGCCATGTCAGTACTGGGGGAAAAGTATTTCTGGCAGTGAGAGCAGCAGGTGCAAAGGCCCTGGGGCAGAAGCATGTTCAGGAGCAGCAAAGAAGCCTGTAGTCTCCTTGGAGCCAGATTGTGGAGAGCCTTATAGGTCATTGGAAGGCTAGTTTTTACTCTTGAATGAGATGGGAAGCCATTGGAGGATGCTGAGAAGAGTGTGACATGTTCTGACTTAGATTGTGCATGGATTCGCTAGCTACTGTTGCTAAGTCACTTCAGTCCTGTCTGACTCTTTGTGACCCCATGGACTATGCCCCGCCAGGCTCATCTGTCCATGGCATTTTCCAGGCAAGAATACTGGAGTGGGTTGTCCTGCCCTTCTCTAGCTACTACATTATTGGGAACACTCAAGTACAGATGTAGTGATCTTAATTATGAAAGTCCTTTTAAATAATAGGTAAGAGATGATAGTGGTTTGGCCCAAGGTAGTAGGAAGATAGTGAGAAGTGGATGCATTCTGGATATGTTTTGAAAGTAGAGTGAATAGGATTTCCTATGGACCAGTTAAAGAGAGAAAAGCTAGAAGGATAAAGTTATCATACAGTGGTTTAGAGTGGACTATAAAAATAGAGTTGAGGAGGAGAGCAGGAGTTTAATTTTGGAGATTATAGTTTTGAGATGTCCAGATATCAAGTGGAGTTGTTGAGTAGGCAATTGAATGAGTGTGAAGTTTGGATGGAAAGGTTTGGATTGGAGATACAGACGGTGGAGCCATAGTTCTAGGTTGTATTCGGAGCTGTGGACCAAATGAATGAGATCACCAAGGAGGAGAGGCTAGAGACTAAGGACAGACCTGCAGGGTATTCTCTCATATAGAGTGGAGATGTGGGACCCAGCACCAGGCATGAAGAGGAATGGCCAGCAAAGTAGGGAACTAGGCAACGTGCTGTCCTGGAAGCCACATGATGAAGGTGGTTTAGAGAGGGAGTGATCAATCAGTTGTGTCAAATAGCACTGAGATTTGATCCCTGGCACAGCAATATGGAGGCCGTGGGTGACCTGATCAGAGCTCTTGTGGAGTGGAGCAGGAGCCGTGCCTGGTGTGGGCTGGTGAGAGACTCAGTTCAGTTCAGTTGCTCAGTCGTGTCCGATTCTTTGCGACGCCATGGACTGCAGCATGCCAGGCCTCCCTGTCCATCACCAACTCCCAGAGTTTACTCAAACTCATGTCCATCACGTTGGTGATACCATCCAACCATCTCATCCTCTGTCATCCCCTTCTCCTCCTGCCCCCAATCTTTCCCAGCATCAAAGTCTTTTCCGATGAGTCAGTTCTTCACATCAGGTTGCCAAAGTATTTGAGTTTCAGCTTCAGCATCAGTCCTTCCAGTGAATATTCAGGACTAATTTCCTTTAGGATGGACTGGTTGGATCTCCTTGCAGTCCAAGGGACTCTCGAGAGTCTTCTCCAACACCAGGTGAGAGACTAGAAGATGAATTGGAGGTCCTGGAGAGGGGAGCAGAGCAAGAGCTGGAGGAATCGAGAGGGAATTTTATTTTATAATTGGAGGAAGTGACAGTGAGGGGGTTTGTTGATAAGGAGAGTTCAACAGAAAGGGAGAGGTGAACACAGGAGTCGGGAGACTTGATGGTGTGATGTCTGTGCGTGGGTGAGAGGGACACATTGTGGGGAAGGTTACCTGGTTACTGGAGAACCGGAAACTCATCAACCGCAGAGTAAAGGGGCGCACATGCAGGTCGGTGGGTAGTTATCATGGTGGGAGACTGTGAGTGTTTTTTTGGTTGCTTTTAATTTCTCAGTAAATAATAATATATCATTACAGTGGCTCAATGATTAAGAATCCACCTGCAATGTGGGAGACTTGAATTCGATCCCTGGGTTGGGAAGATCCCCTGGAGGAGGGCACGGCAACCTACTCTAGTATTCTTGCCCAGAAAATCCCATGGACAGAGGAGTCTGGCAGGCTACAGTCCGTGGGGTTGCAGAAGAGTTGGAGATGACTTAGTGACTCAACAACAAACATAAGTTACTCAGCATCTGTAGAGACATTTGCCTTACAGGAGTAAGAACTTTGTTCTACAGGCAAAGGAATGTAGGGTTTGAATCTCAGCTGCTTCACACTCTGTTGATTTGATCTTGGGCGAATTGCTTGTCCTCATCAGTGAAATTGAGGCAGTAATGAAAACTGCCTCATAGAATTGTCAAGATGAAACGTAGTTAGTAGGAAGCCCTGAGCATCATGCCCATTACTTCCAATAAACACCAGCCTTTACTGTCGCAGGTGCCTTAAAGTAAAGTAGTAGTCAGGATCCCCTCACATGGGGGAGTTCTGTAGCTGTTTTTACAGTCTGGCAGACAGCGGAATTTACCCTTTAGGGGTCAGATCAAAGGTTAAGTTGCCCCCAGAGGTGGGGGAAGTTCACAGATGGATGGGGACTATCACATTGCCTTAAAGAGGGGCGCTTGGAAGAAGTAAGAGGACATGACAACAAAGGTAAACTCTGTAAGTATTTCCAGTTTCTTAGGCCATATTTGAGCTCCAGAGAACCACAGCTGCTTATTGGGTTGGCCAAAAAGTTCATTTGGGTTTTTTGTCAGATGTTATAGGAAAACCTGAGCAAACTTTCTGGCCAACTGGATATTTTGTTAGCCTCTTACAAAACTCACTTTATGTGTTGGATGGAGGTCTCTCATATGGGAGTATCTGCAGCTCCCACACCTAGTTCCGTCTCAGACAGCATGGCATCCGTGTGTCCTGCGTGCCAGGTGGACACACAGGGCGCCAGGGCGCGGCTTCCGGTTCCCTACTCCCTGCCTGATCAATGGTCTTCCTGATCATCCTCAACAAGCACAGCGTTCACCGTGTGCGTTGAACAAGGATGATGTGTGGCCTTGTTGAGTTGTAAGGGATGGAGAAAACTGAATGGCACTGGGGATTCTAAAGTACTGGCAATTTTCAGTCTTCTTTCAAGATTAGTGGTATTGGCTAAAAAGGTGACGAGGTAATTCTGAATCTGAAAGGAAGGACAGTATCTCTGCAGTTACGCAAGAGTGTGACTCACAGGACCTTCGAACCCTTGTCCTGGTGTGTGCCACAGATTCATTAGGGAACATCTTCTGGAGGTGGTGTGGTGGTGAGTTACTTAAAATAAAAAAGTTGTCTCAGTGTAGTGCAGGTTGAAATATGAGTAAGTTTTTAAATATAAAGCATAAGACTTTTAATGACAGTTCAAGCTTTTGGTGGTCACCTTGGGCTGTGCTCCCAAACTCAGTCATCTCCTCCCTCATTCAGGACTTCCGTGAAAATGATTGACGGGCTGACTGGCTCAACCCTTTATCTACAGAAGTGCAACTGATCCCCAGGAAAGTTGAGTGACAGCTGGGTAGTGGCAGTGTGAGTCCTGAAACCTACCTGCTCCATGCCCAGTCCACTCAGTGCTATGCCATACACGTGAACATCTTGGTAGCCAATTCCTGGAACTAAATCTGTACTGGCTGATCTTGCTCTTAACGGAACAGTATCTGACAGTTTGAAATGTTCTTCTCCCATAGTGGCCTGGTATAGCGATAGCAAATACACAGCCACTGTTGCCCTTCCACCTGCTAACTGGGGACACTCCACACAACCACAGCACTTCTTCCAGCTGAGTCTCCGAATTCTCCAGGCCAGCGTTAGTTAGCTGATGTAGATGTGGGTGTTTGCACGTAAGACAGCATAGCATCTTAGTTGCTCTCATGGCCTGGCCAAATTCTGTACATGTGGAAGATACTCTCTTCATGTCTGTTGGAGGGACATTATCCCTCCTGGTTTGTGAGCTTATGAGGAAGGCTGATGGCTTGTCCATTTCTGGTTCCAATCTAATAGAAATGGCACCCAAAAGGCATTTGTTAAGTTCTTTGAAAGTACATGGAAGTACATGGAAGCCTTGTGGAAAATAGTAAGATGACAGTTTCTTTAGAATGATCCTTTATATCCTGGTACTAATACTACTACTACTTAAAAAAATAAAAAAACTGGTGAAATACACATGAAATCTATCATCTTAACCATTTTAAAGTGTCCAGTAGTTAAATATATCCACATGGTTGTGAAATCCTAGCACCCCATAGACTACTAGAGTACTCAGAAATCAGGATGGCCCTGTTATGAGACCATCAAATATTGATAAACCAAACTTACTTAAACATAGAATTGTGCTTAATTATATCATCTGATGTGATATTCTAACAAAGGTTAGTGGCAATGGAATTAAAAGTTTAACAAATTTATGGTGTTAAAAATTCCATCTCCTAGCTTAGTATGTGTTTTCCAATCTGGTAAAGGATGCCTCCTGATTGATTTCAACCATTGTGCCCCTTGCTCCATTTGTGGAGCAAGCAATCTGATCTGATCTGATTTAAAAAAAAAAAACAAAAAACCCCCAAACCTGGCTGTTCCTTTTGTCTTGCTACTTTTCCTAACTACCTCTTCAATTCAGTTCAGTTCAGTTGCTCAGTTGTGTCCGACTCTTTGCGACCCCATGAATTGCAGCACGCCAGGCCTCCCTGTCCATCATCAACTCCCGGAGTTCACTCAAACTCACGTCCATCGAGTCAGTGATGCCATCCAGCCATCTCATCCTCTGTCGTCCCCTTTTCCTCCTGCCCCCAATCCTTCCCAGCATCAGAATCTTTTCCAATGAGTCAACTCTTCGAATGAGGTGGCCAAAGTACTGGAGTTTCAGCTTTAGCATCTTTCCTTCCAAAGAACACCCAGGACTGATCTCCTTTAGAATGGACTGGTTGGATCTCCTTGCAGTTCAAAGGACTCTCAAGAGTTTCCAACACCACAGTTCAAAAGCATCAATTCTTTGGTGCTCAGCTTTCTTCACAGTCCAGCTCTCTCGCATCCATGCATGACCACTGGAAAAACCATAGCCTTGACTAGACAGACCTTTGTTGGCAAAGTAATGTCTCTGCTTTTGAATGTGCTATCTAGGTTTGTCATAACTTTCCTTCCAAGGAGTAAGCGTCTTTTAATTTCATGGCTGCAGTCACCATCTGCAGTGATTTTGGAGCCCAAAGAAATAAAGTCTGACACTGTTTCCACTGTTTCCCCATCTATTTCACATGAAGTGATGGGACCAGATGCCATGATCTTAGTTTTCTGAATGCTGAGCTTTAAGCCAACTTTTTCACGCTTCTTTTTCACTTTCATCAAGAGGCTTTTGAGTTCCTCTTCACTTTCTGCCATAAGGGTGGTGTCATCTGCATATCTGAGGTTATTGCTATTTCTCCCGGCAATCTTGATTCCAGCTTGTGCTTCTTCCAGTCCAGTATTTCTCATGATGTACTCTGCATATAAGTTAAATAAGCAGGGTGACAGTATACAGCCTTGATGTACTCCTTTTCCTATTTGGGACCAGTCTGTTGTTCCATGTCCAGTTCTAACTGTTGCTTCCTGACCTGCATATAGGTTTCTCAAGAGGCAAGTCAGGTGGTCTGTTATTCCCATCTCTTGAAGAATTTTCCACAGTTTATTGTGATCCACACAGTCAAAGGCTTTGGCATAGTCAATAAAGCAGAAATAGATGTTTTTCTGGAGCTCTCTTGGCTTTTCAATGATCCAGTGGATGTTGGCAATTTGATCTCTGGTTCTTCTGCCTTTTCTAAAACCAGCTTGAACATCTGGATGTTCATGGTTCACGTATTGCTGAAGCCTGGCTTGGAGAATTTTGAGCATTACTTTACTAGCAAGTGAAATGAGTGCAATCTTGCTGCTGCTGCTGCTGCTGCTAAGTCGCTTCAGTCGTGTCTGACTCTGTGCAACCCCATAGATTACAGCCACCAGGCTCCCCCGTCCCTGGGATTCTCCAGGGAAGAACACTGGAGTGGGTTGCCATTTCCTTCTCCAATGCATGAAAGGAAAAGTGAAAGTGAAGTCGCTCAGTCATGTCTACTCTTAGCGACCCCATGGACTACAGCCTACCAGGCTCCTTTGTCCATGGGATTTTCCAGGCGAGAGTACTGGAGTGGGTTGCCATTGCCTTCTCCAAGTGCAATCTTAGTAGCTTTAAAATGAATCCAATTTTAGTGGCACACCAACTTCAGATGGAGCAGAGGTTTGGTGTGTCAGTAGCACATTTGTGGTTGATGCTCAGGAGGAAGTGTGTGTTCAGGATGTCAGAGTAGACTGACAACTGACCCTGTTGGTCAGGCCAACTTTGGCTTGTCCTGCACTTTTCATTATTCATACCACCCTCCCACCTCCACCCACTTCCTCTGTTGCTGCTGCTGCTGCTAAGTCATTTCAGTCATGTCCGACTCTGTGGGACCCCATAGACCGCAGCCCACCAGGCTCCCCCGTCCCTGGGCTTCTCCAGGCAAGAACTCTGGAGTGGGTTGCCATTTCCTTCTCCAATGCATGAAAGTGAAAAGTGAAAGTGAAGTCGCTCAGTCATGTCCAACTCTTCGAGATCCCATGGATTCCAGCCTAGCAGGCTCCTCTGTTCATGGGATTTTCCAGGCAAGAGTACTGGAGTGGGGTGCCATCGCCTTCTCTGACCCACTTCCTCTAGAGCCCTTTTATCTAATACCTGGGAACAGCTTTATCTTTTTTCTCTTTGGTTTTATAATGATTAATTTCTCTATTGCCTGTTGAATTTAATAGGCTTTCTTTGTTCTTAATGATATTTTCATTATGAAATTTCTGGTAAGCTCTTTGGGAGCTGTCAAAATAGGAGTTTACTGACTGTTCTGAATTGTGGGCCCTCTGAAGGTGGCTTGGGTCTGATTTATCTGTTTGCTTAGAGCTTTAATGTGGAGCCTGACATGTCATTTGTCAAAAATAAAACAAGAATGTGTTTAAAAAGAAATCTGACCTCCACACGCAAACCCATAGGTGTTTTCAGCTGTACAGAGAGTAGTCACATAACCCAGCAATGCTTTTTCGGATTTCTTTACCACTGAAATGACTTACCACCTGCAGAAGTTAGAAAGGAACCCAGGGAGTGATCTAGAAAGGTAGCCCACGTCTTTTTTTTTTATAGATGGAGAATTGGAGGCCTAGGATTTGTCATCGGTCACACAGCCAGCTCCTAAGAGAGCTGCCCCTCCACCCCTCTTCTGCCTGTGTCCAGAGGTCTCTCCTGACTTGAACCCCTGTCTTCTGCTTCTCCTGCCCAGCCCAGCAGGGATCCATCTAGCCAGTATGTCTGTTTTTATAAAAGTGTCACTGGAAAGAAGCTTCAGCTGTTCAAGTTCTACCAAATTTCTTTGAGAATCTGTACTTATCAAAAAGAGTTGCCACCCTGAGTTCCTGAGATGGCCCTGTCTCTGTGAGGATCCCAGCCTGGGCTTGCGGCTGAACATGCAGAAGTGATTGTGTGTTCTCCCAGTGGATCCCCACCCCCTCGCTTTAAATGAAAGGTGAGGTGCTGACTCAGGCTGTGACTCACCCCCGCTCCTCCCTGAGACAGGTGACTGCTGCGGGCGGGGTCGGGCAGTGTCCACAGCATCTAAGACAAAGCCTTTTACTGGACCCTGCAGCTATTTATAAAAGGTGCTCACCGCACTTAAGCCTTGTGTACGAGATGCCCCTGAATGGGGCACATTCATTCCGTTCTAACGAAAGATGTGAGGGGTTAGCATTTTGTATTGTTGCTTCATAGCTGAGACTTCTCCCTGAATGTGTCAATTTCCTGGACTTTTACAGCCAAGGCGGGAGTTCCCCTCTCTGATGTCATTGCATTTTATTCTGTACCTCACTTGACCGCGGTGGAAAGCTTATCCAGCCTCTCAGCTGGTTGGATTTCTTCTCTTCAGTATTATTTCTTTTTCTTCTTTTTTTGGAGGAGTAGAAAGGGGTAGCTTTATTACTTTGCTCGGCAGAAAGGGAGACACTGTGGGCTTCTGCCTCGAAAAACTGTGTGTCCCTCCTCGGTATATTTCCACCTCTGTCCATTACAATAAATTTGCACTGTATTGAAACGCCCAGATGGCCGCACGGTGCCTGGTACACAGTAGGTCTGGGTCTATATGCTTCTCTATTGATGTGTTGTCATGCCTCTGGAATGGGCTGTGAAAGTCAGTCTCTGACTCTTGCTTGCCTGCAGCTGCCTACAGAAAGACAGCACGAGTGAGCTTGTCTTATGCAATTATGAGGTTTGCCTTTTCGTGATTTCTGGGCACTGATTTTTGACTTCCATGATCATCTATCTCTGTCATTTTCTCTGCAAGACTTTTAATGACCCATTGTCCATCAACCAACATCATTTTTAAAATTACATTTTAAATTGATCTTTGAATAGTAATAGAGTCACGTGGTACAAAGATAAGAAAACTAAAACAATCACCCTTGCACTTCTGGTTTCTAGTCGTCCTGCTCTTCTTGGAGGCAACTGTTGTTTTGCCAGCTTATTGTATATGTTTGTATTTGTTTATAAATTTGCAGACAGCTGTGAAAGGATTTATGTTTTTTTACATGTGATAGCATGCCACATGTATTTTTCTGAATCTTCTTTTTTTCTTGGCGTGTTTTAGAGCTTGTTTGATGTAAGTAAAGAATTTATTCAGTAGTTTTAATGTCTACATGTGTTCATTTTTAAGGATGAGCCATGAGTCACTGAACCAATCTGGATATTCCAGTATATTCTAATCTTTTGCTCTTAAAAGCAGTGCTGCTGTTAAGAATTTTATACCTTCCTCTTTTCACCTAGGTAGAGGATCAGTTCCTACGGCAGTTCAGTGATCAGGGCTAATTCTGGAGGTGTGACTGCTCTCCATGACTTTCTATCACAAACTATATCCTACCATCTGATATTATAGGCTTCTCAGCTGGTTGGTTTGCTGGAATCTTTTCAACAGCTAGAGCTGACCCTCTTAAGCCCGAGCTGTTGGATTCCTGATGGCTTCAGCATTTGTGCCCCACCTGGACCTATGCTTGTTAAAAAGTGCTTGTTAAAATTAGAATGGCTTGTTGGAATGTGTGTTGACCGGATACTGATAAGAGCACATGCAGTGCTTCATCACTGCATTAGAGTTTAAAAGGTTATGTGACATTTCATTTGATCCTTGCAACACCCTATGAGAAATCTTAAGAGCATTTCACAGATAACCCGTACGGATGACACCCAGCTAATAGGCGATACAGCCAGGACTTGAACCCACTAGGTCTTCTTGGAACTCCCTCACATTTCCGATTATGGTTTTGACTTAACAGTGTGTTACCGGGCAGGCAAGGCCTGGGCTAGCTGGAGGTATCTGCTATAAGCATGTACTATATTTTCCTGATAATAACAGGTCAAGCAGGACGGATGTTCAGCTAGTGGATGTGGTGCTGGTGGTTTAGTTGCTAAGTCGTGTCTGATTCTTGCAACCCCATGGACTGTAGCCCACTAGGCTCCTCTGTCCATGGGATTCTCCAGGCAGGGATACTGGAGTGGGTTGCCATTTCCTTCTCCAGGGGATCTTCTCGACCCAGGGATCAAACCCAGCTCTGCTGCATTGCAGCGGATTCTTTACCAACTGAGCTGTCATGAAGTAGGGCTAGTTGTTAAGCTATCAAAACACTTCTGGTTGGTTAAAAAAAAAGCTTCCCCCCATCCCCTGAGTGTCCCTTGGCACTGCCTTGGCCAGTCTTCCCATAGGACACCCTTCTCCCGTGTTTCACCACAATTCAGCAACTAATGGGGAAATGCCCTAATATGATAGGCAGTCTGGGATGTTGCTCCAGGGCTACAGTACCATCTGTGCTGCTAATTGGTTTCCACACCATACTGATTGCTAAATATTTTTAAATGCCATGTTTAAATGCAGGAGTAGGTGGCAAACAATGTAAATGTTTTAGCAGTGTAACTTGTCTTCTATAAATATATGTGTACACTTTTTTTTGCCTTTTACAACTTTATTTCAGCATAACTGTGCTCACAGAAATACACTCATATGGGTTAATAGAATGCAGTTTAACTCATCTTAACACAATTTGTACCAAAAACCTGGTACATGGTTTGCTTAAAAAGAATAAAGAATTTGCAGTCTGGTTTTCCATCTATTAAAAGTGTATGTAAAAGATCCTCCATAAAATGCTGCTAAAATGAACAGCAAGAACCTTGAGAAATAAACCTTTTGTTTGTCTCTGAAAAACAATGTGTATTGCACTGTAAAAGTTTGTAAAACTGGCACAACAGAACATTGTTGTAATGTTTCAATGCCATTTTACCAAGTTTAATAACTAATGGATGTTGACAAGGGTGGAGAAAGCCTGTGTATACATGTGAAAATATAGAAGCTATCTGATCTAGTTAATATTACATGTAGATCCCAAATCTACTCAAACCAAGATTCAGATGATTTCTTAAATCTGAATTAACACTTATCAGTCCAATTCATCTGCTGAAGTCAACAAGGAAAAACTCTGCACAATAGCTTGGTTTTTTTTTTGTACAAAAAAGAAAATGGAGTCTCTTCCCCAACTTTTTAGTCTAAAACTACAGCAAAGTATTTCTTCCATTATCATGGGGTGAAAAGCAATGAGGTTACTCAAGCTTTAATCTGAATTAGCACTCAGACACCAGAGTCCCCAGGGTTAAAGACCCTGTGATTTTAGAAGTGACTCTGAAAATAAAATGGCCCTTCTTGGAGGACTAGAGCAAAACATCCGGGAATAGTTAAAAGAAGTCTTACCAAAAAAAATATAGCCCTTTATGAATTACACCTCAGTTTTTTTGAAAAGCCTCAAAGAAGCAGCTCTGAAAAGAGGAAAAAAACATAACTTAAAATATCTTGAAAAGCAACGTGAACGTAGGTTCAGAAGATAGAGATGTATTTTACAAAGTTGCCTAGGATTAGGCTTATAATGTGTTCGAAGTATTTCAACTTTCACTCTAATACTAAACATCAATTTATAAACAATGTATTTACTTTTTATTCCTTTATGAAAAGGGGAAAGTCTAGCTTCAGTCCTATCCAGTGGAAGGGAAACTGAGGGGGGCAGAAAAAAGATTCCAATAGTCCCATGCAAATAGCACATTTTTAAAGGGAAGAACTCCCAACTAGACCAGAAGTTCATATCACTAATGCACTTTTCAATGAAATGATTTTTTAATAAGAACAAATACATAGCATTAGCCTGGCAATCAAGTCCTTGTTTTCTGGAGGAAAGGCCTCAAGTTCTTTCAATGTCCAGTAACAATGTTTTCATAGATCACTTTAATAAGGAGTTTTAATTTCTTTCGTATTTTTGTTTTTGGCATTCTAGTCTTAAAATCTAGATAAGAAAATTAGTCCAATTCTCCTGAAGTCAATTTTTTTTCTTTTGAAGTATCAAAGAATCTTGACTGATTCCCAGTCTCCAGTTTGTACTTAATATGAATATTTTCATATGTAATATGGAAAAGGTAGCGTTTTAATATGTCTTCATGAACATTAAATCTAGTTGTTAGAAAGGTTTAACTAGCTTTATAATTTGATTTTAAAACATATTTACAGCTTGATCTGTTTGTCAGATTGTCAGAACTGAGGATTCACCTAGAATTCAACGTCATTTACAAATACCTGCTATGTATAAAAAATGCACTGCAATAATATACAACCTATTCATGTCTTGAGAGAAATATGCTTTTTTTTTTAATCTGCTTTAAATCTTTGGCCACCTAGTCAATTCCAGGTTCAAATATCTTTTACCTTAAATTTCACTCTTCAGATTAACTAGCTTTCCACCCACGCTTTAATACTTTTTCCTAATCTTTCTTGTTGCATTGCCAAACCCTGAAACCTGCCTCAGAGATCACCAGAAAAAACAAATAAACAAATATAAAGCGATTACTTCAGAATAGAACATGGGGGATAAGAATCAAGATTCCCTTATGGAATCATACTTTATTGTGCTGTTATGAATAACTTACCAGCATATGTGTATACTTTAAATGGTGTTTTTGTTGTGGTTCCCAGCATCTTGTTTCTAAATCCTTTTGTCACCTGAAAAATTTATTTTGGTTTTGCTTTTGTGTAGTTTTTGTTGTTGCTCCTGGATATGAAAGTCTGGGTGGCTGGTCTGAGGTGTCAGGGACCCCAGGACTCATTCTCCTTGCTGCCCCACCAGGCCTCAAGCTCATAGTCCACGATGGTAGCATCTGCACTCTAGGCAGGATGGACAGAGGGACAAAGAAGAGAGCTGAGGCCCATATGTCCGCACTTTCAGAGACGGCTCCTGGAGGCAGTGGTGTGCCACTAGGTCAGAGTCCTGGTCTGCAGCACCGAATTACACGGCACGGCCAGCAGGGAAGGGAGGCTGGGCTGAGTAGTCTTTCTTCAGGGTGGCCTTATGCCCAGCTACAAATTCTTTTACTATGGAAAAAGGGGAAAACCGGCCCTGGGTACCAGCCAATGGTCTCTGGCACAGCAACTAAGCCTGTTGCTTTAGTTATCTCATTTAAAAAATAAACTATGTGATCATACTCGTTTCCTTTTCAAAACATTGAAAAATCTGGATTTCCTAAGCTATTGAAACATTCAAATGGATATGCTGACCTACCAGGTGTGTGCTTGTTAAATGTACCTTTTCTTGGTTTTTATTAAAAGTATTTGACTGAAACTTGGTAGAAATGGAAATGTCGCTTTTTCCTTCACAAATGAGCTATTTGGTAACAGCCTTTAAGAAATGAATCTTTTTTTTTTTGAGTTAGCACTGACTATACACTTAGTCTACTGGCATAGAAAAACTGTATAGTAACAACATACTTGCATTTAAAATCATGAAATGCAATGATAATGATAAAATTTCATTTACCAGAAATTCACTAAATGCCTATGTACCGAGTACTGTGTGCAGTTCAAGGATAGAAGGGTGCGCTCACGGTCCAGTTCAGACAGGTCCTTGGACTTGGTTTCTTGAAAGGACAATTCACTAGAAGGACAAACGTGATTTGATTTGGCAACTGGGAAGTCAGGTATCTGACAATTCAGAAGCACAGAAAGTGAGCAAGTGGCACTTTGGACAAGCAGCTGCTTTGTGAAACTGAAAGAACAGGATTGCTGGGAGATTTTCATTCTTCCTGTTCTTACTACAGCAGATAAAAGCATTTTATCAAAAGCATTTTTATCATAACTTCTTGAGTGATGTCTTACTGGTAATGAGTTGCTTGGTCAGCTTAAAAAACTGCTTTGCATCTGATGATTTAATTTTTTAAAATAACCTGGTTATATGTTTATACTTTTATCATTTTCTGTTGAAGTGGAATTCTTGGCCATTCTCCATATAGGCTAGTATCTGTTATGATTTTGTCTTATTGGGTGCTAATTATATTCTTTTTCCTTGAGATTATTTCAATCTTTGTTGTTGGGAGATTAGAAGCAAGTGTTGAACCAAGGTTGTTCCAAAAATTGATGCCAGGGCTGGAACCAGAATTCCTTCCCCATCCCCTTCTCCATGTTGCTATCTGACTGCTGTTGTTGGCATTCCAGTTAAATAGTTGAAATTGGTGCTAGGATTTCACATTTTCCACCCCTGGTTGATAGTGGAGGTTTCTGAGCCAGAAGAGGAGTTGCATGTTGTGGGTGATAAAAACATGTTCTGCTTTGGGTGTTTCTTTATTGCATGAGTGCTCTTGTTCTTGGTCAGTGACACACCTGTTTAAAACCTACCAAGTCAGGTAAGAACTAGACCCTCAGGCTCAGGCGTTGCAGGAGTTTCATAGTCACTGGAGACTGAATTTAGTAACAGCATGTTTCTCCAAGGAGACAGGAAGAAAGTCTCAAGAAATGTTGGGAAGGCCAAGAAAGGATGACTGGTTTCAAGATCCACATAATGGCTGCAGTATTCTTTGGGCCCCTGTGGCGTGGATCTCAAAGCACTTTCTAGACTTTAATTATAACTCTTGTAAAATACTTTAAAAAAAAAAAAAAGATGGATTGATCAAAGTGCTTTTGTGAGATTAGCCAATGAAGCAGAAAGGAGATTTTCGGTGTAGTGGTGTAGAGCAAGTTTAGGGAGTGTGGGACACAACCCCAGTTTGATCATGTACCAGCTGTGTGGCATCGGACAAGTTACTTGTCCTCTCTGAACCTGCATCCGCATTTGTAAAAGGGGTGGTAGTCACAGTGTCTACTTAAAGAACTCGGGGTGCCTAATGCATTGTAAACAGCATGAGAGATAATAGCTCCAGTGTATAATTGTGTGTGTGTGTGTGCTCAGTCATGTCAGAATCTTTGTGGCCTGTGGACTGTAGCCCACCAGGCTGCTCTGTCCATGGGATTTCCCAGGCAAGAATCCTGGAGTGGATTGCCATTTCCTTCTCCAGGGGATCTTCCTGATCTAGGGATCAAACCCACGTCATCTGCATTGGCAGGTGGATTCTTTACCCACTGAGCCACCAGAGAAGCCCCCAGTGTATTATTAATAATCGCTTATTTGCCCTGATTTGTAGTAGGGTATGTATTTCTCATGAGATTTCTTAGCAGGTTATTAGAAATCTAAGTCTTTTGAAAGTGAGATTGTAGATCATAGAGAAAAAGGAGCCTTGGCCTTTAAATCACCTTTCTGTGTAAATGTGAAAACCCAAGACTAGGAGGTGAACAGATTTGTTCTGTGAATTTTGGCTCATGCTTGCCCTACTGGATCAGCCAGATAATATAGTTAAATAGGGTTTTGGTGTTTCTTGGTCAAACATCCCTCGAGGTTATGATTATGATTATGATTATTATTATTTTAATGGCACCAGATTCTTGCCCTCAAGGAATAGTCTACTTGAATGACGTTGGGAGAAATCCTTGTCCAGGCAAGTTTACTTTGGAGAGGTGAAACTTGAGGCAGAGTCTTGATGCATAAAGCCTAGAGCTGGAATTGGAAGTAGTTGTTGAGGACGATTTGGTGAATTGGGGGCGGGATGGTGTGAGCCAAGCCACCAAGACTTGTGTGTGCTGGGCAAGTGAGGGGCACAGGGGCAGCTGGGGCAGGCGGCTGGTGTGGGGCCAGACGGCAGGGGCTGGCTGCCACTGCAGTGAGAAGGTAACTGGGCTTGAAGCCCCAGCCGTGTCAGGTTGCATCTGAGCCTCAGTGTCTTCACCTCCGCGATGCAGACACCTACCTCCCAATTGCTGAGACGTAGTTGAATCAAGGGAACTTCCTTGGTGGTCCAGGGGTTAAGACTCTGCACTCCCAGTACAGGGGGCACGGATGTGAGCCCTGATCGGGGAGTTAAGATCCCACATGCTACACGGTGTGACCTAAAATAAATAAATAAAACCATAGATATTTCATTAAAAAAAATGCTTATGTTAAGGACTTTGTAATTAGAGAGTTCGTACAAAGGTGAGTAGTTTGCTCCCTATTCAGACGTGCGGTCTCTTTGCTAAGACAAATCTTGGGATGTGTGAGCAGTATCGACCTGCCAGGTACTGCTCTAGGTGCGAGTTCGGGGAGTGAGAGAAGAGCCCCTGCATCCTTGGAGCCAATAGCATTCCAGTGCGAGGAAGACAAGCAGTTGACACAAAGCGCCGAACATCTTTT
Organism: Bison bison bison; assembly: GCF_000754665.1. Taxonomy (NCBI): domain Eukaryota; kingdom Metazoa; phylum Chordata; class Mammalia; order Artiodactyla; family Bovidae; genus Bison; species Bison bison. The sequence continues at coordinate 1,832,579 of NW_011494762.1, forward strand.
TCGGTACTGCTGAGGGCTGCGACAGTCTTTACACAGGGCGAATCTGTAGAGAGTGACTTAGGGGAGAGCTCTTGCTAGTAAGGAGGGTGAGTTGAGAAGGTGACTTTTCAGTTGAGCCCTAAGGGATATAAAGGGTGCAATCCACAAAGGTCTGCAGCGAGAGCGTTCTCAGCTGAAGGAAGCAGCTGCAGAGACCCTGAGATGGAAACCAGGTGGGTGTGTTCAAATGACAGGAGCCAGGCCAGTGTGGCAGGAGTATTCACCTGGCTGAAGCCGCAGGTAAGCGCAGTTCTGTAGGGCCTTGTGGAGCATGGTGGGTGGTTGAATTCCATGCCAGTGGCCGTGGGAACCAAGAGAGGGCTAAGAAGAGGGGTGATGTGATGTGACTTAAGACGTAGAAAGAGCAGAGATTGCTTTGTGGAGATGGGCTTGGGTAGGACAAGAGTGGAAGCAGGTGGACCAGTCAGAAGGGTACTACTCTTGTCCAGGTGCAACCAGATGGAGGCTCATGTCCTGATAGCAAAGTAGCCACTGAGAAGTGGGTGAGGGTAGAATAGAGTCGGAAGGGAGAGCGTGCCCTGATGCCTTGGATGTGAGAGGTGAGGGAAAGTGAGGAGTCCAGGGTGACACCTGGGTTTCTGGCCAGAGCAGAAACTTGGGTGGACAGTATTTATTTATCAAGAGAGGAAAGACTTGTGGGGAGCGTAGTTGGGTGGAAGGAAGCTGAGTTCAGTGTTAAACACAGTAATTGTGAGGTGCTAGGTGTAGACATCCAATAGACAGCTGGGTGTTGGGGTGTGGTTCTTAGTGGAGAGGCCTGGACAGAAAACAGATGTTCTGAGAGTCACCTGTTAATTGAAGGTGTTTCTAGCCCCAGGACAAGAGTATAGCCAGAGACGTGGAAAGACTCCCAAGATCTGTTGGAGCTCCTGGCGAGGCAGGAAGATAAACCTGGCAAGTATCAGCAGGCTCACACAGGCCTCCTGCCCTCTCCTCCAGCTGCCCCGTCTAGTTCCTGGTTAGACAAGACAGAGGGTCAGCATGAAACTAGACATGGGGTCTCTGAGACTTTGGGGTCCCTCTGTTTCTCCATAAGGGAAGTGAGCCCACAGTTCAAAGCTCTGCATGTGGTGCCCCCCTCCCCCTAGAATTATCACATAAAGTCTAACAGTGAAGCTCCAATACTTTGGCCACCTGATGCGAAGAGCTGCCTTGTTAGAAAAGACGCTTATGCTCAGAAAGATTGAAGGCAGGAGGAGAAGGGGACGACAGAGGGTGAGATGGTTGGATGGCATCACCGACTCAGTGGCATGAGTTTGAGCAAGCTAAGGGAGACGGTGAAGGACAGGGAAGCCTGGCATGCTGCAGTCTATGGGGTCACAAAGAATCGGACATGACTGAGCAACTGAACAACGACACAGTCTTAACAGAGAAGAGGAGCCCCTAGCGCTCAATCTTAGATTGAGGTAAGATTGTGGAGGAATTTGATATTCTGGGGATTCCTCTCAGTGAAAGAAATACGGTTTCAGAATTTGATTAAGAAAGAGGTGGACTGTAGTCCGTTTCCTTGTCCAGTTTCCCTTGATCTTCTAGTTCCTTTTTCCAGGTGATTACTTGTCTTGACTATTAAGGTCTGAAATGTAGGCTGCATAATTGACCAGGGGACCTGGACAGGTCCTCTTTGACCCTTGATTCCTGTTCCCCTAAAATTAGGAGCTCAGATGAGATCAAGCTGGGATCTGTGAGCTCCTCCAGGAACCCGGGGCCTGGTAGGGGTTGGTAGGCAGGGGATCTGCCCAAAGGGATACCAGCGCTCAGCTTTGGTCCACCTGTGGCCCCCAGCACCTGAGGAGGCAGAGAGGGCTGGATGTCACCAATGGAGATGATGCTGGAGTCGAGTGGGAGTGTAGGGAGGAGTTGGGGATGGGACAGATGTTCTGCAGGGAGTGGACAGTGTGGAAGCATGAGCCAAGAGCCTGGCGGAAAGGATGCTTTCCTATGGTAGGTCTGGTTGGAGTCTCGGTGGGGCATGGAGGGGAAGTGATGTGGTAACACTGTGGCAATGTCACAGGACTAGACATGGTGACTCCCTGTATAGGAACAGGGCAGTTCTGTATTTTCTCATCTGTAAGTAATCCTGCTGAGAATCCAATGTGGGTCAAGTAAAGGCATTCACAAACATTAGGTCTATAGATTCTATGTGTTTAAAACCAGGAGCAAAATTCAAGCTTCATTTGATAAGTGATGTTTCTAACGCTTTCTCTCATAACCCACTGAATGGGCTCATTTTGGTGTGTGTTGTTGCAGCTGAGTCATGGGTAAGAGCATGGATATAAAGCTACCTTTGAAACCCCCCAGCCCCTCTTTTGGTTCCCAGATGCAGTGTGGGCCGTGGAGGCCAAGTGCTGTCTATGTAAGGTGTTGCTGAGCATTCCATGAGGGGAGACTAGTTTCCTTTAAGTCTCCTGGGAATGTGTTCATTGGTAGGAATCCTGGAAATTGGAACCACTGATGCCTCCCAATAGGTAACTGTGGTAGGGAGTTGTGTAGGCAGTGGTCCTGAAGTTGGGGCGTGGAGATACTTCCTGAAAATGAACAGGTGGATGACTGAAAGGTCGTGTCCTCAAACTGGCTGCCTGCATTTCACCATCATTTATTCAAATTCGTTGGCAAAAATGTTTTAAAACAATGGTACATTATGCTTTATAATTCTAGCTGTGACATACCGTTTAGACATCACCGTACAAAACAAAATACAGACTTTTTTTGAAAACCAACTTGAGCCCTCTAGGAATGTCTGACTTGCTGGAATTCGGCCAAGGGGTGGGGAGTGTGGTGATGGTAGGCAGTGCTGTTTCCCCATTTTCCTCTCCTTTCCCAGGGCCGCTTATATGCCAGTGCCAGCTGGCAAAGTCGATCAGATCCCGAGAACGTGCATGGCGCGGCTGAGAAGGAAAACTACAGCAAAAGAATTCTACAACAAAGATGGGGTCGAGAGGTTCAGACACGTCTCCACAAAGGGAAGCGGTCTGACCACGACTTTATTCAGCATCTTATATTTATACAGGAGACTGTGAGAAAGACAAGACAGTTAACTTTTTCTTGGTTGACCTATACATCTTACAAAAAGTCACAAGAAATCTTGAGAGCATGGGAATGGCACCCTATTATTATTTCTTACACCAGATAACATTTCCCTGTGTGTGAGAAGTTTGTCCAGAACTCTAGGTGTCTGCAGTAAATAATCGCCTAATCTCTAGGGTGGCGGGACAGAGAGCTATGTTTGCAAGCAAACCCTTAAGGACTGAGGCAGCTCCCAGAGCTGGTGTCCTTCAGACAAAGGACCCCGTTCTCACGGGCAGCTCCCTGAACTTACAGAAACAGTGGTGGGATTCTCTGCTGCTGCTTCTGCTAAGTCGCTTCAGTCGTGTCCGACTCTGTGCGACCCCATAGACGGCAGCCCACCAGGCTCCCCCGTCCCTGGGATTCCCCAGGCAAGAACATTGGAGTGGGTTGCCATTTCCTTCTCCAGTGCATGAAAGTGAAAAGTGAAAGTGAAGTCACTCAGTCGTATCCAACTCTTCGAAACCCCATGGACTGCGGCCTACCAGACTCCTCCGTCCATGGGATTTTTACAGGCAGGAGTACTGGAGTGGGGTGCCATTGCCTTCTCCGGGTGGGGTTCTCAGTTTAGTTTAAATCTGCTGTGTTGAAATTATTAAAAGTGAACTTTGCTTTTGCGTGTATTACTGAGATGAACTTGGTTCATTAGAAATACTTGTTGAGTGTCCTTTAAGTGCTGTGCCCTAAGCTGGACACTGGGGGGCCCAGCATGAGCTGAGCAGACGTGCCACCAGCCCCATGGGGCCGACCTTCTGGTGGGGCAGGTGGTTGGTGTGCCTCTCACGTTAGGATTGCTGACGTGGTCGTGCTGTGGAGGGCAAGTAAAGGAGGACTTCCAAGAGGTGGGACCTGACCTAGACTGGAAGGTGCAGTAAGGTTTTTAAGCAGTGACCTGAAGAGGAGAGTGGGAGGATTCCAGGGGGTGGGAGAGGAGCGTGCTGAGCCAGGACAGCATAGTAGTTGAGGGGTTTGTAAGAAGCCTAGTGTAAACAGGTCGAAAGTGAGGGAGAAGGTAACCCCCGAGTGTGCTCTTCACATAGACGTAGCCTCAGCAAAAGCATTTTAGGATGCTGTTCCAAAGTCAAGTTCTTGGTGTGTGTGTACAATTCAGTATG
>NW_011494762.1:1836916-1882643 GCF_000754665.1 Bison bison bison
AAAGAGACTGTTTAGATTTCCTGCTCTGATAGAATAATGCCTACAGAGTCTGTGTCCTCAACACCACCCCCCGCCACCGCCACCACCACCACCACCACCACCACCCCAACCTGTGACTGCATTAAGTGGCAAAGGGGAATTCAAGTTGCAGATGGATTAAAGTCGCTAATCAGCTGATTTAAGATCAGCGAGATTGTTCTGGATTATCCAGGCGGGCCCAGTGTGATCACAGGGATCCTTACAGATGTGGAAGAGGAAGGGAGGCAGGAAAGGGATCTGAAGGTGCTTTGCTGCTAACCTCTCAGATGGAAGAAGGAGCTGCGAGCCAAGGAGTACAGGCAACCTTAGAAGCTGGTGGGGCAAGGAAATCTCATCTTCAGAAAGTTGTCAACACCTTGATTTTTTTTTTTTAAGTCCAATGACACCCATTCTAGACTCCTGAACTATGGGAACTGTAAGATAAGAAATCTGTTTCAAGCCACTTAAGTTGGTGGTAACTTGTTATAGCAGCCACAGAAAACTAACAAACCTCAACTCAAGGTCTTGTTATAGATGGCTGTTGCCACCAGGTTGCTTAGTAGTAATGACCTCTGATACTTTCTTTGCCATCAGGGCAGTGGAGAGTGGCTCTTACACTCTCACCTGGAGGGGGTTGGACTGTGGTCCTTCTTCAGTGAGTACTTGTGCACCCCCCATGTGCCAGCATCTGCTCCAGGAGCTTGGGATGGGTCTCTGGGTCAAAAACAGCAAGATTTGTGCCCTCATCGAGATGCATTCTAGGTGCCTCATGCCCCTGACCTATGTGAGGGCAGAGACTTCGTGTCCAGACACTCAGCCAGGCAGAGGGTCACTGCTACATGATTGTGAATAGCAGTGACTTCCCTGGAAAAAGACCGGTTTGTTTCCTATTTGACTACTTCTTGGAAGGCTAGAGTTTTAGCCAACATACTTATACTTAGTTTTCAGGTTGTTTGGAAATGATTCTTTAGGACTAATAGTACATGTTTAATACAATAATATTTGCTAGTGCACAGCTGACTGCTGCTGGATGTCAATTCTTGTGAGTGCAGAGTTCTCGCATATATTTTTAGATCTCCAAATAACCAGTCATCACAAAAAGAATAGTTTGTTTTATGACTTTAATAACATATATGATATACACTTTGTTTGGAAAGCCTAACAAGGGGGTTAGTCTGATGATTGACTGATTCTCTAGTTGAGACTGATTGACTGATTCCAAAAGAGAGAGAAGCAGGCCCTCTCTCCTCTGAAGGAATTTGTTTCAGAGGCAGAGTTTAGATCAAAGCACAAGTAAGACTCAGTGCTTCCTGTTCTCTTCACCTGGTGGAGAAGGAAGGAGGGGAGGAACGGATAAAACTCTAGCAGTCTGGGCAGATTACCAGGTTTGATGATGGTGGCCAGGGATGATGAGTGGGGTGTGGACATTCCCTGTTTATCACCGGTCCTTGGCAGAGGAGGGACAGTGCTTCTGTTGGTGGACACCTGGAGATTGAGTCTGGCCAGAAGAGGGGCTCTCAGAAGGCCAGTGGAGCTTTGGTGACCGGATAAGCTGTTCTTGGGTAGCCTGGTCACGTGGGGATTGACTGTAGGGCCTCCCAGGCCAAAATGAACTCCCTGGTAGCTGTGTGACTGTGGCCAAACCCAGCCACACAGTTAGATTGTCAGGGATAGCATTATTAAATTCAGGCTGTTGCATCAGTCAGGTTCCATTGCTCTCCTTGTATCTGAGGCTGGGAGGACTGTATAATTTGTCTACCAAACTGGGACATTTTTGAGAATAAAAGGGGCCCAGGTCCCCAGGTGTGAGTCAGGCGTGTGCTGGGGAAACCTGCACCTTGTCAGCCCAGCTAAGGGCAGGAAGCTTTAACCACTTTGTGGACACGCTGACCAAAAATGACTCACTACAGTGTGGCCTCTGTGTGGAAGGGTCTAGACCTTTCAGAGGAGGAGAAGGTATGACCTGGGGCCTTTTGTAAGATGCCTGTCCGCCACAGAGAGCTCTTCAACTTGGGGGTTTTAGAGCTGTTCTCTGTATATCCTTAAATATAAGGCAAAATCTATTTTTTATCCCCAAATTATGCCACCTTATATTTGAGCCCTTATAAAATCATTCTCTTATGAGAGCTGCACTCTTGATTACTTTACTTGAGCGACAAAGTTTTGTTTGCCGAAAACACGGTAGCCCAAAGGGACCTCAATTAGTTATAATTGTGGGTGCTGATAGAGGTTAATTTTTTTTTAATATTTAAGTAAAATATGTTGATTTCAAAAGGCAAAGAAGTTTAGCTCACATTTAGTAATAATTCTCAGGATTTGACACCATAATTGCAAGTCTTAGATGTGGTTATAAACTTGAAAATGTCCTAGAAATGCTTTGAAAAAACTGGTTAGACAGTGCCTTCAGAAAGTAATGTCAAAGCAGCTTTTGGAGTTTGAATACAATTAATTGCTTCATCAAATAAAACTATTAAATGAATATTAAATAAAATGTTATTCAAAACCTTTGTATAAATGATCAAATGTCAGTGGACTGTTTCATCTACATTCATAAAGACATAAATCTACAAACTGATTAAAAAAGGATTTTTTTCCCCCCCATGCATGGAGTCTTATGAGGCATCCTTGGTATTTGAGGTGTGGCGGTTATAATAGAGATGGTGTGGTAATAGCTGGGAGAAGGACATTCATCTTCTAATTGCAAGGACTCTAGGCTGGGTGAAAAATCTGATTCCTTCAGATTCCTTCAAAAATGATTGGATTTTGATTTATGGTTTCAGATGGCTGACTAGGTGTGCAGGTTCCCCTGCAGGCTCCTCAAGGCTCCGTGATGGCTGAGAGATTATTACTAAAGGCAGAAAGCAGATTGGGATCTGACTTATGACTTCACAAGGGAGGGAGCCACACTCACGGGTGTATCCTGCAGGGGCCACCCTGTGTCCACCCTGAGACCCCTCAGCTGCGGCAGGGACTGGGAGTGAGGGGTGGATCTGGAGGTGAAGGTCTGAAGGCTGGACCGCAGGTGCCAGGTAACACCTTCATTCCCGTCTCTCTCGAGTATGGAATGCTGGCAGTTAACACTATGGCAAAACAAAACATAGTACTTTTTTTGAGGGGGAAAGGGGATGGAAATGTTGACAGGTACATGTTTTACAAAGCTTAAATGATTATGTCTCAGAGATAAGAATGGACTCTTGTAGACATAAGTGACACAGTTATGGTATTTGAGAAACAGCTAAGGAAAGCTAGGTTTCCTTAGTGTGAATGTGACACCCTAGGAATTCAGCCTTCTTCCTCTGGCTTTGGGGCTTCCCAGGTGGCACTAGTGGTAAAGAACTTGCCTGCCAATGCAGGAGACACGTGCTCCATCCCTGGGTTGGGAAGACCCCGTGGAGGAGGGCATGGCAACCCACTCCAGTACTCTTGCCTGGAGAATCCCATGAACAGAGGAGCCTAGCAGGCTACAGTCCATAGGGGTGCAAAGAGTCCGACACAACTTAAGCGACTTAGCACACCTCTAGCATTGAAGACGGGTTTTCAGTCATGACAGCAGCTGCCTACTCACTCAGCCTAAAGTGACTCCTCTGTCAGCAGGCCCCACCCAGAACTCCCTTTCAGAATTCCTGATCGAGGTGAGACGGAGCCAAAAACTGACCTTTTTTAGACAAGAGCAGAGCAAGGGAAACAAGGATTATCAGACATGTGATGAGAGCTGGCAGCATAAAAGGGAATGCCTGAAGTAAACCAGAAGGAAAATTGGAAGAAAATCCAGAAGCAGAAAGAACAGAGGGGGAAAAACCCTTCTAGGTAAAATGTTTAGAATTTTGAGGATATGTTAATTCACAAAATAAGAATAGGGTGCATTGTTATGTGAAAGGCACAATCCATCAAAGAGCTTTTGGACACTACAAATTTAATTGCTGAAACTTAAAAATTAGAAATACTAGAAAATCAAATCTCAGAACTATAAAGAGGGAAGGAAAAGGTAAAGATTAATCCAGGAGGTCCGACACCTGACTAGCTAACAGAGGTTCCAGAGAGAATAGAAAATGGAATGAGTGACATAATGGATGCACCATGAGAATTCTCTGGAACTTGACGTCCTAGCTCTGTAGATTGAAAGAAGCCACACAGCACATGGTGAGTAAGTAATGGTTCGACATAGGTACTGTTGTTGTGCTGTTGGGAATGCCTCGGATAAAATGCAGAGCCTAAAAGTCGCCTTTAAGAAATGAAAATAGGACTTAACGTCAGAATTTTCATTGACAACACTGGATTCTAGAATAATTAGAGCACTAATGTCAATGTTCTGAAGAATGTGTTGTCCAACCTAGATCCTACACCCAAGCTCTCAGTCAAGAGCAGAGCAAAATAACATTTCTGAATATGCAGCGACTCAGTTTACCCATCATGTACTGTTCTTTAGGATGATATTTAAGAAAATCAAATAAGAGGAAAACATGAGCTCCTAGCTCAAAGGAGACCAACTTGAGAGGGCAATGAAAGGAAGGGCTAGGATGACCCCGTATAACAGCCAGAAATGACTCTGACCTTGCTTCTAGAAGAACACTCAGGAGCTCCAAGGGCCCTGAGGAGGACATCTGAGCAAAGACAGCTCCTGACTTCCACCCAAGGTATGACTGGGAGGTTAGAAACCATAGCGGTTGGAATGGAAGCAAACAACGGAAGGGGAAATAAAGGTCATGAGAACGCCAAGGAAAGCAGAAGTCGTGGTCCAAATGTCAGGCACACCAAACAATTGATAGAATGTAAGGAAAGCAAGTCTGCGTGACCTTGATGCTAGGAACAATACCCTTGGGGGCCAAGAGCTTTTCTCAGATTTTATTTATATTTTCCTTTGGCTGCACAGACACTTTGTTGCAGCAGCACAGGCTTCTCTGGTTGTGTGTGTTCTAGGGCGTAGGTTCAAGAGCTGTGGAGTCTTATCCACTGGACCGCCAGGGACATCCCCAAGAGCTTCTGATAGTCGTGCCTGATAGAGAGTAATTTCAACGCTGTTTGGTTCAGCACTGAATAACATTTACCTGGCTATAGAAAAGAACAGGTGACCAAACTGGTTACAACACAAAATGTAAATGGGAATGGTTCTGATAATAGTGTAAAAATAGGATTTAGAGAAACCAAGAGGAAAGTTGGGGAAACAGTGCTGATAGAATCATATTCTTAACTGGGGAATGGAAAATTTTTTTTGTCAAAAGTTGATGAAGGAAAAACAAAAGTTAAAATACATTACTTGAAACATAAAGGGTAGCAAATAGAAGAAATAATGTAGTTATTAAACACAGGAGGGAAAGTAGCTCATAGTTTAAGCTCTCTCTTTTTCCTATTGTGACATCAACAGTTAATTGCCTAAAACTGATAAATTGAGAAATAAATGTATCAGCATAATATCTAGAGTTACAGAGTTTTTTAAAAAATCCAGAATTAAAAAGGAGTTTGCCCGGAGAGTAGGGTCTTGGGATGAATGTGGAATCTGTTGCTCTCTACTGTAAATTCTTTCATTTTTATTTCTTGCCATTTGTCATTATTACTGTTAAAAATTAAGGACTGAACTCGAAGATGGGCTAAATGTAGAGGTGACAGTTGAATTCTTAATGTCATCTTCTAATTTAAGGCTTAATTTGGACAAACTAAGAAGGCTGTGTTTTAAGTTAAGCAATAATAGTGTCCTTGTTCTAATGAAGCAGTATTTCACATTTCCTGGGACAAAGTTGCATAGCTAGAGACAGAATCTTTAATCCTTGAGGAAATGAATTAGTGCCAAAAACAATGAAGCAAAGCTGCTATTGTCCTTAGAGTTTTAAAAGTACCCCAGTGTTGAGAACTTTTGATTGCTTTATTAATAGTTATGCAAAAGTATACCGACTCTATTTGGGAGAGAACTTGACTATAGGAAACAGGAGTAAGGCTTATTTGAAGTTTGAAATAATTTTGTGATTAGCATGATAGGGTCCTGGATCTTTGTGCCAAGAATTTTGATCTAGACTCCAAAGACCTGAATTTATGTTACTGCCACAGTTGTGTAGTTTGACATTGTATTTCAGTATTTCAAATTTTATTTCTCATCTTTAAAGATGATGTGGCTTTGCACATTTTGAGTTTTGTATCTTACAGGTAGGTTTCCAATATGTTAGAATCCCAAGGCGGTTTTTATGTCAGTACAGCTTGAAAACAGTGGAGGTGATCATCTACTGGCCCTGTGGAAAGCAATTTGGGAAGTAATTTTTCTTGTTCATTTTGGTGTCTAAAACAATCTAAGTTCAAACTCAGACTCTTGCCCTTCCTTGATTACAGTTTTTCTTTTGACCTGATAAGGGAATAGGTTTCTTGGACCGTGTTCTGTTAATTTCCACCATTTCCCTTTGAAGGCCATAACTTTTAGGTCCCTTGATCCCTGTCACTCTGAATGTGAGTTGCTACCGTACTTCTGAATTCTTCTACTCATCCTGGGTGGGTCAGTAAGAAGAGCAGCCACTGCTGCTGCTGCTGCTTAAAGGAAAATGAACGGCCTGGCAGCTGCTGCCTGGGTCCTAGGAGTTGCTGTGGGGCATCCAGGCAATGCCCAGACTGCCTGCTGCTCACTAAAACCAGCTTCACAGGGGGCAAAAAAGTAGGATTTGAGCAGAAAGTGGATTTGGATGCGGCCCGAGTCTTCCCCCCAGATTCAAGCTGCCCCTCCTAGAGCTGCACTTGCTGTGCTATCCTAGGAGCTGGCTGGTTCTGATTGGCTTAGGCCAGTGCCCAGGTCCTAAAAGACTTAATTAGGAAGTAGAGGGGTTGCACCAGGCCAATGTCATTGACTGGGTACATACAGCTCTGTTTTCATTTCTTTGTCCTTGCCAGGCATAGCCTTAGCGAATGGGTTGTGATCTTTTGTGACGAAGGCTGGTTCTAAGCAGAAATCAGAATTTGCTTAGTTCCTGAACAAACAAGGGCAACTTTACCTTGAGGATTAAGACACCTGTCTGTTGTTGACTTTGATGCGGGGGAGGGGGGGTACCAGGTTCTTCCATCAAAGTGCTTCCTTACCTTTTCTAGGACTCTGATATTATCTGACTGAGCTCCACCTGCCCTCCCCTTTGTTTTCCTGATTTTCCTCTAAGTGTGGGTTTCACGGAATGGGGTGCAGTTACAGCAGGGACCTGGGAGAAAGGACAGGGCTGGGAACACAGGAGACAATGTGACAACTGTTTTCCAGAGGCACGTTTCTCTCGTTGTGTCAAGTTTTCTTTTCCTTCCGTGTTGTCCCCCCACCCCAAAATCTTCTATAGGAGCTTGGCATTTATAGCACAAGGGAAATTTTTGCTGCCACAGCTCCTATAACCAGCCAGCAAACTGGAGTTGAAGGGCCAGTCTGTCATGCTTGTGTGTTAGAGGGTCAGGGAAACTGGAAATCTGCAGGTACCTAGAGGCAGAAGTCCTCCCAGGTAGCTGGGGGGTGGGGGTGGGGTCGTGGCCGGAAGGAGCTGGAGGGAGCAGCTTGATCTGAAGGATTGTCTGTGTAAATGGAACAATCTCCGCAGCATTGTCAACAACAGGAAACCCGGAAGCACCTGTTGGGCTACAGGGTTGGCGGAAGCCAGCCTGCTCGGCAGGTGCGCCTCTGTGGCCCTTTGCACCAGAACCTGGAGCTCTACAGACCAGGATGCCCATCCCCTTCTTGTTGCATTGCCGATTCTTATGCCTCCATTAACTCTGGCTCCTTCCCTGTCAGCCTTTGCACGTGCTATGCCCCTCACCGGGCCACCTCCAGCTCCTGACATCTCTAGGTGACACTTCCTTGGGGCAGATTTAGCGCCCTCTGGACCAGGCACAGCACTCTGCCCCACCGTGGCATGGCTTCTACCTCCCTGCAATTTAAAGATAATGGATCTGGCTTCTGCAGGGCCAGGGTTGGGCAAGGACAGGGGGCAATTCTTACTCATCCTAGGAGGCTCTTAAATGTTTGTGGAATGAATAAACGAAGGAATGAGCAAGGCCGGTCAACTGGAAATAACAAGCCCAATACCTGCCTTTGGGATAGCTTGCCAGGCTCCTTGGGCGGGGATGAGGAGAGGAAGTGGTCAGAGAAGATACACTGTAATAACCTTGGAACTCCTGGCCTGCTCTTTCCCGCCTTTCCCTTGGAGTCATCATTACCTTTATAGGAAATCTCCTCCGGACCTTCACCCCACCCAGCTGCAAAAATGCTCCGCCTTCCCTCACACTTTCTGAATTGGTCTTAAATCTGTCAGGAAAGGAAACCGGTTTTGTTTCAGTGTTTCACTTGTGTAGGTTTTGCCCTTCCAGCTGGACTGTAAACACCTGAGAAATCCTGGGTTTTATTTCCTAGGAAGCAATTTAAAGGAATGGAGAGAACATGGCTCCAAAGTAGTTTTTTCCCTGACTCTCAGCTACCTAGGAGACCTTAGGGGAGAGTACTTGCCCTCCTCCCAAAAGCCTCTGTTCTCATCTGTAGAGTTAGAGGGCTGAACACATTCTCCAGTGCTTCCAGTGCCCACATGCTGTGCTTCTGACCCCAGCAGTTTGCTTATCCCTCCCAGTACCTGGACAGGGTTCCGTCTTCACCCTTGCTGAGTCACTGAACTTGTTCACTCACAGGGTCTAGGCTAGTTGACCTTGCAGCTCTTGGTCTCAATCCCTGGGATCAAGCAAGGATGATGTTAACGAAATAGGTGTGGGATAGCAGCCCTTGGCCTTGCTCTGCCCAGAAGTCCTGCCCAGTGTCTCTTCCAGTTCTGTACCTTGGAGTGTGCCACTTCATCCTGTAAATGCTGGACAGATTGGAGGTAGAGGCTGATGGTGCTGCCATCCGAGGGGCTGGGGGGAAGGATGGTGCTAGGGCTCCGGGTTCACATGTGAGTGAGTCTGCCAGTGTTCAGTAAGGTCTGCTTCACTGGCTCTCCCTGGCAGAGTCTGGCAGCCCTCTCTGTTTTCTCAGTGCATTTTTATTCCTTGTACCTACTGCACTGCATTGGTTTTAAAAGAAAGTATGTTAAATCCTTTATTGGGATCATAGCAAAGACAAAAGCAATAAGGCCTGTCTGTCATTGAGCTGGGAGAGGGTGGTATAATTATTTGTCTTAGTTTTTGTTATTTGCATCTGAGAGTTACGAGTTTCTTGAAGGCCAGGATTGGCTTTTCTGTTTTGGGAGTTGGCTGTTGGTTTACATTTGTGTTCCCAGCTGTTTTTCCCAGCTCTAGCCTGGTTGCTCTTTCAGCTCTGTTTCTCTCTATCCAGTGTCTGGTGTATATCCTTTTCTCTTTATTTCTTTTCCTTGTTGTCAGTTAGCCAGACCCCAAAGACTGTAAAACTGATGGTAGTTAAGATATTAGCAACCGAAAGACCTAAACAGATGTTTCTACAAAGAAGACATATAGATGGCCAATCTCAACATTGGTCATTACTAGAGAAATGCAAATCAAAACCACAATGAGATGTCACCTCACACTTGTCGGAATGGCCATCATTAAAAAGTCTACAAACAATAAATGCTAGAGAGGGTGTGGAGAAAAGGAAACCGCTCTTGCACTGTTGGTGGGAATGTAAATTGATATAGTCCCTATGGAAATGGTATGGAGATTCCTTAAAAAACTAGGAATAAAACCAGCATATGACCCAGCAATCCCACTTCTAGGCATAAATCCTGCGGAAACCAGGGCTGAAGAAGGCACGTGTATCCCATTGTTCATTTGTTCATTGTAGCACTATTTACAATAGCTAGAACATGGAAGCAACCTGGATGCCCATTGACACATGAATGGATAAAGAAGTTGTGGTACATATACACAATGGAATATTACTTAGCTATAAAAAGGAACACATTTGAGTCAGTTCTGATGAGGTGGATGAACCTAGAACCTATCATACAAAGTGAAGTGAGTCAGAAAGAGAAAGATAAACATCGTATTCTAATGCACATATACTAAATCTAGAAAAATGGTACTGAAGAATTTATTTACAGGACAGCAGTGGAGAAACAGACATAGAGAATAGACTATGGACATGGGGAGAGGGGAGGAGAGAGTGAGATGTATGGAAAGAGTAACGTGGAAACTTACGTTACCATATGTAAAATAGGTAGCCAACAGAATTTGCTGTATGGCTCAGGAAACTCAAAAGCAGCTCTCTATCAACCTAGAGGGGTGGGATGGGGAGGGAGATGGGAGGGGGGTTCAACAGGGAGGGGATATATGTATACCCATGGTTGATTCATGTTGAGGTTTGACAGAAAACAACAAAATTCTGTAAAGCAATTATCCTTCAATTAAAAAAATAAAGGCATTAGCAAAAGAACACAGCAGAAAGATAGTGGATCTTTAAAGATCCCATTGGCTGAGAAGCAGTCAGCTTTTAAGGATTGTGGGTTTAGCTTAGAATCCTGTCTTACTGGAGGTGGCAAGAACCGTGAGGTGGGAGGGGAGAGGGAGCATTGTGGTGCCTACTGCATAGAAGGTACTCTCAGACCATCCCTGAATCCTTGGTGGAGACTGATTGGATGATAGAAGAGCTTGTCAAGATGACCAAGTACCAGAAAGTGAGAATTGATGCAGAAAGAGGCTACAAAACAGTAATTCAGTCGAGCTGTGTCTCGGGCAAAGATTTGGTTCCAAATCTAAATTGTTAAAAGGTAAACTGAGGCATATTAAAAACTTGACAAGTTTATTTGAGCAGAAATCAGTGCAAACCTAGCAGTGTCGAACCAGCAGGAGCAGGGAAAGACACAGAAAGTAAGGACAGTAAGGAAGCAAAGCGAGGAAATGATTCGATTGGCTTACCGTCTGGGTGCGCCTGTTTGTGATCGGTTGCCCTTGGGTTTGGTTTTGTAACCTTGAGACATTTACAGGCTGGGATTTCAGTTTGCTTCCATAGGCTGCCATAGCCTTAGACCCACCTCAGTCCAGTGGCCACCTGGTTTAATCAACTAAACAGTATATAAACTGGAAACCTGGGGGATATTCAAAAATTACCTTTGAACCCTGCGCCCCCACCCTAAGAAGACACAGTGTTAGAAACAGACGTATTATCATTTCAGTTTAATGTGACCATTTTTCTCCCCCAGTGAGGGAGTGTTTGTTTTGTCTGAGTTCCTTGTGATGTCCTTGGCTTAGGTGTAGGGGGCAAGCTCTGTGGAAA
The DNA here is from genome assembly GCF_000754665.1 of Bison bison bison. NCBI lineage: Eukaryota > Metazoa > Chordata > Mammalia > Artiodactyla > Bovidae > Bison > Bison bison. Next base: position 1,848,093 of record NW_011494762.1, read on the forward strand.
GTGTCTTCTAAAACACCAGACTCGTGCCCGGCAGCGAGCTGCTGATACTGTGAGAGACAGGCGTATCTTTCACCTGTTTCAACAACCCCTCTTCTTGTGCTTTACTTGCATCTTTGTTTGTGTGCCACGGGCTCTGCCTTTGTTCTCTCTCACCACCTAAACTGAGAGAATTAGGCGGCTTTTTGACAAGAGAATAATTCCAGTATCTCTTGGCTCTGTCTCTAAATGTTAAATGCATATTCAGCTCAAATCTCCAAATTCTCTGTTTCGTCAACAGATTGCTCGTGGGGGCTCCCCGTGCAGTGGCCCTTCCACTGCAGAAGGCCAACAGAACAGGAGGCTTGTACAGCTGCGACATCACCTCCCGGGGGCCGTGCACGCGAATTGAATTTGATAACGACGGTGTGTTCTGTGCTTGCTCAGTGTTCCTTTGGCCAACCCACTTGGCCTTTCCAAGAGGAAGGAAAGAGGGGGACAAGCATTTATTCTTGGAGAGGAGGCCTCTCTTAATTGCATGGGCCTTGACTGTTTCTTGCTTGTCCTGAAAACATTTACTTTTTAAGTCACTTTGGCTGCCCTGTTTTTGCTGTCTCCCCAACCCTGGTTTCCAAACTGGTATGGTGTATTGATATTGCCACCTAGTGATGTGTTGAGGTTCTACAGGAGACTGTTGAAAAATGGTTCAGAAAATTGAATGTGTATCCTGTACTCAGCAGCCAAAAGTTCTCATTTGCTGTTAAAATATTAGGGAGAAAGGCTGTTAAATATAAGATCTCTCTAAAATGAGAGCTGGACGACATGGATAAAATTTCCCTACTGTCTCAGATAGAGGCTTGTTTTGTATAGACTGTGTGGTAGGCAGAGCAATTGGTGTCCTGAGAAGCTGCAGCCAAGCCTAACTTGGCATTCTTGGTCGACGCAGATTTGCAGCTTCATGTTTATGTTCTTCTCTTGTTTGTTTTTTTTTTTTAATCTTTTTAGCAACAATTTTTTTTAACTGATTGGAAAATAATGTATGTTAATTGTGAGAAATCTGTAAATAACATTGAACTATAAAGAAAGAAACCCAAACCCACAGATAATGTAGAGATAATCCCTATTTATTTAACATTTTGGCATTTTTCCTTCTGCCTACCTAAAGTTGTTTAATTTTGATCTTTTCGTAATGATTCAAAATTGAAAATCATGCCTGCCTTCTCATTAAGGAAGGCAAAATTTTGGATGTAGGGTTATACAGTAGGCTCAAACTGATGCTGAAGAGCACATGATGAGATTTTTGGTTTCCCTCTCTCCTTTTTGGAAGGAGGAGGTAAAAATAAATATATCACTTTACTTTTTTTCATCAATAGAAAGATAGAAAGTGGATCTGAGGCCTTGTTTTCCCATCTCCAGTAAAGAAAAGCAGAGTTCATGCTATTAGGTAACACATTTGAGGGTATGTAGAGAAGTAACTCCCTTTTTGTTAGTTTGGAGGGTCTTTTCTGTGCTTGGGACTCTGGGTGTCAGAAGGTGAGGGGCCACCAGGTAGAATTATATATTTTATGTAAAGAATTTGGTGAAACATTCATACCAATAACCACTCACCTGTTTTCTTAAGATGGAAAGTAATTTTTATGGATTGAGTAACTGCACTTACTAAGTACTTAGACTTAGAATCAAGGCAGTTTAGAAGCTGTTTCTTACATTTTTGGTCATTAATTGGTTCATGGCCTGTTGCAGTAGCTTTGAAGTCCTAGCTGTGTGTGTGACCTATGCTGCTTTCTCCACAGCTGACCCTTCATCAGAAAGCAAGGAAGATCAGTGGATGGGAGTCACTGTCCAAAGCCAGGGTCCAGGCGGCAAAGTTGTGGTAAGTATAGAGAGATGTGTCCATTCCGCGCTGAGTGCCTGTTGTGTGCTAGTGCTGGGCTTATAGCAGTGAACAGAGCAGACAGCTTCCGCCTGCCTAGAGTGTACATTCTAGAAAACTGACTGCTATACAGCAGGAATTGATGTCAAGAGGAAATCAAACCATTACTTTTTCTGTGATTCCTGATTTACTTTGAAACGGCTCTACAAGCTGCTTTTCCTTATAACGTTTAGATCCAAAAACCTTACTTAAAAGCCTTTACTGAATGTCCCTACAACTTTAGGTGGTCTTGAAAAAGCAAAGCAAAACCGTACATGGTTTTTGTCCCAGGAACTATGCAGCTATTATAGATGAGTTACAAAAATATGGGAATGGCCATGCAAAGTAAGGATCAGATCATCCGTACATGGTTTTTGTCCTAGGAACTATGCAGCTATTATAGATGAGTTACAAAAATATGGGAATGGCCATGCAAAGTAAGCATCAGATCATTTTAAACTCTTTATTTTCTGGGCTACTTCAGATAGAAGTGGTAGCCGAGAAAAAAGGGTTGTTTGATGGAATGTGTTAGGTGGCCTTGGAGGTGCCAGACTGGATCACGATGAAATTTCCGTCTCTTTCAAAATCTGGTTGCTGTAACAAATTTGTGTAGAATTTTGAGAAAAATGAGAATTTTACCAAGTATTGAATTTTTACATCTGAGGAGATGCATTATAGGATATTGACTTGGACATTGTAAAGTATTTTTAGCCTGTGTTATATGGAGGGTGGCCATGAATACCCATATGTGAAAATTAGAGTTTATTTAGTCTCTCCCGGCAGTATGATTTTTCTCTGCCTTTTTAAAAGGCTTCTCTCTGCCTTTGAAAATAAACTTAATCTCAGAGTTTAAAGAATAAGTTAAGATAGGATTGATTATGAGGAAATAGTATGGATAAAAGGAAAATGCCTTTGTTTTAGCCCAATTCCTGTGAAAATATGTCCATGATTTCTCTCCCCTGGAACATGTTCCTTCTTTTCATGAATACACACAAGGTTTATGTAGCCACTAAAAGCCAATTAAATTGAGAAGATGAAATAAGGTGTTTCCCATTGTTTATGTGACAGGTAAATTTACACATAAATTGCCTGTGAATTGCAGACTGTTGTCGTTTAAACACAGTCGTATGTGTGCATGTGTGCTAAGTTGCTTCAGTCGTGTGCGACCCTGTGGACTGTAGCCCACCAGGCTCCTCTGTCCATGGGATTCTCCAGGCAAGAATACTAGAGTGGGTTGCCACGCCCTCCAGGGAATCCTCCTGACCCAGGGATCAAACCTGCATCTCTCATGTTTCCTGCATTAGCAGGCAGGTTCTTTACCACTAGCGCCACCTGGGAAGTCCCACTAAGTCATATCCAACTCTTTTGCGCCCGCATGGACTGTAGCCTGCTAGGCTCCTCTGTCCATGGCATTTCCCAGGCAAGAATACTGGAGTGGGTTACCATTTCCTTCTCCAGGGGATTACAGATTGGCCTTCAGTATTTAGATTGCAGCATTATTCTCTGGGTGACGGTAAGACAGAAGTCCTGTGCTAGATAATGGTCTCCTTCTGGCAACTTTGGGGAATATTTGCTGGTTTTCTGACCTGGTCTCAGGATGAGGGCACATTTAACATCCCATTTAGAATTAACCTCTTGATTGTTGACAATTTCATTGGTTTGTAGTGAAAAACGTCAGGTTTGCCAACACATATGAGCTACTTTATTCATCTGCTTGCAGACATGTGCTCATCGATATGAAAAAAGACAACATGTTAATACGAAGCAGGAATCCCGAGACATCTTTGGAAGGTGCTACGTCCTAAGTCAGAATCTCAGGATTGAAGATGATATGGATGGAGGAGACTGGAGTTTTTGTGATGGCCGGTTGAGAGGTCATGAAAAATTTGGTTCTTGCCAGCAAGGTGTAGCAGCTACTTTTACTAAAGACTTCCATTACATTGCGTTTGGAGCCCCAGGCACTTACAACTGGAAAGGTATGCTGGATATTTATAGAAATGGAGATGAGAATGGCTGCGTAATTTCTGCCTATGCACCATGATTTAGTACATTTAAAATTAAAACAGAATATATCATAAGGCATTTTTTATATTATAGAAGTAGAGTAGGATTACTAACATATCTTAATTCTGATTTTTAAAAACAATCGTCACATGTATGTTCTAAGATTTTTTTCCTTCTGCCAGCAATTTACATTCATATAACTAATTAACTTCCTTTGGTAAAAATATAGTTAGCATTAGGTTTTGCTGTTTTGTATTTGCTTATCTCATGAAAGTTTTAATTTTCACGTAGGGATCTGAAAACAGAAGAATTGAGTGGTGTTGTATACAAATAATATTGTATTGATACAGACATTTCTTTAGTCATGTATTACTTGGGCTATGTTTTGCTAATAAAGCAGGGTAGTTAGAAAGACAGATGAGAAATTAGGAAAATTTGAGATGATCGCAGATAACTTGTGGAAAGGTTATTGAATGGTATTGTTTAAATAATCTCGAGATGTAGGTGAAGGGCGCAACATTACATTTTTTGCCTGGAGGAACATGGTCAGTGCCCCTGTAATAAAAGTTCAACTTCTGAAGAAATTAAGCAGGTTTAGAAAACCGCTCTATTATAAAGGACAATTTACCTAATTCTAATTCATAGCGAAGAGAAATATATCTGATTCAGAAATAAGATTTTTGGGGGAGAAATTTATTATAATAAATCCTGTGTTCTAACATTTTCTATAGTCAGAAAAATCTTGGGAAAAATTTTCATTGCTCATTCAAAAATTTCGGAGTTTTGATTTCTATTAGGAATGGTCCTTGTACACCTTCCTGGGTATGTTCATTCATAGCAACCTTTGGGAATAATTTCCTTAGGCTACCCACCCTCAGCTGAATCTTCCACATAGCAGCATTTGTTGGGTTATCTTGACCTAATAACACACTGAATTTAGAAACAGTTTTATTTTGGCAAGAGATGCCATACATAGTAAAACAAAATAAAAACACCCACCAATTATGTATGTTTTAATTTATGGGAAATACCTCTTGCCTGCTTTGTAAATGCTGACTTAAAAACGTTACCACTTAAAAAAATGATATAGTGGACTTATTATGTGAGATCTTCTCTTTTCAATGATTAGGTCTGAAAATTTTTGAAAATTTAAAATCTCTGGTTAAAAATGATTGGAAGAAAATATCAAAATACTAATCTCGCTTTCACACCATAGTAAAGAAGGTAAATTGATTTAGGATTACAGAAAATGTAAAATATATCAGGTTCATATAATTAAAGAGTTTTCTGTAGGTTTAGTTAATTAAACGTTCCAGTTTCCATCTATAATTCCATTTTCATGGCATTATAAAGATAATTCATGAAAACACGTGGGCATTTTTTTATTACTAGAACAATTTTGTTTGATGTAAAAATCTACACAAACAGGATTTTTTAACTTTAATAACCTCAAAAGTCATCTTCTGCCTTTTGTTCCTCCAAACTTTTCTTTCTGAACTTAATGATAACATCAGGAATGTTTATTAGAACCATCTATTTTATTTTGTTTCATCTTCATTTTTTTTTTCTTTTTTACCATTTCATTCTTTTAGGGATTGTTCGTGTAGAGCAAAAGAATAACACTTTTTTTGACATGAACATCTTTGAAGATGGGCCTTATGAAGTTGGTGGAGAGACTGACCATGATGAAAGTCTAGTTCCTGTTCCTGCTAACAGTTATTTAGGTAGGAACGAGAGTAGATGACATGCCTACCTCCTCCGATGTCTCTGTGTGACACCGCTGTCACAGGACCCTGGACTGTGAGGCTGAGAAAAGGCCAGATTGGGGCTGGGGGCCTGTGGCTGCATTTAGTGGAATTTAAAGCTTGGTGATCCCTGAGGTATTCTGACTGATTCTTGTGGTATCTGACCTGAGCTGCCTCAAAGCAGGAGGAAACCTACCGTCTCCTAAAATCTTCTGTCCTGCGTGGAGGTCTGTTTCCCGAGCTAATGTCCGCTTCTGTAACCCGCACCAGGCGGTCCATGCAGCCATGACACCATGCGTGGTTGTAAGCAAGAGGCCGAGTTGTCTTCCCTCTCCGTTCAGAGTCTCTTTTTGGAGAGCTACTCTTGAAGAGCTACATTTATGAAGTTACTCATAAGTGGCAGGTCAAGACCTCCAGGTCCATCCTTTGTGACTGCCCTTCTCCAGGGGTTGGCCTCACTTCTGGATTGTCAGAAGGCCCCTGGCAGGTGGCATGGGGGCTTTCCAGCCGAGCCAGAGCCGCACTGCTAAAGCAGCTCCGAGGACACCCAGATTGTGGTCTAAGTGCCAATTCCTTAACTCCTAACGCTTGTTTGCGTTACTAATGGGTGTCCTAAATTATTCATGTGCATTATGGTAATTACACAAAGGCTTTTAAAAGCTTTAATTCTTGGTATGAGTTGACATAAAGAATAATTACTGTGTAATTCTTGGAAAAAAATGTAAAAAATCTACTAAATCTAAATAGTATCCTGTTCTTTTTAAAAAATAGATAAGTACCATATGCTGGAGATCTTACTAGAACAATGGAAGGTTAAAAAGGGGAAAAAAATGGGTGTAGATCTAAAAATAATTCTAAATAAGGTATTAATAAACATATTCTTTAAAAATTGTTCTAATTATATAGATATGTATAAACATACTGTCAATTAAAAAAAACTTTTCAGAAACTCCCCCACCCCTAGATTAAGAATTTGATGTGAAGACATAGAATGGAGAAAACTTATACTTACCACTTGTTAAGCGCCTACTGTATGCTATAAATCACACACTATTACTACTTTATAGGTCTTATTTGTTCTTTCCAACTATATTATAAAATAAATATTATTTTCCTTTTGCTGATGGGGGAAAAAATGCCTGTGACTGAGGGAAATGAATTTCCTAGTCCAAGGTCACACAATTAATACTCCCCCAGCCAAGGGAAGAAATGCTCATGAAAATGATTGGGACAGGGTGGGAAGCAGCTGGGTATGTGAATGCTTTCAGTGGCTTTGCAGGACAGGAGGGGAACACAGGGCTGAGTGGTTTGCAGTCTCAATTATTAAATAGGATTTTCCAGGGCAAAATTCTTTTCAAGGTAAATATTAATACTCTCAGTAAACCAATATTTTAATTGAATAAATTTTAACAGTCTCTTCAAATGAGTTACTTAATTTATGCCATTTCAATTTAATGGCTCTGGTTAAGAAGCCAACACTTTGGTTCGTAAGATAGATGCCCATGGATTTTATCTTAGTGTCTACTGGAACATGTGAAACTATTAAACTTTTTTTTTATTAAACACATTTGCCACTTTCAGAATGGATTTCCTCAAAAGCGGGTACTGGGTCGGGGTGGGGAGAATAGTGTCACATTTCTACTGTTACATTTTGGCTGTCTGTGCATCTGTCATTTCGAAAAAACCAGCAGGTTTTAGGAGGAAAATGATCTGCATGAGGTTTGGAAGCTGGCAAAGAGGGTGGCTTGCCGGATGCAGCAGTGGCCTCAACATTGCGAGCACGGCAGTAGCCGGTGTGCCTCTTACCAAGCATAATTGCTTTTTCTTCAATCTCTTCCGTCCCGTGCATGTGTACAGGCCTGCTGTTTTTGACCAGCGTTTCCTATACAGATCCCGATCAGTTTGTTTATAAAACACAGCCTCCCAGGGAGCAGCCCGACACATCCCCTGATGTGATGATGAATAGCTACCTAGGTTTGTGACCTCTGAGATGACAAATAAATGGTCTTGGTCATGGTCATTTAAGAATTTTTTTTTTTGATCCATACAGAGCATAAATCTTTTTATTTTCTATTTCATTTCAAGTGAAGCACACACAAAAAGCATGCTGCGGTTGAGGCTCTGCAGCCAGAATGGCTTCCAGAGCTGGATTCAATTGTATCTCCTTTATAAACTTGTATCCTGTTTTTCAACTCGCTTCACAATTTGAGAACTGCAACAGTAGCGGTGATGCTTTTCATAAATAAAACCCAATTAAAAGGGTGAGCTTATAGTATTCTGCATCTGCCTCGTCTTCACATAGGAAGATTTGCTTTATTTGGACAATTTTGATGCGTGGACATTTGTGTCTGCTTGCCATTTAACCTCAGTTGGTAATCTGACATCCTACCTGATGCTTTATAATGAGGTTTCTAATGTTTTTCTGCCTCCCGAACAAGTGTGTAATTGATACAGAGGACAACTTGCTCACCTCTATTGTTTACGCTAGGTTCTCAAATCTCATCAGTCATGGTTTTGTTTGCATGTTTGTGTCTGAGAACTAAGTTGGCCCTAAGGAGTAAAATGTTGGCTGTGGTATATTAATGTTGTTAGCATTCTTTTATTGCCTGATGACCAAAGAGATTGATGAATATACAAGTTACTAATCACTGCATTATAGCAAGACCCATAGGCACTCAGTTATGCTATGTCAGGTTGCATCTTGGTGTACAGGATGTAACTTTCCCTGGATAATTTAGTATCTAGCTTGATCTCCTTTTACAGCAGTTTCAGTATTGGAATGGAGTTTGAACTGATTCTTAAGTAGCATGTATGCTTCATGATTGAAGTTACACAAATGCTAACTAGCACAGGTGCTTTTTTAAAATGCCTTAACAGGGAAATACCTACTATTTTGTGCTTGAGTCAAATCTCCTGGTTCTGTAATTCTTATCATAGATATGATAGCTGGTGGGGAGGGTCAGAAGGAGAGTGGTGGGAAACGACAGGTAGTGATGAAGTAACCAGTGTTAGATACCTCCTGAAAAACAAGAGTTGATAAGTACCATGTTTTGTTTTTCTAGGCTTTTCTTTGGACTCGGGGAAAGGTATTGTTTCCAAAGATGAGATCACTTTCGTGTCTGGTGCTCCTAGAGCCAATCATAGTGGAGCGGTGGTTTTGCTTAAAAGAGACCTGAAGTCTGCGCACCTTCTCCCTGAGCACATATTTGATGGGGAAGGGCTGGCTTCTTCATTTGGCTATGACGTGGCAGTGGTGGACCTCAACAAAGACGGGTAAGAGCCGCTGAGGTTATTTTACATTTGCAAAGAGCTCATCGCTGCTCTGGCTGCTATAGGTGTTGAGAGGGAATACCCTTCCAGGTTAGTTGACGGAAAGGATATTTCCGCTGCCAAATTTTTACCATCCCATCAGTCTTCCTCACTTATATTTTGGTAGCAGACATTCGTTACCCTCCCTAGGATGTAGGATTACATTTTCAGTCTTCAGTTTTTACTATGTCCTAGGATCATGGGTCTGTGAGAGTTAAAATTTAACTTAAAAAAAAAAAATGACACCTACGTGGTTCTGTTCTGTGGTGTCTTAAGGGGATTTTGGAGCAGCCAGAATGTCCTGTTGAAAGTAGGGATTGGTGACAAAGTCGATAAAAAGGTCTGTGGTGGGTGGTGCCAATCTGGGTCTTGGGTAGAAGGTCAAAGGTGGAAGGGAGTGGAACCTTCACTGGGAGTCTCTCTGCATTATAGTTGTAACTTGGAAACTGGCTTCAAGTTCTTACTGTTGATGTTCTCCTTTGGGTGTTATTAGAGGCTACCTAGTTTTTAAAAAAAATACTTCAATCGATGAGATATAAATTCCAGATTTGAGGTCCTTTTTATCGTATCTCTGTGTCCTTAGTACCCGTTCATGTGGGATTCTCCCTAAGCTTGCTGGTATTTTGGCCAGTGGTTCACAGTTCTTCCCCTCATTATGTTTTCAGGTGGCAAGATATAGTTATTGGAGCCCCACAGTATTTTGATAGAAGTGGAGAAGTTGGAGGTGCAGCGTATGTCTACATTAACCAGCAAGGCAGATGGAATAACGTCAAGCCGATTCGTCTTAATGGAACCAAAGATTCTATGTTTGGCATTGCAGTCAAAAATATTGGTGATATTAATCAAGATGGCTACCCAGGTAGAGAAATAGATTGTGAAATGGTCATGATTTATAGATTATGTGATTGTCTAAAATAGTGAGTGCTCATGACATATTTTAAAACATTGTATTGGAATGCTTTTAAAATGTGACGTTTGTTAAAACATGGTGTTGTTAACAGATATTGCGGTTGGAGCACCCTATGATGGTAAGGGGAAGGTTTTTATCTACCATGGATCTGCGAATGGAATAAATACCAAACCAACACAGGTAACCAGATAACTTGGATTTCTATAGTTAAGGTCTCAGTAGTTTTCTTTCCAATGGGTTGTTTAGATTTACGTGAATTTTCACACTAATCATGTGTTACTTACAAATCTAAAATTGTATGAACTTTGGTTTTATAAAAATATGTATTAGAAAATAGCTTGTAAATAGATTTAAATGCAATGAGCTGCTTGTTTTAAACTGTAAAATTTCTTTGGTAAATTAAAAATCCAACTAAGCCAAAGGAAAAGACTGTTCTACCCTGGCAGCATAAGGAGATGGAATGTGATATATTTCCTTTAGTAGCATATTAAGAAGGGATGAAACTGGACAAACATAAGAGATGATTGTAATTGCATAGAGAATCAGATACCAAAATCTAAAAATTGCTTTAGAGGAAAATAAGACATTTGGAGGGCAGGAAGAGAAGTTTGGTTTGAAATACACTGATTGACTTAATATGGTACATAAGGTTATCAAAAATTCTCTTTGTCTTTTGAGATACAACATAAATCAGGTAACTTCTGTGAAAATAAAATGCATGAAATGTTTGATCATGTGTATGCTTATTTATAATTCAGTTGTGATTTAATATAATTTGTAAGTAAACTCTTTAACTTCAGTTCAAAAGAGACTTATCTTCAAAGCATAAATAAAAGGCTTATTTTAGTAGCCAGGTGTCTGTTCTGATGCCCTATTCATTTCAGGTTCTTGAGGGTAAATCACCCTTTTTTGGATATTCAATTGCTGGAAACATGGACCTTGATAGAAATTCCTACCCTGATGTTGCTGTTGGTTCCCTCTCAGATTCGGTGACTATTTTCAGGTGTGTAATCTCTTGCTTTAAGCTTGTTTGATAAATCTGCTTATACTAGAGTTGTTGGTTTTTTTTGACATTTTGAATTGAAATTTGTAACAACTGTATTTCACAGGCAAAGTCTTGTATGAGTTTTGAATATTTTTTTCTCTTGAGAGTAGTACAACAATGTAATAAAAACCTATTTTGTAAAGTCTTTGTATAATTTTGAACTAATTTTTTTAAAAGGTCAGAACTGGTGGAAATTTTTTACCTTTACATTTATAAAAACTGAAACAAAGAATTTGATCGTATAAAGAATTTAAAGAAGGAAATGAATGTACTGTATTTTACCATCTATTAAGAAACTCCAAAATTTTAGTTTATATCCTTCTAGGTTTTTTCCTGTGAATATACACCTATGTTTAACAAAATTGAGATTGTAATGTACATATAGTTTTGTAACCTGCTTTTGCTGGTTTGTAATGAATAGTGGCCTTTTTCTGTGAGTGAGTATAACGCATAGTGGGTTATTTCCCTGTCATTGAGTACTTTTCTGAAATGAAGTTAACGGTTGCCTGAGACATCATATGGGTCATGTGTTTATTTAACAAATTTTGTGTTGTTTATTTTGGGTCATAGTTTATTTAACAACTGCCATACTGTCATACTGGAGAAGGCGATGGCACCCCACTCCAGTACTCTTGCCTGGAAAATCCCATGGACGGAGGAGCCTGGTAGGCTGCAGTCCATGGAGTCGCGAAGAGTTGGACATGACTGAGCGACTTCACTTTCACTTTTCACTTTCATGCATTGGAGAAGGAAATGGCAACCCACTCCAGTGTTCTTGCCTGGAGAATCCCGGGGACGGGGGAGCCTAGTGGGCTGCCGTCTATGGGGTCACACAGAGTCGGACATGACTGAAGCGACTTAGCAGCAGCAGCAGCAGCAGCAGCAGCAGCATACCGTCATTGGACAGTTAGATTGCTTTCCAGGTTTGGTGGTTTACTTCCTTGATACACAAAGCTGGTAAGCATCCTTACTTTTCTTCATGTCCTAGATTATTTCCTTAAGATAACTTCCTGAAAGTGAGTTGCAAAGTTGAAGCGCATGTGTGTTTTAAGACTTGTGATTCCTTCAACCAAAATGATCTCCAGAAAGGCTGCAGCGGTTTGCCCATCAGCTGTGTCTCAGTGGCCTTATCCCAACAATTCCATCACTGCTGGAAATTGCTAGGAAAAATTGTGCAAAACATTTTTTTTTTAATTTAAAAAGTAGCACATTCTTTTTTTTGTTTTTTTATAAAATGTTAATACAGAATTGCAGTTAAGTGCAAGTTTTCCAATATTCTTTCCTTCCATCAAACAACTTTTAATAGTTTTGAGTCTCTCTGCACTTCTAGGGTATCATCAAACAGCCATACTGTAACTGCTCTCCTCTATTCTGGTTTGTAAAAATCAACCTCTTCCATTTTCTCTCCTTGTTAATACAGATATATCAATCTTATTCTTTTTAAAAGCTCAATGTTATTCCATAATACGCATTTAATGAGTCTTTGGTTGATGGAATTTTTAGATAGTCTGTGACTTTTAGCTATTATAAACAGTGTGTTAGATGGTGTATTGTATATATATCTCCATGTAATGGATTTTTTTTAAAGAAAAATTCCTAGAAATAGAATTGCTGGGATCAAGGTTAGCACATTTTTGTATTCATCATGTGTGTATATGCATACTCAGTCAGTCTCCGACTCCAACCACATGGACTGCAGCCTGCCAGGCTCCTCTGTCCATGGGATTTCCAAGGCAAGAATACTGGAGTGAGTAGCCATTTCCTCCTCCAGGGGATTTTCCTGACCCAGGGATTGAACTCTCACCTCCTGCATTGGCAGCTAGATGGATTCTTTACCAGTGAGCCACCTGGGAAACCCTTACATATACCCACAGAAAAGTTGTAGCAATTTATGTTCACAGCAGCAACCTACCAGAGGGCCCATTTTCTCACACCTTTACTGACACCCAACAGGATGAATCTAATTTTTGCCACTGTGGTGTGATCTCATCTTTTGATTGAATTTGCAGTTCTTTGATCATTGGTGAAAATGAACCATTTGGGTTCATTGGTTTTGTTTGTTTGTTTTTTAAAAAAACTATTTGGCTTTACAGTCATTTTTATCTGAAGAATCTTTTCAAAGAAATGGGCAGCGATGTTCAGTGAAACCCTAAACGAAAAATAATCTGTATGTCATGTGTACACTTGGTACTGTCGTTGCTCTGTATTCTTCTGGAAGGATGCCAAGCATAGATGTAGCCTCTGTATCTAAAAGAGTATACTAACCAAAACCCCTGCGGATAATAAAATGACACCAGGATACTTTTGAAGATAATACTACTTTAAAAAAGACAGAATATACTGTGCATTTATATAATGTGGTATAAAATACTATAGAAAAATAGTCTTCTAGTTAAATGGCAAGATCTATGAAAGTCATTTTATGAGAAAGCTAAGAACCAGAAGAGACATTACAGATGGCAAAAGTGGGACATGTGAAAGTAAGTGGAGAAAAATGTATCTGGAATATTAGGCCAAAGGAAGAAGATAAAAAAATAGTTTGAATGTATGTCTGTTACTGCCTTTATATGCCTGTTTCTCTCTGTTCATGTGTTAGGTATTAACCTTAAAATAGTCAACATTTTTAAAAGGTAGAAGAGTATAGTATAACATTTGATTACTTCAGCAGTTTCCATCAAAAAGCAATTTGAACTTCTAGTTTGAGATACATACCTCTGGTGTCAAGAAGACTTGAATTCCTGTAACAAAAGTTGGTTACCAAGACTTTCCCAGAAGATAACGTCTTTAGCCAGTTAAATATTTGTATCTGTATGTAATTGATGTTTTAATACCTTTACTTTCCTGTCCCCATAAGTAGGTTGACTGTGAATCCTCTATACATGTTCCTTCTTTCCTCATAGATGGTATGAAAATGAATTTCAAAAGCCTTTGCTAATAAGATAACTTTCCTATTTTACAAATAAAAACAGAAGCCCAGGACTTGCCTGTGCTTTTGAGCCTGGATCCTGTGAGAGCAGGGCATGGTACCTAAATCTTCCCAATGTCAGTCTCCACTAAATCATGCTAGTACTTTGATACTTAATAAGTAAATGCCAATTAAACACAAGACAGCTGAGCAGTAAGATTTGCTTTATGTGTTAAAAGGCATTTTTACGATTCCATATATAATGTGCTCTGAAAATTGTGTATATTGTATGTTTAAAAACAGGATTTAGGCAGAAGTGTGTGTTAAAATATTTATTTTGAAATGTATGCCGTACCAAAGCCTTAGTACTATTATATGTAAAACACTCTAGCATCTGTAGCAACTGGTATTAAAACATTTATGAACTTTTTGCCTTCTAAATATGCTCTCAAAACTTTAGAAACATACCTACAGGCATACCTCATTTCATTGCACATTGTTTTACTGTACTTCATAGATACTGTGGCAGTTTTTTGTTTTTTAAAAAATTGAAGGCTGTGGCAAGGTGTCATTTTCCCAACATGTGTTTACTTCATGTCTCTCTGTCACATTTTGGTAATTCTTGTAACATTTTTCATTTATTATTATTATAACTTTTTCATTTATTATTACTTTAATTATGGTGATCTTGGATATTACTGCTATGAATTCCTGAAGGCCCAGATGCTGATTAGCACTTTTTTTTTAGCAATAACATATTTTTTAATTAAGGCAGGTACATTCCCTTGCAACTTAATAGACTACAGTATACTGAAAACATAACTTATAGAAAACCAAAAAATTCAAGTGACTCCTTTATTGCAGTCTTAGCTTTATTGCTGTGGTCTGCAACCAAACCTGCAGTATCTCCAGTGTAAAATAACAATAGAAAGAGAAACAATTAAGATAAAGGGAAATGAAAAAAATGTGAGCATCATTTGCCCTTTTATTGGCTCCTGCCTTCCCCATGAAGGTACTCACGCTCTGTCTGGCCTACAGACAGATTGATTCCAGAAGTTCAGACTAGCCCTTAGGAATTTGGAATACATTTTCCTGTGGAACACTATTCTCCAGGATGGCTGGGTTTACCACAAACCCACCGAAGTCAGTGTGACTGAATCCCTGTGGCAATGGAACCATAGAAGCCACTCTGAGTTCATGTGGGGAGTGCCAGAGGCGGGAGGTGTACCGTCTGCCCAGCCCTTTCACACCCCAACCGCCACACCCTAGCGTTCCTGTGCCAGTGGTGCAGGGATCAAGCCATAGGCCCTTGGTGACCCCTTGGGCTGTGGTGGGTAGGGAAGAATATATAAGGGAGAAAGATGATGATTTTACATGGTGAGAAGGACTAAAGGTGTAGGATTCTGCTGCTTGTGTGTCCGTGAGGTTGGGTTAAGGCAGAGATAGGAAAGGATAAAGGATTCCAGGCTTTGCTTATAGAGATATTGTGGCAATAGGAAAGTTGTGGTCAGTACTAGCAAGCAGGTGAGGTTGGAGATAGCAGAGTCCCAGGGAGGATAGGAAGCTCAGATATTGTAAGATGGGGACCTGTAAGGTCAGGACTTGCCTAGAGTACTAAAATGCACATATGTGTAGAAATCCTGGTAGTGAGCACCCCAGAATGTTAGATGTATGTTGGTATAACCTTTTTGGAGCTTTTTTTGAGGGGGAGGCAAGATTACCCAGAATTAAAAATGCATATATTGTTTGACTCAGAAATTCTGCTTAAGAATTTATCCTACAGATAAACAGATGTATAAACTTAGGACACATACATGTACATAGATGTATATGCAAGGATGTTTGTCAGCTGAAAGCCTTACAGAGTTATAAATGTCCACCGATTAAGGGACTGGTTGAATAAATGATGTTCCATTGGTATATGCAACACCACCAGCTGTGAGAAACAACTAGATTTGTGTGTAGAGATATGAGAAGACCTCTGAAATGTGAATGAGAAAAAGCAACATGCAGACCAATAAGCATGAAAAACTCCCACTTAAAAAGAAATGCTTGTTTTATATTTAATTTTAAATAGTATTTTTAACTGAACCAGACTGATATGTCTGGAAGGACATGCAAAGCTCCTTGAGAATTTGGGTGGGGATGAGACATATTCACCTGAAAACTATGGAACTTTTTACATATTGCCCATATTATTCTTTCAGTTTAAAAACTCCATTAATATTAAAATTATTAATATAAAACAATTGATAATTTTGAATGTGTCATGTTTAAACAGTTTTATAAGTATCACGTCATCATGTTTTAAATTATGTCTGTTAACAGCTATTTTCTTTAGCAACGGGGGAGCAGGAATATCATCGGGAAACAGTTTTTCCTGTGGTTTTTAAGATGCAGCATCTGAGGATGCCTGTGTAGTGCGTGAGCTCATCTTACATCCAGATAGCAAAAGGCTGAGCTTGTCTTCTCCTTTGTCTTCAGATCCCGGCCTGTGATTAATATTCAGCAAACCATCACAGTAACACCCAACAGAATTGATCTCCGTCAGAAAACGCTCTGTGGGGCGCCTAGTGGGATATGGTGAGCATTTGCGCCGTATCCACTCTTCCCCCACAGTTTCATATCTCTGCTTTATGGTGACCCCGTTGCCCCGAGGAGCCATGGGGAAGATTAAGAGAAATGGGGAAAGGGAAGAGGAATCTTGTCAAGTGGATATATAACATTTTACTCATCAGTCATCCCTGGGGGGATATGAGGATGAGGAACGTGTTGAGATTTTTTTTTCCAGGGCAGTAAGGCATTTCTTAATGACTATGTTTTTGATTTTGTACAGCCTCAAGGTTAAGGCCTGTTTTGAATATACTGCTAAACCCACCGGTTACAATCCTTCAATAAGTAAGTACCTAGTACTTTTTGTTTGTTTGCTTATCTGAACATCTTTATTTTGCTTAATTTTCTTTAATTGGAGTATGATTGCTTTACAATGTTGTGTTAGGTTCTGCTGTACAACACAGTGAATCAACTGAAATTAGATCTTTTCTGTCTGCCAGGTTGAAAAGTTCTGAATAAATAACTAGACGAACAAAACTGTAATGGCCAACATGAGTCCATAAATTCTGATTTAAAGAACTAAGTCTGTCTGTCATCTTTTTAATCAGGAGGGTAAAGCACAAGAGGAAAAAAATGCATTTGGTCCCGATTTGAATTTTCCAGAGCAGATGGTTTAGGGCAGAATGAATGCCTTGGATAAGTACTCATTTGCTGCCACAACCGTTTCCTCCATGTCTGTCTTTGAAAAGCAGGGTGGTTTTGTGGTTGTAAGGTGGCGGGTGGTGGTTGTAGAAGAGTGACCGCGGGAGCCCGAGTCCTACTTGAATAAATTGTCAGTTTCTAGTCTCTTCGCTGCTGGGTCCCCTCCCAGAGGCCTCTGTGGTCCAGAACACCCATGCTGTGTCCCTGAGGGTGGGCCCAGGGGTACCTGAAGACTGAGCTTAAACTCAGAGACTTGGGCTCTTCTCCTGGATCCCGTGCTTCAACACAGAGCTAATCCCATAATGTTTGAGTTTTTATTTTCCTATCAGTTAAAAGTAAATGCCTCTGGTGGGAATTAACTACATAGGATTGTGGCAGAGTTCAGATGAGATAAGGTGGTGAAAGGGCTTCCTTGATGGTTGAGACAGTAAAGAATCTGCCTACAATGCAGGAGACCCAGGTTTGATCCCTGGGTTGGGAAGATCCCCTGGAGAAGGGAATCACTACCCACTGCAGTATTCTTACCTGGAGAATTCCATGGACATAGGGGCCTGGCAGGCTACAGTCCATGGAGTCGCAAAGAGTTGGACATGACTGAGTTTCTCTTTTTCAAGGTGGTGAAAGCAGGTTGTCATTCATAAGGTCTTATTCTACTTCGCTTTTTTTTTTTAATAAGAAAGACAGGAGTTTTGCCACAGGGTTTGACAAATTTTTTTTGTTTGTTTGTTTTTTTAAATTTTATTTTATTTTTAAACTTTACATAATTGTATTAGTTTTGCCAAATATCAAAATGAATCCATCACAGGTATACATGTGCTCCCCATCGTGAACCCTCCTCCCTCCTCCCTCCCCATAACATCCCTCTGGATTGTCCCAGTGCACTAACCCCAAGCATCCAGTATCGTGCATTGAACCTGGACTGATACTCTCACAATAGTGATGATCACTGAGGCCTTCTCTGGTGTGTTTTAGTAGCAGCTGTACCTCTTCAGGAGTAAGCCAGAGTAAAGTTGGGGGGCCTAGGAATCTAAAGACATCTTTTCCCCAAAGAGGAAGTACAGAGCAAAGGTGATTTCCTTCCTGGGTCAGCCGTGGTCCCAGCGGCTAGGTATACCAGTGCAGCAGAGCCACCAAGGAAACCTTTCTGGAAAGACAGGGTGGTTCTCAAGGTTTTCAGTTTTTACTCCTCTTTGAGATGGAATGAGTTTTCTCAAGGCTTCTCCATGTTACCTTGAGTATTTCTTTTCTTTATGAAAAAAAGGTATCCCTCTATAATATCCCAGAACTTCATATATAGTCTGCCTTCACCCAATCCATGCTGTCATAAACCCACTTGGCCTTCATCTTCCCAGATTTTAAACTGTCCTCAGGAGATTTCTTCATCTCCTTCACCTTTTTAGGCCCTTTCTTCTGGGCCACCTCCCACTCTGTGGTCGCTCCATGAGCTCTGCAGACCTTGCAGTATGGTGTGCATGTATTAGGACTTTCCACCCCCAGGGGAGCTGTGGCCTTTCGCTTTGCTCTTGAAGTAGCCGGTATTTTACTGAGTATAGAAAATACTGTTCTTTGTGTGGCTTTCAGCAATAGAACATATTTTATGATTTCTCCCAATCTCTCACCCTCTCAGATTTTGTGTTGTTTTTACCCAACTGTGGTCCCTTCCACTTGCTGGCTTGGATCGTGGGGCCTTTTACCATTGTGTCTGGAAGCAGCCTAGAGAGACCAGGAAAGACAGAGACTAGGCAGGGAGAGGGAAGGGAAACATGTTTTTATTCTATTGGTCATCTTCTCAAACCACACCGTTTGCCAAAGATGTGAAATCTCATCAGAACATTTCTTACCTTCCCTCAGATCAATCATTTATACAAAATAAATTACAAACTTCCTTTTAGCATAAATGCTGCCCTTGATGCCATGTATATTAATTTTCTATAACTACCCCTACATTAACCAAGTATTTATGAATAGTCCACTATAGATTGGGCTTCCTTTGTGGCTCAGCTGGTAAAGAATCCGCCCACAGTGCAGGAGACCTGGGTTCCATCCCTGGGTTGGGAAGATCCCTGGAGAAGGGAAAGGCTACCCACTACTGTATTCTGGCCTGGAGAATTCCATGGACTGTTTAGTCCCTGGGTTGCAAAGAGTTGGACACAACTGAGTGACTCTCACTTCACTCTAGAAAGAACTTTTTTTCCTCTGAAGAAATTGAAAGAGAAATTATTGCCATTGCTTCCACGGTATTGGGAAATTCTAAGTCAAATAAAGCAGAACTTGCACAAAGCTGCAAGAGTTAATACATCTAAAATCTGTTCCCCACGTCCGAGTGTGTGAGCTTATTGTTCGGCTAGGCTGTTTTAACTCAGCAGTCCTTGGATATAGTGTTCCATACTTACAGATATTTATAATTGAGCCTTAATGACTATTCTACTTGGCTTGCCCCTGCAAAGGTCAGCAAAGGTGGCCAGCAAGGATTTTAAGATGATGTGAACTGTCTGGAGGGTCAGAAAAGGTTAGAGAGGGTTTGGTAGATAAATGGTTTTAATGCCCCCACGCACTCCCCTGCTTTTGGCATGAGGGGCACTCAGCATGTGAGCCTTCGTCTGGTTCATTGTGAAGTTAGCAGGTCACTGATAAATGGATGATGTCAAGGCTCACAGAGGGCCTAAAATGGAGGCGCATTCCATTTGGCAGCCATGACATTTAAGAATTCTTCAGATGGACACAGAAATTACTATTGAAACAGTTGTTTCTAAATTTTGGTTTTACATATGGGAACAGCCATTGTTTCAGCACAAGGATGATGACTGTATGTGTGTGCGTGCAAATGCGCGTTGGGTGTGTGCTGATGTGTTTGTTCATATGGTCTACTATCCTGTTTGTGTCAGATGTTGTGCTGTTGCTGGGGAATATAATGGTGAAGAGCTGGAGGTGGTCTCTGGAGTGGCTTTTCCTCAGAAAGTGATTGGGCATTCACAGCACAGTAGACTTAAGTGTAGCGCTGCTGCTGCTGAGTCACTGCAGTCGTGTCCGACTCTCTGCGACCCCATACATGGCAGCCCACCAGGCTCCTCCATCCCTGGGATTCTCCAGGCAAGAATACTGGAGGGGGTTGCCATTGCCTTTTCCAGTGCGTGAAAGTGAAGTCGCTCAGTCGTGCCCGACTATTCGCGACCCCATGGACTGTAGCTACCAGGCTCCTCCATCCATGGGATTCTCCAGGCAAGAGTACTGGAGTGGGATGCCACTGCCTTCTCCAGTGTAGTGATAAGAGAAATAGAATACTGTCGGACCCTCCAGGAGGGACCGGGAGAGCTTCCTGGAGGAAGTAGCATCCACATTGAAATCTGAAGGAGGAGTAGAGGTAGCCCGGCAATGAAGGAGAGGTAAAATGAAAAAGAGCGGGGTGGTCCAGCTGGCAGAAGCCTAGGGGAAGTGGGAACCTGCACATCTAAGAGGCTTTATAAGGCAGTTATCTTTTGTGTTTGTTACACAAAAGGAGCTGACTCCGTTTCTTGCTATCGGACTCTGGGCCGGTCACCTAGTTCTGTGGGTCTCCAGTTCTTCATGTGTAAGTAGAGGGTATTAGGTGCTTGCAAAAAGGTCCCTTCCAAACTCTAATGTGATTATTAGAACATGGATTCATTTTCTGGAGCAGGTTTTTTCCCTGAGGCTGGCTTCTCTGACCCTGGACACACTGGTTTGCTTTCCCTTCTGATGGTTTTATTGTTTAGTTGCTAAGTCATAACCTTCTCTTTTGCGACCCCATGGACTGTAGCCCACCAGGCCAGGCTCCTTTTGTCCATGGGATTTCCCAGGCAAGAATATTAGAGTGGATCTCCATTTCCTTTTCCATGGGATCTTCCCAACACAGGGATCGAACCTGTGTCACCTGCATTGCAGGTGGATTCTTTACCACTGAGCCACCAGGGAAGCCCCTTCTGATGGTTTTTTGTTGTTGTTCAGTTACTAAGTCAAGTCCAAATCTTTGCAACCCCGTGGACTGTAGCATGCCCGGATCCTCTGTCCTCCACTGTCTCCAGCTTTTGCTCAAATTCATGTCCGTTGATTCAGTGTTGGCATTTAACTGTCTCATTATCTGTTGCCCCTTCTCCTACTGTCCTCAGTCTTTCCCAGCATCAGGGTCTTTTGCAGTGAGTTGGCTCTTGGCATCAGGTGGCCAAAGTATTGGAGCTTCAGCTTCAGCATCAGTCGTTCAAGTGGATATTCAGTGTTGATTTCCTTTAGTGTAGACTGGTTTGATATCCTTGTAGTTGAAGGATGGTTGAAAGTGAAAGTGAAGTTGCTCAGTCGTGTCTGACTCTTTGAGACCCCATGGACTGTAGCCTATCAGGCTCCTCCATCCATGGGATTTTCCAGGGAAGAGTGCTGGAGTGGACTGCCATTTCCTTCTACAGGGGATCTTCCCGACCCAGGGATCAAACCCGGGTCTCCTGCATTGCAGGTAGATGCTTTACCATCTGAGCCACCAGGGATGGTTAGTGAGTGATTAATAAATGTAAGTCATTTAAGTATTAAAACATAGCAGCTATATCCAGTGAATTGGCAAAGAATGCATTCTGAAGTTAAGAAATGAGATTTTGGTCATCCAAATCATAGCTTATCTCTGAGCTCTGTTAGTGTAGGTAATCACAAGTAGGATGTGCCCTCTGGGGCTTTGGAAGTGGAAACCTTGATTCTGGGAGTTTTATTAATGGGCAAAGGGGCCCTCTAACCACTGAAAGGAAGTATGTTTTACCTTTAAATTCTTCATCAAGACATCTCCATCTCTAATATGTTTTTCCTTTTTTAGACAATTATTCTTTATGAGCGCTTTAATGTGTATAAGAACCACCTGATGATCTTACTAAATGCAGCCTCGGGTTCAGTAGTCTGGCTGGGCCTGAGGATCTGCATTCCTGACACCACACAGGAGAAGCTGCTGTTGATCTAGAGTCCTTTTTGGAATTTAAGCAGCAGACTGTTGAAGAGGGAGTCAGTTTAGGTCCTTCTGCAGGGTTGGCTGCCCTCCTGTGTTGTAGTCTTGTGAGTTCTTGAAATGCAGTGAAACTGATTCTTAACGCTTCTCTGAGGTTTTGACTTATTCTCGAGCTCCCCCACGTGGCCCAAAGGAAATATAGCTTTAAAAATTGTTCACAGTAATGGGCAGGAAAGGACAGCTTGATTTGAAACTTCATAAGTCAGAATGTACATTGCCAGGAAATATGAAGGAAAACCATGGCAATGAGAAAAAATGTTCTAAGAGGAATTAAAATAGATCAAAAACAAACTCAGTGTACTTATAGCTGTGTTGTGTATGAGTACGTTTTAAGTTCCTGTGATTTTGTTGATTTCATCTAGCCATTGTGGGCACTCTGGAGGCTGAAAAGGAAAGAAGAAAATCTGGGCTGTCATCAAGAGTTCAGTTTCGAAACCAAGGTTCTGAGCCCAAGTATTCGCAAGAGCTCACTCTGAACAGACAGAAACAGAAGGCGTGCATGGAGGAAACCCTCTGGCTCCAGGTGAGGGCCGCAGGCAGATCAGTTCTGTCATGCAGGTACATGGTCACAAGTGTAGATGTGACCTTTTATATAAATACTAGCAACACATTATCCAGGACAAAGGAAAGCATTGTTTTGGAGTTCTCTGGTAGTGTTTATAGCAGGCTTCAACTGTGTCTCTGCATTCTTTTCAGGAAAACATCAGAGATAAACTGCGTCCCATTCCCATAACTGCTTCAGTGGAGATCCAGGAGCCAAGCACTCGGAGGCGAGTGAATTCGCTTCCAGAAGTTCTCCCAATTCTAAATTCAAATGAACCCAAGTTTGTTCATACAGATGTAAGTATTTCTGATTTTCATTTTACTAACTGTTTTCCATTTTATTATGCTAAATCAAACATCTCCGAAGGCAATAGACTAGTGACTGATTTGCCCTAAAGGCCATTCCTTTGTATATTAAATAAGCTTTTTAATATATGTATAGTTTGGAGAAAATTTGCGTCCCAAGTACACAATGGATATAGAAACCTACAGAATACAATTTGGAGATGAGAGTTGTTTTTCTTAATAATTTCTGGTCATTGAGACTTACTGAGACTATAATTGACAAAACTTATTATTCTCATGAGCTTCCCTGGTGGCTGAGATGGTAAAGAATCCACCTGCAATGCGGGAGACCTGGGTTTGATCCCTGGGTTGGGAAGATCCCCTGGAGGAGGGCATGGCAACCTACTCCAGTATTCTTGTCTGGAGAATCCCCATGGATAGAGGAGCCTGGTGGGCTATAGTCTGTGGGGTTGCAAAGAGTCAGACACAACTGAAATATATGAGAATGAAATAGTCAAAATTTAGTGTCTAATGTAGCCTATGTAATCTTAGCAAGTAAAATTTATATGGTGTGCCTTTCTGTATACCTCTTATTGAAGTGATGGGTGTTTGTTTGCTAGGGTTTAGGATGCCTGCATCTGCAGGATTAGGCTGGGGACCGGTGACATCTTGATTTAATGTTTTATACTTGTCAAAATATAGTTGGTAGTGGAGTGTCCGCTCTGAGGCACTGGTTCTGGTGGCCCACTGACGAAGCTTTTCATGAATGAGTTAGGCTCATGCCTACACGTGCACATCGCAGTATTTGTTGCCATCAAGTGTAGTTCCTTATGTGCTTTTCAGTACACTTTCAATGTCACTTGTGCAGTCACTAAGTCATGTCCATGGGCTGCAGCCCATAAGGCTCCTCTGTCTGCCACTGTCTCCCAGAGTTTGTTCAAATTCGTGTCCATTGAGTTAGTGATGCTATCTAGCCATCTAGTCCTATGGTGCCCCCTTCTTCTGTTGCCTTCAATCTTTCCCAGCATCAGGGTTTTTTCTAATGAGTCAGCTCTTTGCATCTTCGCATCAGGTGGCCAAAGTATTGGAGCTTCAGCATCAGTCCTTCCAGTGAATATTCAGGATTGATTTCCTTTAGGATTGGCTGGTTTGATCTCCTTGCTGTCCAAGGGACTCTCAAGAGTCTTCTCCAGCACCACAATTTAAAAGCATCAGTTATTCAGTGCTCAGCCTTCTTTATGATCCAACTGTCACATCAGTACATGACTACTAGAAAAACCATAGCTTTGATTCTGTGTACCTTTGTTGGTGGAGTGATGTTTCTGCTTTCTAATACACTGACTAGGTTTGTCATAGCTTTTCTTCCAAGAAGCAAGTGTCTTTTAATTTCATGGCTGCAGTCTCCATCCACAGTGATTGTGGAACCCAAGAAAATAAAATGTGTCAGTGCTTGCACTTTTCCCCCTTCTATTTGCCACGAAGTGATGGGACCAGATGCCATGATCTTAGATTTTTTAAAGTTGAGTTTCAAGCCAACTTTTTCACTCTCCTCTTTCACCCTCATCAAGAGACTTTTTAGTTCCTCTTCACTTGCTATTATTAGAGCAGTATCATCTGCATATCTGAGATTGTTGATATTTCTCCTGACAATCTTGATTCTAGCTTCTAATTCATCCAGC
Organism: Bison bison bison; assembly: GCF_000754665.1. Taxonomy (NCBI): domain Eukaryota; kingdom Metazoa; phylum Chordata; class Mammalia; order Artiodactyla; family Bovidae; genus Bison; species Bison bison. The sequence continues at coordinate 1,872,657 of NW_011494762.1, forward strand.
CCGGCATTTCACATGATGCATTCTGCATATAAGTTAAATAAGCAAGGTCACAATATACAGTCTTGTTGTACTTGTCAATGTCACTTATTGTTACATTAATATTTCTTCTGTGTGTTCCCATATACACAAGCTCCATAGTCATGTTAAACATAAAAAGCAAGAAGACCATTTTCCTAATTATTTATTAGTGTGATTATCAAGCATCCCTTAGCATAGTGCAAGATACTCTGCCCTTTGCTTTCCTAACCTTGAACTCTGTTTCCCCATCTGTGCAATGGGTCTCTGAACAGTATATGCGTCATAGTCCCTTGTGAGGATTGCATGAGTTTAAATACGTAGTCATGTGTTAGGTAGTACTGTCATTATTGTTGTTAATTCTTATAGTAACCCTGTGTAGCAGGGTGGTGGTATCCCCACGTCTCCTGTGTTGAAACCGAGACTATGAAAGATTAAGTGACTGGCCCAAAGCCACACAGCTGAGCCAGGCTTACTCTTTATTGTCCTATAGCATCTCACTGCCTTGGTCAAAGTGTTCTGAAAACACAGTTTCATTAAAGGACAGAGTGGGCGTTCGATGCAAAGTATGTTTGTAGTTTGAATTCTGCTATGGTAATTGTCACAATGGGAGATGAACTGTATGGAAACAGTCACCTATTTAGAGTCCTACATGGTGTAAATTACAATTTTGTTTTCCTACAGGTGCACTTCTTAAAAGAGGGATGTGGAGACGACAACATATGTAACAGCAACCTTAAGCTAGAGTATAAATTTTGTACCCGAGAAGGAAATCAGGACAAGTTTTCTTATTTACCAATGTAAGAATTGCGCTGTAGTACTAGCAAAAATGGAAAATGTCCCTGGGTTTGCAGTGGCTTTTTGTGAAGGGTTATTGCAAATCCATTGAGAACTTTGTTGTTTTCCTTTTTTTTTTTTATTGTAATAGTCACAAAGGTGTACCAGAACTAGTTCTAAAAGATCAGAAGGACATTGCTTTAGAAATAACAGTGACGAACAGCCCTTCTAACCCAAAGAATCCCACCAAAGATGGTGACGACGCTCACGAAGCTAAACTCATTGCCACTTTTCCAGACACTCTGACTTACTCTGCATATAGAGAACTGAGGGCTTTCCCTGTAAGTATTTTAAGAGACCAGCTCGGAGGGGAAAAAAAAACAACATTGCCTGGTAAGTGAATTTTTTGTGATCTGGTCTGTTTTTCTACTACAGGAGAAGCAGTTGAGTTGTGTTGCCAACCAGAATGGCTCACAAGCAGACTGTGAGCTTGGGAATCCTTTTAAAAGAAATTCCAGTGTAGGTGATGCCTTTACATACTGTATTTTAATTTTTAAAATACCATTGCAGTGTCAATATGTTCAGCCTATGGTAACAGCTATTTCTGTTTCTTAGGTTACTTTTTATTTGATTTTAAGTACAACTGAGGTCACCTTTGACACCACAGATCTGGATATTAATCTGAAGTTGGAAACGTAAGAGATTCTTTCAACCTTCCATTCAGAATCATTTCGTGAAAACACAGCCAGTCAATGAATTGGCCTTTATCTAACTCATAAAAGGAGTGTAATTTAATGAGAAAACTGACTGTTACAATAAAACCCTATTGTTTCCCTTTCATTTTTTCAGAACAAGCAATCAAGATAATTTGGCTTCAATTACAGCTACAGCAAAAGTGGTTATTGAACTGCTTTTATCGGTCTCCGGGTAAGTGTTTGTGTTTAGCATAACAAATCAGTGTCTGAAAGAACCATTTACAATTCTCACTAAAACTGGTGTTTTTTAATTTAACAGGGTTGCTAAACCTTCCCAGGTGTATTTTGGAGGTACAGTAGTTGGTGAGCAAGCGATGAAATCTGAAGAGGACGTGGGAAGTTTAATTGAGTACGAGTTCAGGGTAAGTGGTTGCAGTTGGCCCTTCCAGTCTGTGTATCAGAAGCTAACGTATGCTGTGTATGATCTTGAATATGTAGTTTTAATAAGTAACAATAAATAAGCATGATAAAGAGAGCTTGCCAGTTTTTAAACAGCATATTGGCTTAGTGTAAAAGTTGTCTTTCAGAATGGAGAACCACAACTTCATTCAACATAGGACTTTGTTCAGAATCAAATTCAGTTTGGTCTTTTTCTTCTTAGGGAGTTTTAATGTATTAATAATAATTGTGGTGTTGAGACAAAGAAATACTCGCTTTTTTTCTCCCCAGAGTCTGTCTATAAAACAAAAATCTCAAAATGCTATTTGGCTTTAGGATGTGTGAATGATTTATTTCTTCCTCTGTTATAAGGTCATCTCTCTTATTGCTTATGGTTAATGTTCACTGACCTTTCCCAAGCAGTTTTGTGATGGTGAATGTGGGTTTGACGTGTACCCATAAGGAAGACTAATGACTGCTCTGACCCATTCCAAAGTAGGTGGTCACAGTGGCTCTTAAGTCCAGTCAAATGAACATGAGTGCAAGGTACAGAGGTGACTCACAACTCATATGCAGGTTCAGGTCTGTGGCTCAAATCACACTCCTGAAAGCATAGGGACTGTTGTTGAGGTGAAAGTCTGAAATAGCAAAAATGGGTCCACCCTTGACTCTAGGAGGATAAAGAGGTGGAATTCTCCTCTGAAAGCATCTCTTAGCTTTAGACAGAACTGTGACAGCTAGTGGGTGGTGGTGATTATGCCACCTATGCAGATGTGGCTGCAAAGAGGTCTGTGGGTTCTGGAGCAGTCTTTCATACAAACTCTTTTGATTTCTGTTGCACGGAGTTGCTCCCTGCCCCGTCCCCAGCTTGGACTCATGGGTTCATGGCTGCCAGAAGGGCCCTCCTCTGGGTCTCTCAGGTGTTATCCCAAGCCCCCGCCCTGTGGTCAGGACAGAGGCAGCTTCATTTGCAGTACGTGGGGCTCCCCAGAAGCAGGTTATGACTGCACTGTCACCACAGTGGCTTTGTCACCTGCCAGGCAGAGTGGTTATAGAGCGAAACAAGAACACACGTGACTTCTCCCTGGGCGTTTTGAGAGCCTGGCAGATTCTGTTGCACACAGAAGTTGATCCCGGATTGAGGGAACAATTATTTCTCTTTGATCTTTTTTCCCCCTATTTTTATTGACAAGAATCTTTAAACACAAATCTCTATTTTGAATGCCCTATCCAAAGTCCACTTTTGGAGCCTGTGCTTTTATTGTTGGATTATGCCAGATATTTTGGCTTTTTTTTCTTGGCAATAGGAACTGCTTAACTTAATTTTATGTTGAGAGAATTACACTGAGATAATACATATTATTTTCTAACAGGTAATTAACTTGGGCAAACCTCTTAAAAACCTCGGCACAGCAACCTTGAATATCCAGTGGCCAAAAGAAATTAGCAACGGCAAATGGTTGCTTTATTTGGTGAAAGTAGAATCAAAAGGATTGGAAAAAATAACTTGTGAGCCACAGGGTGAAATAAACTTCCTGAAACTAATGGTATGTTGATGCATCTGTCTCATGTCTCCATAGATGTTAATATAAGAGAAAGGGAAAATCATTGCTTGCCTTGGGAAACTGACATTCTGGCATGTTGAATTTTTTTTTCCTTTGGTGTCATAGTTTCTGTTTTGTTGTGAGTAACCAAGTCAGGCTGAGGATTTCTGCTGATTAGGGACCACTGTGGCATATAAGTCAGGGTCATTTTGTGCATGTTGAAGCAAATGACATTTTCTGAAGTTTGAAGGCCCAGTGTGACGTATAAGGACATGCCCTGGGGATGGGCCAGCCAATGTTAACTCCCAGTGGAATCAAGCATTACAGAACACACTGGCATCTTACAAGTGACCTTGAAGACTTTTCATTCTTTTTAAAATAGGAAATATTTATTGAGTACTTGTTATGTCTCAAGCACCATGCTAAGCATTAGGTTTGCATTTTCTCATTTCATTCTCTTGATCGTCTGATGAGGTATTTTTCTCATCCCCACCATTTCAGAGATGAGGACATTGAAAATCAGAGAGATTAACCTTCTCAGAGTCACTCAGCAGTTATGAGGGCAGTGCATTCATGCACAGCCCTGCTTGTTTTCAAAGCCTGCACTGTTAACCTCTCTCTGTACTGCTCCACACTTAAGTAACTATCTAGTCTATCATTTTTGCTCCATTTTGATAAAGACTTGCTTTGTTATTGCAAGTCTGCTTCTTTTAAATTCTAAGGTGACTGGGTATGACCAGTGTTCATAGTTGGTGGTTTATATTCATCAACTTGGAGAAACAAGATGGTCCACTATTCCTAATCTTTAAGAGAAATGCAGTTTGTTTAGTTATTTTTGGTTTTGCTGGGTCTTTGTTGCTGCTCATGGCTTTCTTCTGGTTGTGGTGAGCGGGGGCTACTCTTCCTTGCGCTGCGTGGGCTTCTCTTTGCAGCGGCTTCTCTTACTGTGGAGCACAGGCACATGGGCTCTCTGGTTGCAGTTGGCAGGCTCCAGAGCGTGGGCTCAGTGGTTGTGGCACATGCGCTTTAGTTGCTCTGAGGCATGTGAGATCTTCCCGGACCAGGGATTGGACCTGTGTCCCCTGCATTGGCAGGTGGATTCTTATCCATTGTACCACTGGGGAAGTCTGAAAAATGAAATTTTAAAGCATCTTCCTTGGCTTAGTTTTCAGTATTCTCCTTTGAATAAACCATGCTCGATCTTCTTCTACTTTCCCTTTTCCTCATTCCATGTCACTCATTCAGGATGTGCTTACTTTTTACAGTTACATTAGGTACTGATCTGAGTGCTTAGGGGCAGAGGAATGAGATTGGTTCCTGATCTCAGGATGCTCACAGTTTGGTGAGGAGACAGCAGAACAAAGAAAGCCTTTGTCTCACTCTGAGTTTTAAGGTTGGAATGAAAGAAAATTACCTTGAAAAATAAAGTTGAAGTGAGGTTGGTAATTAACACTTTATGATCTTACACTTCAATTATTTATGCACCTTGGTGCTGGCAGAAAGGTGAGGATTGTCAGTCGTGAATTTGGCACAATCTGGAAGGGTGTGCTCTGGAGATTTGTACAGTAATGCCACAAATTATACTTGGTGGAAGTATTTCAGATGTAATTCTTTTCAGGAGGCTCACAACTCAAGAAGGAAACGAGAAATTGCTGAAAGACAGACAGATGATGGCAGAAAATTTTCTTTATTTTCTGAAAGAAAATATCAGACCCTTGTGAGTATTTTTCAAGAGCTGTGAGTTTTCCAGGGGGTGGCGGGAAGGCCTTCCCCAGACCGTGGTGCTGTAAGTCCTGTTCTTCTTTTCTCCCCAGAACTGCAGTGTGAACGTGAACTGTGTGAACATCAAGTGCCCGCTGCGAGGGCTGGACAGCAAGGCCTCTGTGGTCCTGCGCTCGAGGTTATGGAACAGCACGTTTCTGGAGGTGTGACCCCCACCGCAGGCTGTGTCCCCCAAGCCGTCTGCCACCTGCTAGACCATTTCTCTTTTCACTCACGCTTTCACTCACTTTGTCTCCAAACAGGAATACTCCAAGATGAACTACTTGGACATTCTCGTGCGGGCTTCCATTGATGTCATTGCCGCCACCGAGAATATCAAGCTGCCCAACGCAGGCACTCAGGTTAGGATTCCACGGGCTTCACTTAGTTGCTCTCTCTCCTCCACCCCACGCCCATGGCCTGAGGACACGCTGTTCTGGACTCATGTCTCTCACGGCACTGATACTCCCTTTAAAGAGAAAGTAGGTCATGTCTTAAGGTGGTACCCACCCCAAGTTGTATTTCAGTAGAATCATGGAAGAAAGACGTGACTCGGGTCATCTCATTCTGCTGTGGATGGGACAGACTTGAGAGCTGTTGGCTCAAGGAGAGGAGGGGTGCACCTCCTAAGTCTAAAGATCCCACATCTTGTACCGCCTCTCATGCCAATGCCAATGTTGGCATACTCCTACTGATGGTAACCTCCCTGCGCTATGGGGGAGCTCTTGGCGTGTATGGCCAGTGGCAGTTATTAGAAACCATCTCTATATACGGATTGAGACTTGAATCTTCTAAGATCAGTTCCTGATTATGCCCCCTGGAACAAGTCCCAACATAAGTCCTCCTTCTCGGCCATGTAGCAGCCTTTGAAATAATTGAAGGAAATTGTCATGCTTTCTTGGACGTATCTCTCTTACTGTCTTCAAAGCTGACCACCCAGCTCTTCAATTATCTGTCCTGCCCGATGCAGCTGCACAGGTTCCAGATCTCTTCTCTTCCTGGGCCAGCTCCAGGAAGGAGAGCTGACGTGTGGTCTGCCTAGTTCAGCTTAACTTTACCTTCAATAGCCTCCCAGCTTCTATTAGTTCAGCCTAAAATGTGGTCTTTAAATGGTTGCTGAAGATGGTTTGCATTTCTGGCAGCTACTATTTTTCTGTTTGTGTTCTACTGAAACTTCCAGGTGTTTTCATCTGAATGTGCTGTCAAACTATATTTCCCACATCACACCCTTGAGCAGTTTTTTAAAATGTAAATACACGCCTTTAAGTGCATCCTCACATCTTGTGTGGTTTACTTTTGATCTGTTGTTTGGGCTTACAGCGTAATTTTGAGTCTTGATCATTTATTCTCTGATAACTTTCTTTCCTTGCAAGCTTTATCTTTTTAAAACCAAGAAGCATGGGTGTTTTCATGCAGGTAATTAAGAAAACTGTTGACCAGGACTAGCAGCAGAAGCTTGTGTATAGTAAAGGGTTCCTAGTTGGGGGTGGGGGGTCTGGCCCCATAGGGACTTGTATCAGGCTCTCAAAGTAAATGACTGCAGGTCACAGGTGGGAGTGTTTTGCAAAAGAGCGTGAATGGAGAAGAATGACTGTCCTAAAGCTGATCTACTGATGTACTTAAGGCAAATGTCTAGGCTTCAGTCCTTTGACCAGCTGAAATCCAGTGTGTCTCCCTGATGACCTTGGTTTCTGGAATATAGTGACCCTTAATTAAAATTTACCATCTCAACTAGAATACAAACATTTGTCTGGGCAAGTGCTAAATGGGGCAGGATGCTGGGGCATGTGGTGTAAACTGGGACTGTCCCATACTTAACCGGGATGTACCCTCACCTTGACCTTATGTTGTCTTTGTAGGTTACTCCTACCTTTCTACATCTTTTTAAAAATTTTAAATTTAATTTAATTTTTAGGGGGCACTGAGTCTTCCTTGTGCACAGGCTTGTTGTGGCATGTGGGCTCAGTTGCCCCTTGGCATGTGGGATCTTAGTTCCCCAACCAGGGATTGAACCCATATCCTGTGCTTTGGAAAGCAAATTCTTAACCACTGGACCACCAGGGAAGTTCCTCTACCTTTACTAATAAGGCATCATAAGGACTGTCAAACCACACCCTTCCTGAGAATCCTTTCTCTGCCTCTCTGACTAAAGGCAGTTGCTATAACTTTATGTAGCTTTAATCAGCAATCCTGAGATTCACTGAGCTTCAAAGAGAAGAAAACTTTAGAGGGAAGAAACTAATATTAATAAAGCACTAATTAAATGTCTGCCATCTACTAGATGCTTTACCTATACACTATCACTTAAACTGCAGGAGAATGCCAAGGTAGGCATTGTACCCACTTTACACAAAAGGAAGCAGGCATAGACAGGGGATGTCATTTGGGGTCCTGGATTGAAATCTATGCCATTCTGGCTTCTGGGCCGCTATTCTTTGACTCTGTAATACTTGCTCCCCATTAAGTCCCCAAATCTCAAGTTCAGATGAGAAAACTTGAGTCCAGGGAAGGTTGTCTGTCCCCCAGGGTCACAGGACCAGCATGTGGGGTAGAGGTAAGACCAGACCTTGGGCTTATGACTTCTCATCAAGTGCTCTTGTTTTCTTGAAGATGATGGAACTGAAGGCCATGGTGTCTAGACAATGAGGTTCTCTTGGGCATTTCATGTTCTCAGGGCTTTCAGAGCCCATGCCTACTAATGGGAATTGGAATCTTTGCTATACTACTACTTTATTTATTTAATAATTGGTAGATTTGAAAATGGATTAGTCTCATATCTGGAACCCATTTCTTTTTAAAACAGAGACTTTTTAATTTCTAGTCTTCTGTTACCTTTTCTATTAACTGATGTCTGAGATATAATAGCTCAGTTGTCATATCTACATGTTTCTTTAGAATTTTAAGGTGCAGTTTGGGGGTGTGGTCTAAAGTTTTCAAACTTAATTCAAGTGTCAAAATGCCTTCATTTTTTATTTCCTCACTTACTGAGGGTTTCAATTTCATTTTTATCTTGATTCTCTGTCTTTTCCAGTGTCTAGATTATTTTTCTTTGGACATGAAGCAAAGGAGGTTGAATAATTCAGCCTTGTCTTTTGGTCTTAATGTTGATATGTTTTCCCATTGCTTTTACTCTAATCCTGGCTTTAAAAAGATAAAAAAAATCTTTGTTTCCTTATAACCCAACCAATTTTAAGAGTTTTGTGTTCAATTCTTTTTTAAAATATTTATTTTTTTATTGAAGGATAATTGCTTTACATAATTGTGTTGGTTTCTGCCAAACATTAACATGAATCAGTCATAGGTATACATATGTTCTCTCCCTCTTGAACCTCCCTCCCACCTGTGTTCATTTCTTAATAAAACACATTTAAGATATTGTTAAAAGAAAAGTCAGGGAGAGCTGGTCACCCAACTGAACCAGATAAGATGGTTACTAAAATTTTAGCAGCAATTAAATTGATCCAGTTAACAAGCCAATTAACCATGGATGTACTGCAGCAGTGCCAGAGAAGCCTTCCTCACAAAAGTGCTAGAGAAGCAAAATTGAATAAGATAGTGTCAATTGTTAAGAATTTCATGGTCTAGGAGACAGTGAGTGGGGCTTGCCACGTGGTGCAGTGGTAAAGAATCCACCTGCCAATGTAGGAGACACAAGAGATTCAGGTTCAACCCCTGGGTCAGGAAGATCCCCTGGAGTTGGAAATGGCAACCCACTCCAGTATTCTTGCCTGGAAAATTCCATGGACAGAGAAGCCTGTGGGCCACAGTCCATGGGGTCCCAAAGAGTCAGACATGACTGAATGAACACAGGAGAGAGTGAACCAGGAGAGATTTGTTGAATTCAGCCAAGGAAGGAGGAAGTTTCTTACCGGTTGTACTTACATATCCCCACTTCATTCCTTCCCAAAGAAAGGCAATGCCAAAGAATGTTCAAACTACTGCACAATTGCACTCAGCTCACACCCTAGTAAAGTAATGCTCAACATTCTCCAAGCCAGGCTTCAGCAATATGAACTTCTAGATGTTCAAGCTGGTTTTAGAAAAGGCAGAGGAACCAGAGGTCAAATTGCCAACATCCGCTGGATCATCAAAAAAGCAAGAGTTCCAGAAAAACATCTATTTTTGCTTTATTGACTGTGCCAAAGCCTTTGACTGTGTGGATCACAATAAACTGTGGAAAATTCTGAAAGAGATGGAAATACCAGACTACCTGACCTGCCTCTTGAGAAACCTGTATGCAGGTCAGGAAGCAACATGGAACAACAGACTGGTTCCAAATAGGAAAAGGAGTACGTCAAGGCTGTATATTGTCACCCTGCTTATTTAACTTCTATGCAGAGTACATCATGAGAAACGCTGGACTGGAAGAAGCACAAGCTGGAATCAAGATTGCCGGGAGAAATACCAATAATTTCAGATACGCAGATGACACCACCCTTATGGCAGAAAGTGAAGAGGAACTAAAGAGCCTCTTGATGAAAGTGAAAGAGGAGAGTGAAGAAGTTGGCTTAAAGCTCAGCTTCAGAAAACAAAGATTATGGTATCCAGTCCTATCACTTCATGGCAAATAGATGGGGAAACAGTGGGAGCAGTGGCTGACTTTATTTTGGGGGGCTCCAGAATCACTGCAGATGGTGATTGCAGCCATGAAATTAAAAGACGCTTACTTCTTGGAAGGAAAGTTATGACCAACCTAGACAGCATATTCAAAAGCAGAAACATTACTTTGTCAACAAAGGTCCGTCTAGTCAAGGGTA
>NW_011494762.1:1882743-1897357 GCF_000754665.1 Bison bison bison
GACCAACCTAGACAGCATATTCAAAAGCAGAAACATTACTTTGTCAACAAAGGTCCGTCTAGTCAAGGGTATGGTTTTTCCAGTGGTCATGTATTGATGTGAGAGTTGGAATATAAAGAAAGCTGAGCACCGAAAAATTGATGCTTTTGAACTGTGGTGCTGGAGAAGACTCTTGGACTGCAAGGAGATGCAACCAGTCCATCCTAAAGGAGATCAGTCCTGGGTGTTCATTGGAAGGACTGATGTTGAAGCTGAAACTCCAATACTTTGGCCACCTGACGTGAAGAGCTGACTCATCTGAAAAGACCCTGATGCTGGGAAAGATTGAGGGCAGGAGGAGAAGGGGATGACAGAGGATGAGATGGTTGGATGGCATCACCGACTCAATGGACGTGGGTTTTGGTAGACTCCGGGAGTTGGTAATGGACAGGGAGGCCTGGCATGCAGCAGTTCATGGGATCACAAAGAGTTGGACACGACTGAGCGACTAAACTGAACTTCATTCCTAAGGAATAGGAAGAGAGTGGGTAAACTTCCTGCCTGCCAAAAATGAGAAAGAGTGTGATAAGTGGAAGTAGGCATGTTATTCTTCAGGGTGGAGGAGATTTTCATTTTTTGGTTCTAAATTCAGAGAAGGACTTGAGATGTGGATTCTTCTACAAGATGAATTTCTAATATGAAGAATACTCACTAAGGGGATGGTTTCCTTAATAGTTTTGTAAAAGATAACAAAAATACTTTCACTGGGTGAGTATCTTATACTAAAGTTCAATGAGAGTGGAGTGTATTACATTAAAGAGTGATTTAGGGAAACAGCTTTGGCTGGGGGAAAGCTCATGTGGTCTCAGCACTCCTCACTGGTGATGGAATTTAATGCATCAGCAGAATTAAACCCTTTTCCTCTGGACACATGATGGATGAGGTTCACATGCACAGGTCATCCCTGTGGAAATGCCTAGATTTTAATGCAAGCAAAACAATTTTTTTGTTTGTTTGTTTTTGAAGTTGGAGTAGTTTCTACTGGCCTGAACCTGTCATTTTTCATCAGTAATAGTTGCTGTGACGAGATGAGACAAGGTGTCCAGAGCTCTGGGAATCTCAGCTCATAGTTTGTCTGCCCCCTCCTGATTCTAAGGCCAGCTCCACTTCCCTCCTATTCTCAGTCCCAGCTGGAGAATGACTGTCAAAATGCACACGCACACACCACACAGAGTTGACAGTTTAAGGAAACAAACAATAAAGTCTTGCTGACCGGCCTCTCTTGCCTTCCTGCGGCGTGGCCTTACACACACACACACTGAGTTTGCAGAGCACATCCGAACCTTAAATGTGTGGCCCAGAGCCTAGCATTCGTCCTCAGTCTGATGCACAGTGACTTGTTTTAGTTTCTAAAAGGCTCCAAGATCTGATTTGAATGGTAGCCAGACCTGGGGCTTAGAGCTCTCGGCTGAGTTCCTGCTTACACTGCACCCGACTCCTAACCCCACAAAATAAAAAACTACCTTGTTCAGCCCTTATGGCTGTCGGATTGCAGCAGTTTTGGGGTGTGGTTTCCCTCTAAGAGCATCCATTTGAAAGACTGGTACCGTGGTGATAGGGCTGATTCCTCTGTCTGTGGACCAGTGTCTACTCTCCACTTCAAAAGGCTTCATCAGGGCTTATTGGTAAAAATGAGAATGGCCCTTCCAAGTCATCACCTTGCCCATGGATACTGTGTGGCTTGCCTGTGCTACATACTAGGGAAGCAGAGTTAAACGAGATAAAGCATGTGTGTGTGCATGCTGCTAAGTCGTGCCCGACTTTGTGCAACCCCATGGACTGTAGCCCGCCGGGCTCCTCTGTCCTTGGAATTCTCCAGGCAAGAATACTGGAGTGGGACCTGTTCCCTTCTACAGGGGGTCTTCTGGACCCAAGGATTGAACCTGCATCTTTTGTGTTTCCTGTACTGGCAGAGGATTCTTGACCACTGTGCACCTTGGAAGCCAAGATAAAGCACAGGCTGGTGGAAGTAATCTTTTTAGTTTAGGATTGTCTGACTTAGCACTCATATCAACTATGTTATTTCTTTACTGGTCTCTCACCATTCTCTCTCCCCTACTTCATGGGTACCTCTCTGCTTCAACCAGTAATCTCAAGAAAGAGTTGTTTTAGCTTAAAGCTAGGACACCTGTGGAGGTGATGGTATTCCAGTTGAGCTATTTCAAATCCTGAAAGATGATGCTGTGAAAGTATTGCAGTCAATATGCCAGCAAATTTGGGAAACTCAGCAGTGGCCACAGGACTGGAAAAGGTCAGTTTTCATTCCAATCCCAAAGAAAGGCAATGCCAAAGAATGCTCAAACTACTGCACAATTGCACTCAGCTCACACACTAGTAAAGTAATGCTCAAAATTCTCCAAGCCAGGCTTCAGCAATACATGAACCGTGAACTTCCTGATGTTCAAGCTGGTTTTAGAAAAAGCAGAAGAACCAGAGATCAGATTGCCAACATCCGCTGGATCATGGAAAAACCAAGAGAGTTCCAGAAAAACATCTATTTCTGCTTTATTGACTATGCCAAAGCCTTTGACTGTGTGGATCACAATAAACTGTGGAAAATTCTGAAAGAGATGGGAATACCAGACCACCTGACCTGCCTCTTGAGAAACCTGTATGCAGGTCAGGAAGCAACAGTTAGAACTGGACATGGAACAACAGACTGGTTCCAAATAGGAAAAGGAGTACGTCAAGGCTGTATATTATCACCCTGCTTATTTAACTTCTATGCAGAGTACATCATGAGAAACGCTGGACTGGAAGAAACACAAGCTGGAATCAAGATTGCCGGGAGAAATATCGATAACCTCAGATATGCAGATGACACCACCCTTATGGCAGAAAGTGAAGAGGAACTCAAAAGCCTCTTGATGAAAGTGAAAGTGGAGAGTGAAAAAGTTGGCTTAAAGCTCAACATTCAGAAAACAAAGATCATGGCATTCGGTCCCATCACTTCATGGGAAATAGTTGGGGAAACAGTGGAAAGTGTCAGACTTTATTTTTCTGGGCTCCAAAATCACTGCAGATGGTGACTGCAGCCATGAAATTGAAAGACGCTTACTCCTTGGAAGGAAAATTACGACCAACCTAGATAGCATATTCAAAAGCAGAGACATTTGCCAACAAGGTCCGTCTAGTCAAGGCTATGGTTTTTCCTGTGGTCATGTATGGATGTGAGAGTTGGACTGTGAAGGAGGCTGAGCGCCGAAAAATTGATGCTTTTGAACTGTGGTGTTGAAGACTCTTGAGAGTCCCTTGGACTGCAAGGAGATCCCAACTGGTCCATTCTGAAAGAGATCAGCCCTGGGATTTCTTTGGAGGGAATGATGCTGAAGCTGAAACTCCAGTACTTGGGCCACCTCATGCGAAGAGTTGACTCATTGGAAAAGACTCTGATGCTGGGAGGGACTGGGGGCAGGAGGAGAAGGGGACGACAGAGGATGAGATGGCTGGATGGCATCACTGACTCGATGGATGTGGGTCCTGGTGAACTCTGGGAGTTGGTGATGGACAGGGAGGCCTGGCGTGCTTCGATTCATGGGGTCACAAAGAGTCGGACACAATTGAGCGACTGAACTGAGGACACCTGTTGGGGAAAGGGGAGGCAAGAGGAAGTGAGTCAGGAGGCCCTCCCCTGGGCTGAGAGCTTAAGTGAAACTTCATTGAGACCATAACAGGAAACATAGTAGCTGATAAAGGTTGTTTATGCGGTTAGAGTTTAGAAAACTCTTAATGTGAATTCTGTTTCTGTTAAAGATGTTTAAAGAAAAGCAGTTCCTGCTTTTAAGTATATTCTGTAAGAGCAGGTTGAAAACTTGTTTTCTAGTATAGATAGAAGTACTTTAAGAGTTGTTTTTTTTTTTTTTTTTAAGTGTTCTAGTATAGTAGTATTGGATCACAGTGTAGACATGGAAGCATTTTCGGCAGCATCCAGAATTCAACACTAATGTAGAATACTTATCTAGAAACACTTCTGAGGAGTTAAATTGTTCTCTCTTAAGTTTTCTTTACCCTTCACTTTATATTCTTTAAATTCAAAAATAGCAGAAACTTCAAAGTGATAGATGAATAATCAGTATAGTTTACAAAATCATATTTATAGCTTTCACCAGGTCTTTTATAAGCTTTGAAGATTAGTTTCCTGAAAAAAACCTTCTGGCATCACAGAAATCCACTTGAATTCTAAACTCACATAACCAAATTGTTGCAAATTACCATAAGCAACTTTTTAGATTTCTGAATAAACACTTCTATTCAATTGGTATTTGCCAGCTATCAAGTATTTAGAGCTTAAACTTCTCATCAGCTGCTGCTTAAAGCTGTAAGCTGCCTCTGAATGAATCCAGAGTCTCGTTTGTATGTACACATTGTCGTAATAAATGACTGCAAGCCATTTCAGAAAATTTTATTCTTTACGAGCATCTTTAGTTTGTTATCCAAACTCAGGTTTGGCTTCTCATAACCCAAGAATCCAATACTGAGAGACAAGTGTTAGGTAAAAGAAAAGAAAGCTTTATTGAGGAATCTAGCAATCCTGGGGAGAAGGTAAACTCATGTCCCAAAGAATCAACTGCCCAGGTTTTGTTCTGAGATTACTTAGGGAAGAGAGGAAGGGGCTATGTGCTGGGGAAGAGGTAATCTTCTGTTTTCAAAGATGACCATCACAATCCTGTGGTTCCAAGTAACTGTCAGGTTTGAACCATAAAGCTTTGGTCTGCTGAGAGGGCCCCACTGGGTCCTGCTTGCTTTTAACCTTAAGGGAAAATTAGAATGGTGTCAGTAATGCAGCTCCATTCCTCTTTTATATTTCATAACATCTTTAAAATATGAGTGAGGAATGTAGGCTAATTGTGCATAAATGGACCGTTTTGTTGCCATTGTTGAATGCTTGATTAAGAGAGGGTGATTGTTCTCAAAAAGATACCAGGTTATATTAATGTAGATATAACAAGATTGGTTGTATCCCTCTGGGTAATTGTTGAAACTTGCTGTTGATTAAATGATGGTTCATTATACAATTTTCTCTACTTTTATTATAAAAATTTATAAAAGGTAAGTTAGCACAGAAGCAATTATTTCATCAAAACATAATTCAGCATTTTCCAGGTTCTGGCAAAAGAGCTCCAAGAAATGCCTCTTGAAGCAATATTCCATTACTAAAGGAAAGGAACTCACACCAAAAAGACACGTCATCCATCTGTAGGCTACATTGACCAAGTGTATCTAGAAGCAGAATTAGTGATCCAAACTCAGGGTTTAATTCTCACCCGAGTTTGTAATGGTCTTGCTTTCCTTTACGCCCCATAGGTTCGCGTGACTGTGTTTCCCTCAAAGACTGTAGCTCAACATTCAGGAGTACCTTGGTGGATCATCCTAGTGGCCATTCTTGCTGGGATTTTGATGCTTGGTCTATTAGTATTTTTACTGTGGAAGGTAAGTCATATCTGGGACTTGAGTTTTGTGATATAAACTTTATTTCAGGTTTTCTTTTTAAAGTAAATTAACACTGATAGTACATACATTTTTCATTGCTTCTTTTCCCCAACATTTTATTCTATGAAATGTTTCCAAAATACAGCAAACTCAAGAATTATATAATGAAGATCTGAATACCTATCTAATATTTTGTAAAGGAACACTATTTATATAAGAGGTTTCTTAAGTGTGTAAATTTCAGTGTTTTCACATATAATATAGCATGTTTGGCAGATAATAATTTTTTAAATTTTACCACTATGACCATTTCTTTATTGCTGATCAAATTCTGAATCTAAGCCAAATTGGTTATCACCCTAATCAGAATCTGTATCCCTATTAATTTCAATTTTTGTAAAGAAATGTTCATGGCAGCAATGGGGGCTTGTTACAGTTGCAGCTAGATTAGGAAATAGGAAAGCATGAAATCAATGAATCCCAAAGTGGTCACCATAGCCTATGTCAAGCATAAGGAAGGTCTGTGTTTAATATGATGTACTTCATTATAGTCTGGTCCTGTAAATATAATGTAGTATCTTCCCTCTGCTTTCTACCAGTAAATAGTCGACATTACAAAAAATGCATGAGATGTCACGTACTTTTCTTGGCAAAAGTTATCATCTATAGATCTTGGGTTATTCTCAGGTAGTAATGGAGATTCACAGACTTTTATCAACAGTCCCCAAAAACTCAAAACAAAGTTTGTAATGACTTATTTGGCAACTCAACTTGACATGATGTGAAGAGAGGATATTTATAGTCTCTATCCTTTACTCAGTTCTAAAACATTAGGATAATTACTGTGACATTATGTATGCAGTGTATTACTTTTCTAAAAGGCCGGAAATTTGGGGTTTCCAAACATGTCTGGTCTAGAGGCAAAGGATGATGAAACTCAGCTACTAGTCCCTAGGATCAAACTATCTTTATCTTTTCTTTGGATCCAAGTATAATGGACAAGGACTTAAGATAGTCTCACTTTCAAATATTGGGCATCTCTTTTTGCTTTATTTTTCCAAGTAACTTCCTTTTGCCAAGATAATTTTGAGATAGTTTTTGGGCATCCTCCAGTCGTGTGATTGAAGTTTGGTATCTGCTCATGCCAAGACCCATCCTCCCAGGGGAAGTCAGCCAGCCCTACCTGATGTTTACTTTAGACAGTAGGTTTGTCTGAGTGCAGCCAGCTGATATAGGAGATGCTCTGGAAATTATTTGGATATCAAAAGCTGAATGTGAGGTTTGATATTTGAGGATGGCCTTCTATTGCTCTCCAGAAGAGGTCCTATAAGGACAGTCTTTTCCTATATCTCTATATTTAGAGTGACCTAATCTGAGGAGCACAGATTACTATCACTTAAACGTTATGTGATGGCTCAGAATTTGGGAAAGTGAGAGCAATCATTATTTCATGATGGTATGTTCAAATTTATATTGTGATTTACCCCACAAAGGCCTCAAGTAGATGGCACTTATCCCTTCAAATTCACTGAAAAGGACAGGAATATATTCAGTATCTCTTTATTTGGATTTGTGCTAAATCTTAGAGAATTTATTCTTACACTTTGAATCAGTAATCTACAGATGTCAATCTTGCATAGTTAGACTCCATATCCCCTGCAAGAAGAAAGTGTGTACTGAGTTGTGTCCAACTTTTTGCAGCCCCGTGGACTATAGCCCATCAGGCTCCCCTGTCTGTGAAATTTCCCAGGCAAGAATGCTAGAGTGGATTACCATTTTCTCCTCCAGGGGATATTCCTGACCCAGGGATCGAACCCCTGTCTCCTGCATTGGCAGGCAGATTCTTTACCACTGAGCTACCTGGGAAGCCCCGCAAGAAGAAACTACCCAAAACTATGATCAGATGTGTAAATATTTTCCCTTTTAGAATGATTTTGGCCCTTAGGATTTGTTACAAATAGAAAAATCAATTTCCTAGTGTCATCCATATAAATATTTGACCAGAGACCCATGGTAATAGAGTTGGGTTAATTGACGTCACTGGGGCTTCCCAGGCGGTGCCATGGTAAAGAATCTGCCTGCCAAGCAGATCCCTGGATCAGGAAGAGTCCCTGGAGAAGGAAATGGCAATCCAGTCCAGTGTTCTCGGCTGGAAAATTCCATGGACCAAGAAGCCTGGTGGGCTATAGTCCATGCAGTCTTTATAAAGAATCAGACAGGACTTAGCAACTGAGTATACAGCACACTTGATGTCACTGTGTCATATGGTATGGGGTCCGTTCCCTTTTGGTTGATCCATAGTGGTCTCTTTGTAAGCAAGCTGTAAGTAGGAAACAGGTTAAACTTTGAGATTTTTCTTTTGTTTAGCTTTTATACACAGAACTGTAACACTGACTAAATACCTTGCTTCCTTGTAGTGTGGTTTCTTCAAGAGAAATAAGAAAGATCACTATGATGCCACATATCACAAGGCTGAGATCCATGCTCAGCCATCTGATAAAGAGAGGCTTACTTCTGATGCGTAGTATTGATCTACTTCTGTAATTGGTAATTGATCAATGTTTTTTAATTGCTAGCTGTGGAACCTGCTATGGTTGTGGTGGCTAACTTTAAAAGCAACAGCTTGCTGTGTGTGTCCCATTAACAGACGTTTTCCAAATGTCCACACTGGCTTGCCTTGCTTGAATTTATTTCATTTCACTTGAAAGCTTAGTGTTGTTTTTTTTTTAAGTGCACAAAGAATCTTTCGTTGCAGGTGAGCTACTTTTTGTTGTTAATAGACATCATCCACAGCAATGAAGAAAACTGCTATCTACGTACACATAGGAGGTGTTAGACCTCTACAGTAGACCAGTTTCCCACGTGTTGTTAATCTAGTATGTAGCTTACCACTTGGAATTTCAAAGATGCATAAGAAATCATCCCAGATTTCTTGTCCATTTTGGAATTTCCCACAGAAGTTTGTGTTGACTGCCTAATTAACCTGTTGCATGTTGGAAACATTGTGTTTCTCTTTAAGAGAGGGCTTTCTCACTGTCATCTTTTTGATTTTCGTGCTATAAAATGATGGGGCAAGGCTTCGGAATGCTTTTATTGTTGCTCAGAAATTGTTTTATGCTGGCTAAGCATGCAACTTCCTTTCCCTGCATATCTACTACAAGTCAAAGACCATTACAACAAACTCTTCACTACTGGCGTGACAGACATTATGGTTGACTTCAGAAGATGATTCTTTGCCAACATGGCCTTCAGTTTACAAAAGTTTAATATAAAAATGCTGTGGACAGTTTATTCAAAATGTTGTAATGGAGTTTGACCTTGTTCCATGTTCCTAGAAATTTTTTTCAGCCCTGGGTCTCAGCTGATTTTAAGTTCATGTTTGGCTTCTCTTATTTGTAACTCCATGGAAACAGGAATTGGCAGCAATTCCTTTTTCCATTTCTGTGGGCACCAGAGGGTAGAATTACCCCTGTAATCCCTTTCCATGGCCCTGTCATGACGAATCCCAGCATTTCCATTTCAGTTTATGTATCACCCCGATTTCTTCTTTGTTTAAATGGGGCAGTAGTCACACTATGTGACAGATAGGTGTTTTGGCTTTTTTGCAGAAAATAGAAAAGACCTTAGAACAAAAATTCTTGTCCCATTTTCCTCACCGATTTAGTGATAAATTTGTGATAAATAGTGATAAATTTGTACATAATTTTATTTTGCCCCATGCCATTTTTATAGCTTAACATCATTCAAAACAAATGTTCT
This sequence comes from Bison bison bison, assembly GCF_000754665.1. Classification (NCBI taxonomy): domain Eukaryota; kingdom Metazoa; phylum Chordata; class Mammalia; order Artiodactyla; family Bovidae; genus Bison; species Bison bison. The sequence continues at coordinate 1,891,972 of NW_011494762.1, forward strand.
ATGCCTATTGATGTCGCATAGTAAACACATTAATCAACTATTCTAAGTATCTTCCTCATCCATCTTTTATCTGCATTTAAAAATTAAAGACATATTTTTAAAAAATACATATATATTTTATTAAAAAAATTCAGTCTGACTTAAGAATTTCCAGGTATGTTCCCAATAAAAACCTACTTTGGATAAGATTGAATATGTTTTTACAGATTAATAAAATATATATTCATTAATAATCTAAGTGTAAGTGCTGTATTTTTGCCAAAAAGGAAAGAAATTAGAGGATGCTCTGAAATTCAATCTAGTGATAGTTTCTCAAATTCTTTGTGGTACATGAATGATTTTATTGCAGGACACAGTCACTGCATGATTTATTAATGAAACAGCTTAGTTTGGAAGCTTCATTTGGAAATCCAGGCAGTATAAATTACATCTTAGCTATTAAGAAAGATGTACTGGAGCCTAGAAGGAGAGGAGATTAAATCACCCATTTCAAGTAGTAATTTGTAAAATATTTGTGACCTGATTTCCATTTTGTTAGTGGAAGAGGGGCATGGAATAATCTTTGGTTTATGACCTTGAAAAAAAGTTGTTCTTGAAATTAACATGATGTTCTAGTAATCTGAAAGTTAGATCTTTTACATATAATATGGTGATTATAAAAAAATGGAAGCACTGTTTCATAAACTCTTCAACTCTTAGAGGTAACTAACATTGCTATAATAAGACAGAAAGACAAGATGGGAAAAGGGACTTTTCTTCCAGTTTTACAGCTGTTCTCTTCTGTTTATCCTCACCGGCTATTACTATTTTTGACCTATTAGTTCCTTCTTAAAAGAAAACCATGTCTTTTATTCTTTGTCCCAGTCTAAATTTAGGCATAGCTGAACAGAAAGCTTAGATATTACCATCTAGTGGACTTGCCCTTCTTGGAATTACTTAATTTGTGTCTGTTTCTTTCTCCCCCCGTCTCCAGTGTGGATTCTTTAAACGCTCTAGGTACGATGATAGCGTTCCCCGATACCACGCTGTAAGGATCCGGAAAGAAGAGCGAGAGATCCCAGATGAAAAATATAATGATAACCCTGAAAAAAAACAGTGGATCACAAAGTGGAATGAAAATGAAAGCTACTCCTAGGGAGGCCAGAAAAGCTTCACAGTATCCAAACTGCTTTATTTTTTCCCCAACCCAGACACTCAGATGGATTGAAAAACCTGTTCAATATCTGAATACTGATTTCAGACAGACTGCACAACAGTACGGGCCTACAATTTTAACTGTGGACATTGTTACGTGGCCCGAGGCTCCCGTTTTGCACAGCCAAATTGAAGGCTGTTGGAATGGATTTTTCTTTAACTGCCTTAATTTAACGTTCCGGGTTGCCTTTGTTTTTGACTTACTTGTGCTGGGGAAGGGCCTGCCCGGTTACTCTTACACGACATCCTTCCAAAGGTGTAGCTGGAAGAAGGCACCGTGACCCCTGCGCCAGAGTGACCGTCCCAGCCTTGGCACCACCTCTGCCAGCGTTCTTCTCAAAGGATGGGAGAACATGCCAGTTAACTGTCCTGCATCACAACCCTATGCCATCAGGGTAACTGTGTTCAAACTAAAGTGCTCCCATAAATTAAATGTGCAATAGAAGGTAATGTTGCCATCCTGCCATCTTTTTCCATTTCCTAGACGTGTGAATACCTGCTCACGCCAAATACACACAGGTTTCATTTCCCTTTCACTAAAACACACAGGCATAACAGATTTGAATGCTAGTTATACTTATTTGTATATGGTATTTATTTTTCTTTTTCACAAACCATTTTGTTATTGACTAACAGGCCAAAGATTCTCCAGTTTGCCCTTCAGGTTGGATTAAGCAATCAGAATCAGAACATAAGAGGTCACTGGTTGGACCTCAATTACTGACTGCCTAAAGAACATAGTAAGTCTTTATAGATATAGCAGAGAGTTGTTATACTTTACAGATAAAGTATAAGTTTAAGTTATTAACTCCCTTCATGACAGCACTATCCTCTCCCTCCAAACCCAAAACATTTAAGAAATAGAATTTAACTGTGAGATGTGTAATTCTTAAAGACAGAAGATATTTTTTAGTTTAGCCCTGTGTGATATTTCTGATTTTCCTGCTGTAACCACCAGGAACTCTTGGAAATAATGGGATTGTTTGCTGGACTTGAGTGCAGTCTAGTCACTGCTGAAAATGTTGTATATTCAGGACTTGAAAGAAACAGTGAGTGCCGATGGTGGACCCAAACCCATCCAGTGTAAGACTACTGAATACCTGATACCAAGAGTCTGAACATCATGGCTTCGAAGTTTTACAATATTATTGGAATCATTTAATCAATGAATCCATGTTCTGTTTTTTGCTTTGTTTCCTCCCCTGTCTGCATCCCCCAAAATAACTACTCTGAAAAGAACTTTAAATTGTTTAATTTTAAAGATGAAGGGGAGGGAGGAGGAAGTTATTATTATATACATTCAATAGAGATTGAATAGCTGGAAAGCTAAATTTTAAAAAATTACTGTACTTCAAAATGTTAAGTTACGGGGGTACAGCAACAAACAGGTGCTAATTTGTTTGGCTGTAGTATAAGTAGCATCTCAAAATCTTTTAAAAGAACAAAATACAGCTATATGTGACATTGATGCTTTTGCGTTTTGTTTTTTTTTTTTTCCAGAAATCTTATGCCCTTAAGATATTAGTTGTGCTTTGGAATTTTCAAAACAAAAATAGTTTTACAGATGATATTTTGTTTACAGAAATTTCTCTAAAATAGGTCATAACAATGTTTAAAATCTCAGTTTCTTGCTCAGATAACTTGGAACCCAGTGCGCTGGCTTATAGGTTGCTGAGAAGCTGATATTTTGAAAGTGTTTATAGACCTTTGTTATAAAAATGAATGTCCTAAAAAGGGGGGCGGGGTGCAAGGGTGGTTCACCAACAAAAGAAACAGGAATGTAGTGGTGTTTATAGTTGTTAAAAATGTCATCTCAAGTCAAGTCACTGGTCTGTTTGCATTTGATACATTTGTATACTAACTAGCATTGTAAAATTATTTCATGATTAGAAGATACCTGTGGATATTTGTATAAAAGTGTGAAATAAAAATTTTTTTATGAAAATGTTTGTGGCTTAGAAACACAGCATTGTACATGTGAAATTATAAATAACCTGACTTGCCTTTCTTTTTATTGCATCAAGCTGAACGATAAAGGTTTTGGTGTTTTTATTTATGGGACACTAAGAATAATCTCAGATCAGCCAAAGATATTAATGCTCCACAGAATGCAATGTAAATGTGATTTTTTTTCCTCTCTTGGCTTTACTGTTTGTTGAGAATATTTTCAAAAGAAAATGATCTGAAAGGTGGTTTGTTCAAGATATCTGCAAATTGGGAGTTGTGTGTAAGCACTGATTGATCTGCTTCAAAGGCTTATTATGCCTCTGAAGGATAGGGTGTCAGCTAGCAGTGACACATGGCTCAAAGGAAAAAGTTCTTACGGCTAAGTTGCTTTCTTCTTAGAACACACTTTCACTGTGACAGCAGTCCACCTGTGACCTGCCTCATTATACTGATTACCAAGCACTGACTAGGCAGAATTGACAGGTCAGAAAATATTTTCTTCATCAGTGGATTTCATTTAAATTTAAGCAGCTTTTTGAAACTTCTCTAGCCGGACTGTCACAATTTAATAAATGGAAGGCATGTATATAGTGTGCAGACAATATAGCATGCCCTGGCCTGAATAAATTTTCCATCATAAAATGTCCAGTCTATTAGGGAATAGTTTTCCATTGTACTTGGTATTATATGTTATGTCTTAGCCTTGTTAGTTCTTTGAAGGTCAGACCAGTGATGTTAACCATCTAAAGAAATGAGTGATAGGTACTTTTTAGACAGGCCAGTGGCTGGGACTTTATTAACCACAGTCCTACGGGTATACCCAGTGTAAGTCACTGCAGTGATGTGTAGTCAGTGGTTAGGAGCATGTGTAACTGGTTTGGCTAGGGCTGTGGCATAAATGCCCTTGGCAGAGGTCATGGTAGTGCGTTATGGGACTCCTGGGACTCTGCTTCCTTCTCTTCCTCACAAAAATCAGAGATGCCTCAGAGTGTGATAGTGGTATTCATACAGGGGACCCTTGGACCTGTCTGTGAACACTGACATGTAATTGTTGGTTGCAGATTACTTGCTACAACCTCGCAGCATATCATGCAGAGTTATGGCTTATGCCATGCCCCTGTGGTTGAGAATATTCTAGAATGTGGGGTAGATGTTGGTGGGAAATGCCTTACATTTTCCGGACCAGGAAAGTAAGGATAAGCTCCAGCCTTCTATCCTGGATGAAAACATCTTAGTAAGAAACTTAGCCCTAGTACAATGAGGACATTGTGGGAAAACAGGCTGGGACTGACGGGCTGTTTTGTTTTAAAGGAGAAAAATGGTAAAATGTTGTAGGTGACTGGCTTCCACATAAATAACATTCCCAGAGCTAAGAAAGCAGGAACGTGGAAGGGTTATTTGATGAGCTTGAAGCCGAAGTAAATGATTAAAGGCAGTTCCTCGAGCTCAAAGGATGAGTGGTCCGTCCTTTGGACTTCTGTAGTCTACCCTCTTGCATTGAGCCTCAAGGAGAGAAAATGAACTTCAGGATGATTTCAAGAGTGGCTACTGCAATGAAGCCAGGGGGCATCTGTTCCACCACTCGTTCTGATTGTGATCAAGTGGCAAGTAACTTTTCTTTCTCTTAAAAATAGGTTTTGCCTTCTCTGGCCCAGCTCTCTGAGAGTGCTGTGAGCCAGTGGCTGAGGCCACGTCTGCAGAGGTGTTACCAACAGACCCATTTAGGAGGGAAATGTTACAAAGGGATTCCTGGTTAAATCCTGGACAGGTAGGTGAACTCTAAAACAAGTCAGGGAGAGAAAATGGGTCTAACACAGTTCAAAGTGGACCACAAAGGGAAAAGCTAACCGGGTGACGGTTGATGACTACACTGGAGTGAAGGAAAAGTGTGACTTTCATCAGATCAGATCAGTCGCTCAGTCGTGTCCAACTCTTTGCGACCCCATGAATCGCAGCACGCCAGACCTCCCTGTCCACCACCAACTCCCAGAGTTCACTCAGACTCACGTCCATCAAGTCAGTGATGCCATCCAGCCATCTCATCCTCTGTCGTCCCCTTCTCCTCCTGCCCCCAATCTCTCCCCCTCCTGCCCCCAATCTCTCCCAGCATCAGAGTCTTTTCCAATGAGTCAACTCTTCGCATGAGGTGGCCAAAGTACTGGAGTTTCAGCTTTAGCATCATTCCTTCCAAAGAAATCCCAGGGCTGATCTCTTTCAGAATGGACTGGTTGGATCTCCTTGCAGT
>NW_011494762.1:1897551-1901759 GCF_000754665.1 Bison bison bison
CCATACATGACCACAGGAAAAACCATAGCCTTGACTAGACGAACCTTTGTTGGCAAAGTAATGTCTCTGCTTTTGAACATGCTATCTAGGTTGGTCATAACTTTCCTTCCAAGGAGTAAGCGTCTTTTAATTTCATGGCTGCAGTCACCCCATCTGCAGTGATTTTGGAGCCCAGAAAAATAAAGTCTGACACTGTTTCCTCTGTTTCCCCATTTATTTCCCATGAAGTGGTGGGACCGGATGCCATGATCTTCGTTTTTGAATGTTGAGCTTTAAGCCAACTTTTTCACTCTCCACTTTCACTTTCACCAAGAGGCTTTTGAGTTCCTCTTCACTTTCTGCCATAAGGGTGGTGTCATCTGCATACCTGAGGTTACTGATATTTCTCCCAGCAATCTTGATTCCAGCTTGTGTTTCTTCCAGTCCAGCGTTTCTCATGATGTACTCTGCATAGAAGTTAAATAAACAGGGTGACAATATACAGCCTTGATGAACTCCTTTTCCTATATGGAACCAGTCTGTTGTTCCATGTCCAGTTCTAACTGTTGCTTCCTGACCTGCATACAGGTTTCTCAAGAGGCAGGTCAGGTGGTCTGGTATTCCCATCTCTTTCAGAATTTTCCACAGTTTCTTGTGATCCACACAGTCAAAGGCTTTGGCATAGTCAATAAAGCAGAAATAGATGTTTTTCTGGAACTCTCTTGCTTTTTCCATGATCCAGCGGATGTTGGCAATTTGATCTCTGGTTTCTTTGCCTTTTCTAAAACCAGCTTGAACATCAGGAAATTCACGGTTCACATATTGCTGAAGCCTGGCTTGGAGAATTTTGAGCATTACTTTACTAGCGTGTGAGATGAGTGCAATTGTGTGGTAGTTTGAGCATTCTTTGGCATTGCCTTTCTTTGGGATTGGAATGAAAACTGACCTTTTCCAGTCCTGTGGCCACTGCTCAGTTTTCCACATTTGCTGGCATATTGAGTGACTTTCATCGTAGTCAGCAAAGCTTAAATGCCCTGACCCTGGAGTATCTCTTTATCAGGCTGCTTGTGCTGGGGTCATGGAAGTGGGCAGAGACATATCCATGTTAGCAGGGGTCAGATAAAATTTCTCACATGCTATTGACACACTGTCCTTCTAGAACATCTCCAAGAAATCTCAAACTCTAGGAAAAGAGTATGCTTCTTTCCCTATCTCAAAGCCTAGCAGATAAGTATTCAGTTCAACAGTAACCAGCAGATTTAAGTGGGTGTTCTGTCAAGATCTTGTTATATGGAGATAGTTAGATGTGGTTTCATTATTTCCTTCCCAATTGGAAATAAAATTTATAGATATGTTCCCAGGCTCTGGGGACACACATACAAATAAGGGCACTGGCTCTGCCCTTTTACAGGAAGCTTATCCAAAACAACAGGTGGTACTGACAAACAGGTAATCTACTTTACATAAATGTGCTCAGTCAGTCAGTCATCTGACTCTGCAACTCCACGCACTGTAGCCCACCAGGCTCCTCTGTCATGGGATTTTCCAGGCAACAATACTGGAGTGGGTTGCCATTTCCTTCTCCATTACATAACTAGCAGAATTAAAAATCTTGTGTCAGGGTATCAATGGTTGACACATCAGGTTAGTACCTGGTCCTACATGGGTAGAACTTGCCTCTAGAACCAACCCCATTCCTATAAAGTTGGGAGTAGTCTACTCTCAATCTGGGCTCCTTATTTATTTATTTTTTCACTTAACGCTGCCTCCTCCAGGAGCGGCGCGCCGGCCGTCGGCCCGAGTGGAGCCGCCACCGAGGAGCCGAGCGGGCTGCCCCACGCCCACCTCCTGGGCTCCCTATTTAAATTCCTAAAAAACATTAAAAAAAAAAAAAACAAAAAAACCAACAACAACAAAACCCAGTGCCGAGAATTCATGTCAGACTGACTCCATCAGAAACTCTTCAGTGTGGAATCCAGGCATCCGTACTATTTGAGCCTTCCCTGGTGACTCTTAACGTATAGCTAAGGTTGAGAGCTGCTTCTAAAGCACTGGACGGCTTCTTCAATATTTATGGCAAGGGCTCTGCCCTCTGTGTGTAAATGCCTTATTGCTGCGTGTGAGGTTTCCAGTGCACCAGTAACAAGAGCTTGGAAGTTAGAGACATATTTGCCATAAAGTAGGAGGCAATGAATAGGATGTGTAAGAGTGAGGCTGCAGTCAGACTGCCAGGGTGTGAAACAGTTTCCCCTCTTATAACTCCCATGAGTGACTGACATGTCTGTGCCCCAGTTTCTCTATTTGTAAAGTAAGATTGATATTAGTACCAATCTCATGGGTTCTTAAAAGGAATGATGAGAGGATCAGAAAATGTTCACTAAATGTTAGTTTAATAATTACACTTGTTATGTAGAACCATAAAATGTTAAAATAGGAAGGAAACATGGAAATCTAGTTCTACTTTCTCATTTCACAGATGAGGAAATATAGTTTACCTGTTGCTGACCTGTCTCCTCATCTAGGTTTTTCATACCCCTGGGTTTACCTGCTATAGCTACAGTCTGCAAGTGCGAGTAACCTTCACTAAAAAGTGCTGTGAGCCTAACTCTTACGTTTAAACTGCTCGTCAACATAGGTCATTTTGTACAAGACTGACTTATGTCAAACTGTTTCAAACCCTTAATACAATGACCATAAGGCAGGCTTGGAGCATGCACATAAAGTCCATATGTAGGTATCTTGAAATTGCTATGTACTAACTCACTGACTTTTTTCCCCCAGAAATGGAAGAGTGTAAAAAGAGAGGATTCTTTTTTGAACCATTCCTCAGTTCTTCACCCACACGATAGATTCTTTGGTTTCCTGCAGTGGGAAGGCATGTTGTAGTTTTGTTGCTTACGTACCTTTACTGCAGTGCAGAAGAGGAAGTGCTCGTAGGCCCATTCATGCTCGAGTTACATGACGTATATTAGACCAGATTTGTCAGTGCAAGAACAGTTGAAAAACTCCCTTTTCTTCTTTCCACGTGTCACACTGCACTGACCCAAAGACTCTAAAGTCCATAAAAGGGGAACCTTTCCCTAGAAACATTGGGCGTCTGTTTGATTCCAAGGTGTCATCAAATTGCTGATGGAACTCAAGTTCTAGGGTGCTTACAGCCATAGCCACTTTGTTGTTGCTGCTGCTGCTAAGTCGCTTCAGTCGTGTCCGACTCTGTGTGACCCCACAGACGGCTTCCCACCAGGCTCCCCCGTCCCTGGGATTCTCCAGGCAAGAACACTGGAGTGGGTGGCCATTTCCTTCTCCAATGCATGAAAGTGAAAGTGAAGTCACTCAGTCGTGTCAGACTCTTAGTGACCTCATGAACTGCAGCCTACCAGGCTTCTCTGTCCATGGGATTCTCCAAGCAAGAACACTGGAGTGGGTTGCCATTTCCTTCTCCAGCCACTTTGTTCAGTTCAGTTCAGTTCAGTCGCTCAGTTGTGTCCGACTCTTTGCGACCCCATGAATCGCAGCACGCCAGGCCTCCCTGTCCATCACCAACTCCCAGAGTTCACCCAGGCTCAGTCCATCAGTCAGTGATGCCATCCAGCCATCTCATCCTCTATCATCCCCTTCTCCTCCTGCCCCCAATCCCTCCCAGCATCAGAGTTTTTTCCAATGAGTCAACTCTTCACATGAGGTGGCCAAAGTACTGGAGTTTCAGCTTTATCATCATTCCTTCCAAAGAAATCCCAGGGCTGATCTCTTTCAGAATGGACTGGTTGGATCTCCTTGCAGTCCAAGGGACTCTCAAGAGTCTTCTCCAACACCACAGTTCAAAAGCATCAATTCTTCGGCGCTCAGCCTCCTTCACAGTCCAACTCTCACATCCATACATGACCACAGGAAAAACCATAGCCTTGACTAGACAGACCTTTGTTGGCAAAGTGATGTCTCTGCTTTTGCATATGCTGTCTAGGTTGGACATAACTTTCCTTCCAAGGAGTAAGCGTCTTTTAATTTCATGGCTGCAGTCACCATCTACAGTGATTTTGGAGCCCAGAAAAATAAAGTCTGACACTGTTTCCACTGTTTCCCCATCTATTTGCCATGAAGTGATGAGACCAGATGCCATGATCTTCGTCTTCTGAATGTTGAGCTTTAAGCCAACTTTTTCACTCTCCACTTTCACCTTCATCAAGAGGCTTTTGAGTTCCTCTTCACTTTCTGCCATAAGGGTGGTGTCA
>NW_011494762.1:1902604-1903375 GCF_000754665.1 Bison bison bison
AGTTCTTCTGTGTATTCTTGCCATCTCTTCTTGATACCTTCTGCTTCTGTTAGGTCCATACCATTTCTGTCCTTTATCGAGCCCATCTTTGCATGAAATGTTCCTTTGGTATCTCTAATTTTCTTGAAGAGATCCCTAGTCTTTCCCATTTTGTTGTTTTCCTCTATTTCTTTGCATTGATCGCTGAGGAAGGCTTTCTTATCTCTCCTTGCTATTCTTTGGAACTCTGCATTCAGATGCTTATATCTTTCCTTTTCTCCTTTGCTTTTCGCTTCTCTTAATTTCACAGCGATTTGTAAGCCCTCCCCAGAAAGCCGTTTTGCTGTTTTACATTTCTTTTCCATGGGGATGTTCTTGATTCTGGTCTCCTGTACAATGTCACGAACCTCATTCCATAGTTCATCAGGCACTCTATCTATCAGATCTAGGCCCTTAAATCTATTTCTCACTTCCACTGTATAATCATAAGGGATTTGATTTAGGTCATACCCAACACGGGCGCATCATGGTTGAGAGATCTGACAGAATGTGGTCTGCTGGAAAAGGGAATGGCAAACCACTTCAGTATTCTTGCCTTGAGAACCCCATGAACAGTATGAAAAGGCAAAATGATAGGATACTGAAAGAGGAACTCCCCAGGTCAGTAGGTGCCCAATATGCTACTGGAGATCAGTGGAGAAATAACTCCAGAAAGAATGAAGGGATGGAGCCAAAGCAAAAACAATATCCAGCTGTGGATGTGACTGGTGATAGAAGCAAGGTCTGATGCTG
>NW_011494762.1:1903475-1918268 GCF_000754665.1 Bison bison bison
GCCAAAGCAAAAACAATATCCAGCTGTGGATGTGACTGGTGATAGAAGCAAGGTCTGATGCTGTAAAGAGCAATATTGCATAGGAACCTGGAATGTCAGGTCCATGAATCAAGGCAAATTGGAAGTGGTCAAACAAGAGATGGCAAGAGTGAATGTTGACATTCTAGGAATCAGCGAACTGAAATGGACTGGAATGGGTGAATTTAACTCAGATGACCATTATATCTACTACTGCGAGCAGGAATCCCTCAGAAGAAATGGAGTAGCCATCATGGTCAACAAAAGAGTCCAAAATACAGTACTTGGATGCAATCTCAAAAACGACAGAATGATCTCTGTTTGTTTCCAAGGCATACCATTCAATATCACAGTAATCCAAGTCTATACCCCAACCAGTAACGCTGAAGAAGCTGAAGTTGAATGGTTCTATGAAGACCTACAAGACCTTTTAGAACTAACACCCAAAAAAGATGTCCTTTTCATTATAGGGGACTGGAATGCAAAAGTAGGAAGTCAAGAAACACCTGGAGTAACAGGCAAATTTGGCCTTGGAATACGTAATGAAGCAGGGCAAAGACTAATAGAGTTTTGCCAAGAAAATGCACTGGTCATAGCAAACACCCTCTTTCAACAACATAAGAGAAGACGCTACACATGGACATCACCAGATGGTCAACACTGAAATCAGATTGATTATATTTTTTATCACTTTGTTAGGAAGTCTTAAATCAACAAAGTGGTTAAAAGCCATCCTCCTCACACTTTAACATGCCTGAGGATCACCTGCAGACATTAAGCTTCAGGTGCTGCTTCAGAGAGCTTGGGAAAGAGCCTGAGAGTCAACTTTTCTAATGAGCTCCAGACGCTGCAGTCCACAGATTATACATTGGGTAGCAAGAGTCTGTGGAATCGATCTTCATTCAAGGTTCAAGTCACTTATCTGCCACTTTCTGTTTACCCCTACTGGTTTAATTTCTGCATCTGTAAAACAGTATATGGAAGGATTATAACCTAGGCTTCTAGAAAGGAGACACCTGTCTACTCACCTTTAACAACTTCCAATCCCTAACATCCTCAAATTTGTGCATAAAGAACAATCAGGGCACATTTTAGTCTTTGTTTTATGTGAGGATGACAGGATAGATAACATTCCTTTTAGGCTACTCTATGGGCCATGCCTTTAAGACCTGCTAGAAGCAAAATTCCATTTACAACTGAATGGGGAATAATCTGCCAGTTCTAGTAGCTGACCCACAGAAGCAACGATATGTTGGTCTGGTTACAGTGACTTCTCTAAGTCAGTAACAAAACAGAAAGACTGCAGTAAAAGTCAGCCAAACTCTTAAACTTCTGCAATCTGACAATTTCTTTCTTAAGCAGCAACAGTTCTTCAGTTTCCCTTTGCCTGTTGCCACCGCAAAAAAACCAGCTACTCCTCCTAGGAAACAAATGAATAATGCCTAAGCCCACTGAGATAGATATCTGTGGATTGACTTGCCAACTTATATCCCACCCTTTTATTAGAAGGGCTGGAAAGCTAAAACTTCTCTTCCAGAGTCCCCTTGCAGCTAGGGGCTTTGCACATGAGCTGGATTCTGTGAATTATGTACCTTCATTTGCGATCTGCAAGGTGGATTCAGTGAGTGTTTCTACTAGCAAGCATGGCTGTGGAGACCTAAGGTTCAGTGTTGAGGGTCTTCTAGCTTTCTGAGTATTAGAAAGGGTTAACTGGTGGTGGTCTCATTCCCTGTTTTTGACTATGGATTGTAGCTACAAGTATTTTTCATCACCTAAATTTCCAGAAACCCCTAGATGAGTCATTGTTCTAGATACTATCCCCAGAGGCCCTGTCTAGAGCCTACTTTAGTCTGTGTTGTATACATGTAATTTCCTGAATTAAATCCCTTCATGGCAGTAATACCTAGAGTGGTTTTTACTTTACGTCCTGAACCCCAACTGACACGGCCACTCACCCAAAGAAAATGTTAAAAGATCTAGGAAATTAAAAGAGAAAATGCATGGGATGTAACTGCCTTCTAGCTAATGCTGGATTTAGAATATTTTTATTGCTTTTGACATCAACTTGATTCTCCAAGATATTAAATATATGTCATGTTAGGGTGAATCTTATTTCTTTTTTCTTTTTTAATTAATTTATTTATTTTAATTGGAGGCTAATTACTTTACAATATTGTAGTGTTTTTTGCCATACATTGACATGAATCAGCCATGGGGGTACATGTGTCCCCCATTCTGAACCCTGCTCCTATCTCCCTCTTCCCCATCCCATCCCTCAGGGTCATCCCAGTGCAACCGGTCCTGAATACCCTGTCTCATGCATTGAACCTGGACTGGCAATCTATTTCACATATAGTAATATACATGTTTCAATGCTATTCTCTCAAATCATCCTACCCTTGCCTTCTCCCACAGAGTCCAAAAGTCTGTTCATTACATCTGTGTCTCTTTTGCTGTCTCGCATATAGGGTCATTGTTTCCATCTTCTAAATTCCATATATATGTGTTAATATACTGTATTGGTGTTTTTCTTTATGACTTACTTCACTCTGTATAATAGGCTCCAGTTTCATCCACCTCATTAGAACTGATTCAAATATATTCTTTTTAATAGCTGAGTAACATTCCACTGTGTATGTGTACCACAGCTTTCTTATCCATTCGTCTGCTGATGGACATCTAGGTTGCTTCCATAAAAATATGGAACACTTCATAAATTTGCATGTCATTCTTGTGCAGGGGCCATGCTAATCTTCTCTGTATTGTTCCAATTTTAGTATATGTGCTGCCGAAGTGAGCACTTGTTTCTTTTTTCTAAATCTCCTCTAAAAGAGAGTGGAAATGGATATGTACATGATCTGACTTAATCAGGAAACGAAGGGAATAAAAACATAAAAATGTGAAGAATCATTATTCTGTGAGAGAATGTCATATTTCATGGACTGTCTTCATTAAATATTACTGATTAATAGGAAAACATGCTACCAGTCTATAGAACATGGAAATAATGTGTTTTTTTTACCTCCAAGCATCCCTTTTTCAGGTGAAAGAAACTGCTGTTTCCTTGGGGATCCTTTCTTCTAATTCAGTCCCTGATGTTAGGTGTGTGTGTACCACCTCTCCACACCTACTCCCATTTTCTCGGCCTGGAAACATGGCCCCTGCCTGGCCAATCAGGGACAATCCCCTAGTGTTTTTCTGAAGCAATGAGAGGTGCTCATTAGAGATTTTTCTCATTGTAAACTAAAGCCTGCTGCTATTCTGTCCATTTCTGAAATAGGAAAGGAGCCAGCTTTGTGAAGTATATAAAGTGTCACAAGAAACCCCAACACAAAGAAAAGCAGAGCTGAAACATGGGGAGGAAGGAAGAGGGAGAGGAGAGCAGGACACACTGATGTTTTGGGTTTACGACTTGAAAAGTTTTTCAGTGACTTCAGAAAACAATGGTCTTTTACTTAAGGAAGTTTGAACTGGGTTTTCTGTACTTGAGTTGGCAAGAGTACTGCTTTGAGGCATAGAAGGAACATACCTCAACATAATAAAAGCCATATATGATAAACCCACAGCAAACATTATCCTCAATGGTGAAAAATTGAAAGCATTTCCCCTAAAGTCAGGAACAAGACAAGGGTGCCCACTCTCACCACTACTATTCAATACAGTTTTGGAAGTTTTAGCCACAGCAATCAGAGAAGAAAAATAAATAAAAGGAATCCAGATTGGAAAAGAAGAAGTAGAACTCTCACTGTTTGCAGATGACATGATCCTCTACATAGAAAACCCTAAAGACACCACCAGAAAATTACTAGAGTCAATCAATGAATATGTAAAGTTGCAGGATATAAAATTAATACACAGAAATCCCTTGCATTCCTATACACTAACAATGAGAAAACAGAGAAATTAAGGAAACAATCCCATTTACCATTGTGATGAAAAGAATAAAATAAAAAATAAAATTGTGATGAAAATGTAGGAATAAATCTACCTAAAGAAACAAAAGACCTATATGTAGAAAATTATAAAACAATGATGAAAGAAATCAAAGATGACACAAATAGATGGAGAAATATACCATGTTCATGGATCGGAAGAATCAACATAGTGAAACTGAGTATACTACCCAAAGCAATCTATAGATTCAATGCAATCCCTATCAAGCTACCAACAGTATTTTTCGGAGAACTCAAAGAAATAATTTCACAATTTGTATGGAAGTGCAAAAAAACTCAAATAGCCAAAGCAATCCTGAGAAAGAAGACTAGAACTGGAGGAATCAACCTGCCTGACTTCAGACTATACTACAAAGCTACAGTCATCAAGACAGTATGGTCCTGGCACAAAAACAGAAATATAGACCAATGGAACAAAATAGAAAGCCCAGAGATAAATCCATGCACCTATGGACACCTTGTCTTTGACAAAGGAGGCAAAAATATACAATGGAGAAAAGATGATCTCTTTAACAAGTGGTGCTGGGAAAACTGGTCAACCACTTGTAAAAGAATGAAACTAGAACACTTTCTAACACCATACACAAAAATAAACTCAAAATGGATTAAAGATCTAAATATAAGACCAGAAACTATAAAACTCCTAGAGGAAAACATGGGCAAAACACACTCTGACATAAATCACAGCAGGATCCTCTATGACCCACCTCCTAGAGTGGGACCTAATTAAACTTAGAAGCTTTTGCACAACAAAGGAAACTATAAGCAAGGTGAAAAGACAGCCTTCAGAATGGGAGAAAATAATAGCAAATGAAGCAACTGACAAACAATTAATCTCAAAAATATACAAGCAGCTCATGCAGCTCAATTCCAGAAAAATAAACAACCCAATCAAAAAATGGGCCAAAGAACTAGACAGACATTTCTCCAAAGACATAACAGACGGCTAACAAACACATGAAAAGATGCTCAATATCACTCATTATCAGAGAAATGCAAATCAAAACCACAATGAGGTACCATCTCACGCTGGTCAGAATGGCTGCTATCAGAAAGTCTACAAACAATAAATGCTGGAGAGGGTGTGGAGAAAAGGGAACCCTCTTTACACTGTTGGTGGGAATGCAAACTAGTACAGCCACTATGGAGAACAGTGTGGAGATTCCTTTAAAAACTGGAAATAGAACTGCCATGCGACCCAGCAATCCCACTGCTGGGCATACACACCGAGGGAACCAGAACCGAGACACATACCCCAATGTTCATCACAGCACTGTTTACAATAGCCAGGACATGGAAGCAACCTAGATGTCCACCGGCAGATGAATGGATAAGAAAGCTGTGGTACATATACACAATGGAATATGACTCAGCTATTAAAAAGAATGCATTTGAATCAGTTCTAATGAGGTGGATGAAACTGGAACCTATTATAGAGAGTGAAGTAAGTCAGAAAGAAAAACACCAATACAGTATATTAATGCACATATATGGAATTTAGAAGATGGTAATGATGACCCTATATGCGAGACAGAAAAAGAAACACAGATGTAAAGAAGAGACTTTTGGACTCTGGGAGAAGGCAAGGATGGGACGATCGGAGAGAATAGCATTGAAATATGTATATTACCATATGTGAAACAGATCGCCAGTCCTGGTTCAATGCATGAGACGGCGCTCAGGGCCGGTGCACTGGGACAACCCAGAGAGATGGGATGGGGTGGGGGGAAGTAGGAGGGGGTTTCAGGATGGGGGACACATACCCCCATGGCTGATTCATGTCAATGTATGGCAAAAGCCACCACAATATTGTAAAGTAATCAGCCTCCAGTTAAAATACATTGATTAAAAAAATAAACCAAAAATAGCCTTAGCCAACTTACAAAAAAAAAAGAGTCCTGTTTTGTTGTTCTTCAGTCACTTAGTCATGTCCAACTCCTTGTGACCCTAAGGACTGCAGCAAGCCAGGTTTCCCTGTCCTTCACCATCTCCCGGAGCTTGCTCAAACTCATGTCCATTGAATCAGTGATGCTATCTAACTATCTCATCCTGTGCAGACCCCTTATCCTTTTGCCTTCAATCTTTCCCAGCCTCAGGGTCTTTTTCAGAGAGTCGGCTCTTTGCATCAGGTGGCCAAAGTATTGGAGTTTGAGCTTCAGCACTGATCCTTCCAATGAATATTCACAGTTGATTTCCTTTAGGAGCGACTGGTTTGATCTCCTTGCTGTCCAAGAGACTCTCAAGAGTCTTCTCCAGCACTAGACCTTGAAAGCATCAATTCAGCCTTCTTTACAATCCAGTTCTCATATCTGTACATAACTACTGGAAAAACCATCACTTTGACTATATGGACCTTTGTCTGCCAAGTGATGACTCTGCTTTTTAATACACTGTCTAGGTTTGTTATAGCTTTTCTTCCAAGGAGCAAGCATCTCCTAATTTCATGGCTGCAGTCACCGTCTGCAGTGATTTTTGGAGCCCAAGAAGATAAAGTCTGTCACTGTTTGAATAAGTAAAATCCGTCAACCCTAACACATCTCTAGAAGGATTATCAAAAGACATGTGGCTATTCAGATTTCCTTTCCTTAGATGGTTTATCCAATGAATCTCTCCCAACTTTTCCTTTAATTTCAAGCACACTTTACCTCCTACTTCACACACACAAATATGCAAATTATTACTGAAGAATTTTCTCAATTTCCTGCCTAGATTTGAGGCCTAATTTAACACATGTTCTCTTCATTAGGCTAACAGCTTCAGCATTGTCTATAAAAATAACCATTTCGTTGGTTAGTGCCTATCCCATAGAAAGTGCTCAGTACGATCATCAGTAAGAGTGAGCAACTTAGCCAAGGTGACGCATCTAGAAAGTGACGGAGCCTTGATTCCGGCCCAGGTCTGCCCACATCAATTGCACACATTTCTTTAACACACTGATACATCCCGGTCAGAGGAGTGTCCTTCCTCCCATCTGTGGGAGGAGAACTCTTCCAGTCCTCCAGGACCCTATTCTGGCACTTAACCTCTCCCTCTTCTTTATATCCAGCTTGCCTCGTAAGTTCTTCACCCCCAGCATTTAGACATACTCAAGACTTTCCCACTGTAAAACCTATAAATAAACCAGCTCCACCGACGTCCTTTCCAACAACTGTATTTATTCATAGTTGTCATCTCTACTTCCTCATCACTGTGCTCATGAAGTCCCTTGTTCCAAAGTCACGACCCACCTTTTGGCTATTAAGTCTAAAGCATACTCTCAGTTCTCATTTTACTTGACTGCTGGAGGATATTTAATGATAGCCAATGCCCCTTCAATTTTGAAAGTGCTTTTTTCTTGGCTTCTACTATTGTCATCTCAAATATTTCTGCTGTGAGGGATTCTCTCTGGCCTCCAACACCCTTCCCAGGTGATCTCAACAATCCCAATTACCAGTAGAATTAGAGACAGTGGATTATCTCCCAACAGTCCTTCTAGTAAGAATTTTAAAAGATTGCCAATGACAGTGTCTTCTTATTCTTTGAAAATTTTATCTTAAGAGCTTGTCGATACCTTTAGATGGATGTTAATCATCTTATTCCTTGTGCATATAATAGGAAAATGTAAGTGAAATAAATTGGTTAAGATTCTCCAAGAACTTTTTCTTTATATTTTGAATCTTTCAAATTAACATTTAATTCAGAATAATATGCTTGCCCAAAAGTATTGTGGTGCAGCATTTCTGAAGAGAGCGCTCCACTGTTCAGAATTTTCTTCCAGACAGTGGATACCCAGTCTGCAAGTTCTGATGATCAAACATCAGCAGTGTCAATACCCGTACTGATAGGAATTGAGGACCCTGACGATTTATGAAGTGTTAAAATGTGAAAGAAACAAAAAGCTATCAATGAAATATGGCAACTCACATTGCTCTGAAGAGGACAGGAGCTTTTTACGCAATTTCAGTTACAGGTTCCTGACAGACAGCGGGGGCACCCCCTCAGGCAGAACAAATGGAGAAGGACCTTTCCATGAAAACTTTCAGTTGGTCTCCTGACGGTGGTGGAGGCGGCTGGATGGACTGGACAGTGGCCAGGAAGCCAAAGACAAGCACTTTAGGCTTAACGCTATGCATGCATGGCCTGTGGTTATTTGCAACTTGAGGTGATGACTGCAGTCAGCTCTCTGCTTTGAGGGAATCTTTAACAATCATAATCCAAAGTCCCACCTAAAGACTTTCTTGATGAGTTATGAATGAATGAAGGCCAACAAGCTTAGGGGCTTTGTGTCTTGCAGTAGGGAGGATAGGGTTTTTTGAGGCTCATGGTGGGAGGAGTCACATCTTTTTTCATTTTAGGGCCTCTGAAGGTCCTAATCTCAGAGTGACCTTTGCTGACCTCTGTAAAGTAGCCTCCATGCAACACACACACACACACACACAGAGTGGTCTGTTTTATTATTGTTACAGCCTGTAGCACTCTCTGAAATAATTGTATACATTTATTCTGTCTTTAGCCGTTAGAATGGACGCCCTGTAAGAGCTGCAACCTGGATGCCTTGTTCAGTGCTGTACGCCCAGAACCTAAAATCGTGCCTGCCCAGCACACAGCATGTTCAAGGAAACATTTACGGAATGAGTGAACCCCAGAAGTAGGTACCTAGAAAACTCAGAAGAAATGAAATGAAATAAATAAAGGGAAATTGATGGTGAAACTAGAAATTTGGACTTCCCACTCCAACAAAATTTTAAAGAGAACAACTTGAACTGTGCTGATGGCATATATAATTCAGACATCTGCAGACTTCTTGCCCCCAGAATTAGCTGAAATGGCAAATTCCAGCGTGTCCAGATCCAGAGACAGTGGACAGCGGACAATTCTCACTGTCCAGGTCTGTAAATTCTTAGGGGTTTTTGACCTCAGAGCCCCTTCAACCTAACCACTGCTTAGGCTCCTCAAGTGCAAATATTGCTCCAATTCTTATGCAAAATTCACCCTTTTTACCAATTTGCACAAAGGCACAAAAGACCCAGTCTCAACAATCTTTTTTTTTTTTTTTAGTGAACTTTACTGAGGGTTCATGAAGCTCCCTCTTTTGAAACAGGCTTTGCAATCACCACCTCCCCTCTCCCTAAGCTCTGCAAAGTGGGTTCCTCTTCTAGATTCCTGCAAGTCTGTTCTAAAAGCGGTCCCTGGGGATCTCCCTCTCAACTCCAGCAGCTTATCAAATACCTCGTCCAGATAAATACAGGGTTTTCCTTGAAACAAGTCCTGGTAAGCAGGATGGCCTCCATGTCAAGGCACAGGTAATTACTTGAACGACGGTCTTCTTTAAACACAAAAGGCAAATGTAGGTAGAATACAATGCACTGTTCAGAGCACAAGTTTCTAGGGTGTCTGATTCTGATTCACTGTGCTTGAGCTATTTACAATGGTAAATTGTAGGTAATTCTTGCCTTATTCAGTTGCTAAGCTGTATCTGACTCTTTGCTGCAACCTCATGGACTGTAGCATGCCAGGCTCCTCTGTCCTCCACTATCTCTCGGAGTTTGCTCAAACTCATGTCCATTGAGTCAGTGATGCTATCCAACCATCTCATCCTCTGTCACCCCCTCCTCCTCTTGCCCTCAATCTTTCCCAGCATCAGGGTCTTTTCCAATGAGCTGACTCTTCACATCATCAGGTGGCCAAAGTATTGGAGCTTCAGCATCAGTCCTTCCAATGAATATTCAGGGTTGATTTCCTTTAGGATTGACTAGTGGTTGAGTTGAGTTCCCTGCTGTCCAAGAGATTCTTAAGAGTCTTCTCCAGCACCACAATTCAAAAGCAATAATATTTTGACACTCAGCCTTCTTTATGGAGAAGGCACTGGTGACCCACTCCAGTACTCTTGCCTGGAAACTCCCATGGATGGAGAAGCCTGGGAGGCTGCAGTCCATGGGATTGCTAAGAGTCGGACATGACTGAGCGACTTCACTTTCACTTTTCACTTTCATGCATTGGAGAAGGAAATGGCAACCCACTCCAGTGTTCTTGCCTGGAGAAGCCCAGGGAAGGGGGAGCCTGGTGGGCTGCTGTCTATGGGGTCACACAGAGTCGGACACGACTGACATGACTTAGCAGCAGCAGCAGCAGCCTTCTTTATGGTTCAACTCTCACACCTGTACATGATTACTGGAAAAACCTATATTCTTGCCTATATCCATGCAAATATGTTCTATCAGTTAGAGGTGGAGGGTTCCTGACTCCTAAGGGGAAAAGCCAGTTTTATAGCCCTTTACAAATTCATTTCTGTAATCCTGTTTTTTTGCCTTCCCCTTTGAACTGGTTGTAGTATCTTCTCTGAGTCTCTAATTTAATGAATTAAAATTTCAGTGTGTTCATTTTATTTTTTTCAGCTTCTGCTGCTGCTGCTAAGTCACTTCAGTCGTGTCCGACTCTGTGTGACCCCACGGATGGCAGCCCACCAGGCTCCCCTGTCCCTGGGATTCTCCAGGCAAGAACACTGGAGTGGGTTGCCATTTCCTTCTCCAAAGCTTCAATGAGATACAACTGATAAAATCATAAGATATTAAAAGTAGTACACACCGTGATAGAGATGTGTTCATTTTGTAGTTGCATGAAAGTCATGATTTTATCTCTTTTGAAAGTTACCTTTGTAAAGCAGCAGTTAGGGGTCTGGGGCAGGAAATGGTAGCACACTCAAAGGGGAAACTGAAGAGTGTTTTCAGGGACTATTTACAGAGGTGTGGGCAGAACAGAGATGGAGACAGTGAAGCACCCCAATCAACAGGAGAGGGAAACTGGTACCACCTCTAGGGCTCCCTGGGCACAGGAAGGGAGCTATGGCCATACTTAAAAGGGACACAAGTCATGGCCCAGCAGGAAGGAGCAGGAGAATGAATAATCACTTTTCTCTCCTCTTGTCCGCTGAGCCCCATGAAGCCACAGGATAAAGAAGACAGGGTGGCATAGTTCAGCTTGTTTTCTATTGCTTTCTACATGATTTTCAGTCAAATTAATCTGACAATAATCACAAAATCTCAGGGAATTTAGAGAATCCAGCCCAAGTCTGCTATAAAGAATTTTTTAGAGAGCCTTAAATTACAATTATACTTTATATGTACATAGTTAAATAATATAGCCCTTTGGTAAAAATTCATGAAAGATATACCACCCTTTGATCACTTTCTACCTTTGAATACATATCTTATGTATTCATATCACTTCATTCATATCTTATTCATTCATATCACTTCCTCTAAAATATTTTTACCATAGTCTTAATAACCATCAAGTTAATAGATACCTGAAAAATATCTAACATTCTCTCCAGTTTCTGGATCCTCAGCCTTTGACCAAGAAGTGAAAAGCTGATGCAATTTTGTATCTGTTTTTATATACTCTTTCACTATAAGTTGGGTGGAAGTTTGGTGAATATACTTTGAAGAAAAGAAAACTTGGATTGGTTTCTGAGTGAACGAACCTTGACACAATAAACCCCAAGCTTCTGCCTGGCCTTTGCACTTTCACACAAGTTAATGTTCAGTTGAGCACCTCAACATGCTCGGGTGGAAAGCAGCAGAGTTGCAAAACGAGGCTGAGAAAGCCGATTATACTGTGCATGATAGTGTGAGGAGAATTCAGAGCTCAGGGAGTAATCTGGAAGGAAGGGGAGAAGGAGGAAGGCCACATGACTGGAGGCTGCAGGAGAGCTGCGGAACAGTTGACTATTTTAAGGATGGCTAATGTTCAGTTGTAAATTGTCTTCTACCAAACCTTTGGTAAAGTTGGCTTCATGAAAAATGTGTGTGAGCGGTTCTGATTAAACCTTAATAAGGAAATAATTTTTTTAAAAAACAGCAATAATGGTTTAAAAAAAAAAAAGACGGAATCTGAGTGTTTAGTATATCCTGGGCATTGTGCTAACAAAGGGCTACACTATCTATTCACAGTCACCCGCAATGAGACAGCCAGTATCCCCCCTTTCTAGGGAAGGAAGCTGATGCTCAGAAAGGTAATTCACTTGAGGTAACATATCCAGTAAATGAAAGAGGATCTGACACCAGAAACCAGGCTGTGTTCATAGCACCACATGGCTTTGCAATCACCCTCCCTAGCCTCCTTAAAAAGCTGTCCTTTCATCTCTGTCACTGACAAGAACCCCCTCCTCCTCTAAGGTCTCCCATTTCACAGTCAAAGGGCTGTAACCAAAGTTTTTCCACATGTGGGTGAGATCTGTCTCCCTACAGTTTCCATCCCCAAGTCTTCCATCTGCTGTCTGGGTCACTCAGAGCAAACATAATCCTTCCTTTATGGAGCAGGCTGTCTAATATTTGAAGATATGTGTAAAACTTCGACAATGGTGGACTTTACATAATGTGCTTTCAACAAATATTCATAGTATAGATGAAGGAAGGCCACATTTGGAGGGTACAGAGTATGGCTGGTAGGACAGCAAATATATAAAAAAGATTTGATCACTTTCTCTGCTGCTGCTAAGTCACTTCAGTCGTGTCCAACTCTGTGCGACCCCATAGACGGCAGCCCACCAGGCTCCCCTGTCCCTGGGATTCTCCAGGCAAGAACACTGGAGTGGGTTGCCATTTCCTTCTCCAATGCATGAAAGTGAAAAGTGAAAGTGAAGTCGCTCAGTCACGTCCGACTCTTAGTGACCCCATGGACTGCAGCCTACCAGGCTCCTCTGTCCATGGGATTTTCCAGGCAAGAGTACTGGAGTGGGGTGCCATTGTCTTCTCCGACTTTCTCTACCTATCTCATAGTCTTATGTTCATACTGCTTCCTCTAAGAAATTTTTACCAAAATGGTAACAACAACCAGGTTAACAGATATCTGAAAGAACTCTTAGAGGCACCACTTTTGGAAAATATGTTTAAGTGCTGCTTCTACCCCAACCCTCAACTACCTACACCTGTAAAGGTGGTCAGTGTTTTTCTTCGAGCTAAACCTGTGGGACTAATGAAACTGAGGGCAGTCATCAGTTTGATCCCTTAAACTATAACTTTTGCTTAATCAGTAATATCAGTAACTTCACTGATGAAACTTGCCTTAACTGTTCCTGCACACTGCACACCCTTCATCAGGTAGCTTAGACAATCATAAGACTCCTTTAGCTGTCCTCTAGAGGCAGTACCTCTGATGGGTGGATCACTATAGTAATGGTTTCAAAAGTTGTTTTTCAGGAACATGGAGCTAGTCTTGCCCAGTTCAGATCAGTTGAGACCACCAACCATTCAGCTGGGCCTGCTGAAGTGCTGGATGGAGAACCTCTTGACATCAGAAGGCCAAACACTCCACCCTTAGATGATACCACCCTGCCATTTTCTTCACCTTTTTCTTATCTCCAATCACCTTTCCCCAGGCCTCAGGTCACCCAACTTCTTTGTCCCATAAATATCCCAAGCTTTTTCTCTTAGGGAAGGTGAATTTAAGATTTGGTCTTCCTTCTCCTCTCTTGGCTGCCTCATGACTAATAAACCTTTCCCCTGCAAACCTTGGCATCTCAGAGTGTAGCATGCTGCATGCTGGGCAAATGAATGCAGTTTAGTAACACTGCTACTGCCGCTAAGTCATTTCAGTCGTGTGCGACTCTGTGCGACCCCATGGACTGCAGCCTATCAGGCTCCTCTGCCCGTGGGATTTTCCAGGCAAGAGTACTGGAGTGGGTTGCCATTGCCTTCTCTGTTAGTAACACTAATACACCCTAAAAAGACATTCATCTCATTCTTTACACATACATTTTTATACAATCCAAGATCCGAATATGGAGAATAGAACTGTTCTTCTAGACCAATAACTGCTGTAAATATTTATGTATATACATACACATATATATAAAATCTTAAAATTGTATAATATATAAAATATATATTTTAAATTAAACTACACACACCCAAGGAAAAGTAATTTTGTTGGCATCTAAGACATAACAAACCACTGGGATTAGATATATGTAGAAGGAGCAGTGGCGAGAAGGGACAGTGGTGACTTTCACTGTAGACACCCTTTGCAGCTCTGAAAGATTAAATCGAAATTAGAAATTCTCTAGTCTTATATTCACTATTTGGAAACTACAAAGGTTGGAGCAATCAAACTGTGACGCTAAGACAGTTAAACAGAAGGGCAGTCGGAGTTGTGGGAGCCTTTATATACAGTGCTCTCTAGGCCAAGAATGACAGTAGACAAAGCTTCAAGTTGAGCCGTCAATTCTCTTCTCTTGGGACGGGAGTCGTTGCGGTATTATTTAGGGCCACACTCTATAGTGCTCACCATGTGTACTTATGTATCACTGTTTGGCAAGGGTCTGCTCTGAAAATTTTGAGGGTCTCAGTTTGCTCCTCCGTAAAATATGGGCTTGTTTTTTGGAGCGTTTCTGGAACACGCTCTAAGCAAGACACTGTGGTGCCTGGAAGCGGATGTCGATCCTGTGCTAGTGGTTTTCGGCGGAGGACAGGAGACCTGAGGAAGCAGGAAAGTGGGCTTTGTTTCCAAAGGGCTGTGACTGTGCGCGCCACACCAGGAGAGGCTCGTAGCTGCCCGGCCTCCACGCGAAACCCCGCCCTCCCGCTCTTTCGGCCCCGCCCCGGGGCGCGGGGGGCGGGACTTTGACTCGGGGGCGGTCCGCACGCGATCCCCGCCTCCTTCTCCTCCCCAGGCCCCGCCCAGCGGCGCGGAGGGCCGGGCTCCGGCAAGGGGGGCGGTGGCCACGGCGGTGACAGCCGCTCCCCGCCCCCGAGGCCGCCACGTCCCTCACGTACCACCCGGCCGAGCGGCGGAGCGGCGACCTGGCGCCCGGGGCTCCGGCTCCTCCGGCGCGGCTCGACAT
>NW_011494762.1:1918410-1926586 GCF_000754665.1 Bison bison bison
CTTCTACGCGCGCTTCTCGCCATCCCCGCTCTCCATGAAGCAGTTCCTGGACTTCGGTGAGTAGGGCCCGGGCTTTGGGCCTTCCTGCGCAACCCTAGCCGGGATCTGCGGCCGCTAACCCGGGCCGGGCCCGGCCCGCGCGGGTGCTCTTTCGTCTCCGGCGCGCCCCCTTCCTCAACGTCTCTCCTCCGGCGTTTCGGGCTCCTCCTCCGTCCCTCGCGGACGGATCCCTCTGCTCAGGTGCAGGCGTCTGCGCCCCCGAGAGATAACTGGGAGAGTGTGCCTTTTTCCCGTGTATTGTTGAAAAACAAGCGCGGGCCCCGAGCTCTTTTCAGCGCACGTGTGCACCTCCGCGCTCGCAGCCAGGCCCTTTCGGAAGAGGCCAGCCCGAGTGAGAGGCGAGTGTGCTGACACCTCCGGGAGTCGCGTTCAGATTCTGCAGAGTGCTGATAAATGCTTAGTTTTGCATATGATGATTACATAAAAGTGGCGTGCTGATAGGGGAAGCAGGTTCTGACTGGCCCGGTGTTTCATAGAATGTTTTCCTTGCCACTGGCTTAAGAGTTTCCACCAACCGTACAATTCATTTCGTCAACAAGAGTTCGCAGCACGTGTAAAGTGCATGGGTACAGTATGCTGTGGGGTTTGTTTACCGAAGTGACTCTCCACTTTCCTCTTTCTCAAATGAGTGCTTCCTGGTTTTCTCTAGAAAAGCTGCAGAGGAATTGCAAAGTCAGGCATTCAACTTTAACTTATCATAGCAGGGCGCTAAGATGAAATGGGAAAACTAG
This sequence comes from Bison bison bison, assembly GCF_000754665.1. NCBI lineage: Eukaryota > Metazoa > Chordata > Mammalia > Artiodactyla > Bovidae > Bison > Bison bison. The sequence goes on from NW_011494762.1 coordinate 1,919,202, forward strand.
TCAAGTCAAAATTTCAAATAGACAAGAGTTATCTTCTGCATTGTGAGTGCGGTTTGGTCACCAACGGATCACTAGTGGCTTGAAAGATAGCAGCGTAGTTAGCCACTTAATCTTAAACTTGTGGTTTACAGTGTCGATTTTGTTTGGTTCAAAGCTCTTGGTTTTTGTTTTTACCTTAAAATGACTGTAGTGTTATTAAGAGGTTGAATTTGACCTCTTTCCCAACTATGCCATTAAACTTCCACAAGAAAATGTTTTCTTTTAATACGGTTATTCCTATTGACAATCTCGTTTTTGCTATGGTTGTCTCTTGCTAAAAGAGCAAATCAGTGAGTTTAAAATGCATCACTGAAATAACATGACTTTTTAGTTTGACTTTAAATGGAACTCCTTGCCAAACGCGATTCTACAGCTGTTCTGCTTAGCATCTTGAGTAGGAGTGGAGGAAGGAGCAGATTGCTTTCCAGGAATCAGACAATTAAATAGAACCTACTGGGGGAGAAGCTTGAAGATGATCGCAGAGCAGGCATTGGCAGCTTTTGCTTTCTGTTGCCGGAAAGACTACTCTTCATTTACTCTTTGCGTATGGCAGTTAGTATAGTGGTTCTACCTGGACTCAGTGAATCTTCTCGTGAACATGTCAGAATTTCCACTGCTTCTTAGACAGGTTTTTCTTATAAACCTAAAGTTAGGAAACAAGTTTTTAAAACGATAGCAACAGGTTATATAGGATAGGCTTTTTACAGGTCCTACGTTAATCAGACTGCACCTTGCTCAGACTTGCCTAGGTTGTCTTAGTTCTAAGATGGGAGATGTGAATAATGGAGACAGGAAAATAACGTCACTGATGCTCTACAGTGTGGTTGGAAGGTGGTTCAGAATGTCGCACAGCCCTAGAGACTGGACTGTCTTGTCCCTTGCTTCTCTTCTTGCCTTGTCGTTATGGTGATGATATCACTTGACAAATAACTCTGTGTTTCTCTCTGCCTTATGGCTTCCACTTACTGCTGTTCACACTGTATTTGGTTTCAGGATCTGTGAATGCTTGTGAAAAGACCTCATTTATGTTTCTACGGCAAGAGTTGCCTGTGAGATTGGCAAATATAATGAAAGAAATAAGTCTTCTTCCAGATAATCTTCTCAGGACACCGTCAGTTCAGTTGGTACAGAGCTGGTAAGATTCACTGTTCTTGTGTTTGCAATTTGAGTAGTGTTGTAGACTTTACCCAGAGTTAAAGCAAGTACTTTTTTACTCTGCAGTGGTGTCTCAAGGTAGTAGCAGCATTCCTCCTCCTTTGTTGGGGTGTATCTGGGCTTCAACCTGAATCCTGGACTGTACTACCTTTTGGTTTTGAAAAAACAATCAAATGCACAGAAATACAGACACTATATTTAAGATTTGTGTTATTAAATCTCCAAGGATGTTATTTTATAATGTAATAAAAATATCTACCATAAGTTGATAGTTACCTTTAATCTCTTCAATAACCTTGCCCAGTAGGCATCCGTTTTACAGATGAAGAAATGGAGGTACCTACAGATTAAGTCCTTTGCCTAAGGCAAAAACATTCATGGTAAAGCTGGGATTCAAACTCAGATTTGTTTGTCAGAGAAGGCAATGGCACCCCACTCCAGTGCATTGGAGAAGGAAATGGCAACCCACTCCAATGTTCTTGCCTGTAGAGTCCCAGGGACAGGAGAGCCTGGTGGGCTGCCATCTATGGGGTCGCACAGAGTCGGACACGACTGAAGCGACTTAGCAGCAGCTTAGCAGCAACTGCTTTATGTTGAAGTCAGATTAATAAAATGTGTTAAAGGGTATACATTTTTTTATAAACTAAATTTATCTTATTGAAGTATATCTTTATAAGTCACAGAAGTTAAAATATTTATTCTATCATTTAAAAACAGTTAGAAGTTATTAGTGGCAAGCCACTCCAGTACTCTTGCCTAGAAAATCCCATGGATGGGGGAACCTGGTAGGCTGCAGTACATGGGGTTGCTACAAGTTGGACGCGACTGAGCGACTTCACTTTTACTTTTCACTTTCACACAATGGAGAAGGCAATGGCAACCCACTCCAGTGTTCTTGCCTGGAGAATCCCAGGGACGGCAGAGCCTGGTGGGCTCCCGTCTATGGGGTCGCACAGAGTCGGACACGACTGAAGCGACTTAGCAGCAGCAGCAGCAGAAGTTATTAGAATTGTGTAGAAACTATGATCTCTCTTCTAAAAATGACAGTGGAGCTATTAAGGGTGTGCATGCATGTGTGGCCACCTGTATACAGCCTTTCTTGTTAATGTTATTAAAAGTGTTACTCTGTTAACCACTATACATTTCAAACAAAAGAGTTTGCCAGAGTTCAGTCTTAAATGGAAAGATTTCTTAAATGTTGCAAGGCATTTCCCAATTATGATTTATGGAGATCCTAGCTTTCCTGTTGTAACCAATATAATTATGGGAGAAGCTGATATAATGTCAACTTTTTAAAATAAGTGAAAGAAATATGACTGCTCCATAATTGATAATCCGATACTCTCCAGTCCAAAAATGAAATAGTTAGAAATGTGGTTTAAGTAAGAGACATTTGTTTAGGAACTCTGATGCAGGGAGAACAGATAATTTTCTATGGAGGTTTATTCCTTTTTTTAAAAAAACATCATTAAAAGTAGAATATGTTATATTTTTTAAATATCGGTGCCTAACACATTGTAGATGTTGACAATTTAATGCCAAAAACTCTGCCTCTGTTCACTGGTGCTGAATTGAACCTTGAAGCCAGTTTTAGGTGAAGTAGAAAAGAATAGCTTTATTGCTTTGCCAGGCAAAGGAGGACACAGCAGGATCTTGCCCTGAAAAACTGTGTGTCCCAACCCATGGATGTTTGGTGAAGAGTTTTATAGCAGTGGTTCAAGGAAGAGGTTGCTGATAATGATCAGGGTACATGCAGGCCTTTAATCTGGCCTCAGGTGGTCTCCTGATGAGCTTCTTGAGATTATCAAACCTTCTGGAATGAAAAACGCTAATATCTTTCCTTTGTTGTGCATGTTAATGCTGTAAAAGAATTCAGAGATGTGTATCTCTTGAGGGGAAACCAGACTGACTCCAGGTTTGCACTGTTGTCTCTTGGCCGCTTCTCCCTTGTCTCTGCATCATCTCTCTTCCCTGATTAGCTCCTGTTTGAACCTGCCCTTTGGACCTCAAGGAAGGTCATGGAAACTGGAATCCTATTCCCTACAAATATGAAATGGGAGACATGGAAAGGCTTCTCTGCCCAGGAGCCCCACAAGGTCCTGCTTGGTTTCAGTATCTTCTGAATAAAAGCATAATTGTTCTTGCCAGTGAAGAGTAAGGATTAAGTCATGACAGTAGACTCAGAATCACTAGACTTTGGAATGCCTTGGCATGCTGTAGGGCATATTGTTTGTCAGAAACAACTTTCCAGACCAACATGGGGATTTGCAGATTTTTAAAACACTTTCACTGCCCCTGGACGCCTACTAAAATATGGCAGCTGAAGGTCCGGCCAAAGCAGACCCTACACTAAAGAAGGTCATTGAATGATAGGTGTTTTGGCTCTGGCCCTCCACTGCCATTGTGCTCTGCTGCATGACCTTCAGAGAGGATTTGACTTTCCTCATTTTGCTCCTTTACCAGGTGATTTGCTCCATCGTATTTTTAGGTAAATTAAAAATGTGCATTTTCATGACTTTTGTGTTTTCAGTTGTTTAGAAGAACCATGTGTTAGATTGTAGACTTTCAATAAGCATCTGCTGACTGGACCTAACATCTAAAATTAAGGTTTTAAAACAAAGACATTTAAGTTAGATTCTTAGACCAGGGTAAGCTGGCCTCTGCATTTTACTGAGACTAAGACAAGTTAAAGTCATTTGCCCAAGATCACATAATTGTTGGTGACAGACTCAGTTCCCATGACCATCAGTATATTTATACTGTGATGTACAGTGGTAATTTTAAGAAATATAAAAACTACTTTGAGTAGAGAACTTTAAAAAAAGTAGGAAATTCTTAAATCAAATTTAACCTAAGCTTTTAGGAGAAAATGTACCTTCTAATTACTGGCAGGGACTTTGCTTGAATGTGAATGGGTATACAAATCCCACGTCAACCGTAATTTGCTAAAAATTAATTAACAGTAAAGAAATGTTTAAAATGCCTCTTGATCATTTTCACAATATTAGACTTTCAAAATGTAAAAGAACAGTCTTACAAGGGGTTGATTTACATTTTAGGTATATCCAGAGTCTTCAAGAGCTTCTTGAGTTTAAGGACAAAAGTGCTGAAGATGCTAAAACTATTTATGAGTAAGTACAGTTGTTTTGCCTTATTTGAACATCATATAAAACATCGTCATATACTCTTTGAACATCATATAAAAATGTAAATGTATTGCTATTGGATCATTTTAGGGAAATTGATTAACTTTTGGTTTTTCACTGCTTTAGAACATATGATGGTATATGTTTCTTGTCACAGTCCATACAGGCCAGCCAGGTAACATAAATTCAGAAATTGGACTGGGCATAAGAAGAACTTCATGTTTCTCTTCACTCTAGTGTAAAGAAAGATGCAGTTCAAATCTGGTGATCTGATGTTGATGTGGTTTCAGGGCCACTTGGATGGTAGGAGACTGGTAAAGACTTGGTAATGAGCACTTGCTTCTAAAGGACAGCCTTTCAGCTCTACTGACCATTGCCGAGCAGAAACACTGCCCAGATCATATGATATGTGTGTGTGTGTTGGGAGGCGGGTATAAGAAAAGCTGCAAGTCTAGTTATTTTTGTTTTTTAAGTTAGATTTCCTAATTTTGAAAGATTGGAAACTAAACCTTCAACAAACACTGAAGGCCTGCAAGACAGAAACTTGTCTCTAGTTTATGAACTGTGGTCTGCGAGACAATGTAAGTAATGTGACCTATTAATAATCAACATACCAGGACTAATAAACCTCGTAATCCCCTAAGGCAAGTTACCTGCTTATTCCAGTGAATGTTACTCAGAACTTAAAGACTGTTTCTGTTGTTGTCCTCCAAGTCCATTACACATTTTTTTTTTTACTGTCTTTAAAGGTGGTAGCAACATTTCACTTTTTAAACATGATTTTGGTTTGAAAATAACACCAAGAATTTGCGTAGGTATGCAGCAAAATTTACACAGATGATGTCACTTACTCTTTAAAATGACTCTACTGAAATAATACTATCTGTGCAAAAAGAGATGCTATCTGTGGACAAAAAGTCTTAAAATAGCATTAGGCTCACATGGACAGCAAATGGATTTAGACCCATCCAGTCTAACTTAAAAGTAAACCTTATGCTGAAAAACCTTCGGAAAATAGTCATTCAGACCTGAATTTTAAAAAAATATCGTGAGCAGCCAGGCAAAATAATACTACTTTGGTTTTGACAAAAAAAGAGAGATGTGAAATAAATGATTAAGAAGTAACTAGAAATGATGAATTGTTTTCAAGGAGTTTGTTGTTTGTATTTTGGATTAACAGTTTGGTTTTGAAACTAATCATAAACTAGGAATTCCAAAAATATTTTGAGCAATGAGAGCATCATTGGAATAGGTTAATAGTAGTCAAGATGATGTCTCTGAAGACTTTGAATGAGGAAGCAGTCATTTGGAAGTGTGAGTTCTGATGGCTGTATTACAAGGTAGATTTTGTTACTTCACAACTAAGACTTCTTTCCTCTTTTATTTACTTCTTTAAATTAGCCATGCAGTTCAGTGCACTTTAGTCACTGGGTTGTGTCCGACTCTTTGTGACTCCATGGACTGCAGCACACCAGGCTTCTCTGTTTATCACCAACTCCCAGAGCTTGCTCAAACTCATGTCCATTGAGTCAGTGATGCCATCCAACCATCTTATCCTCTGTCATCCCCTTCTCTTCCTGTCTACAGTCTTTCCCAGCATCAGGGTCTTTTCCAGTGAGTTATTTCTTTGCATCAGGTGGCCAAAGTATTGGAGCTTCAGCTTTAGCATCAGTCCTTCCAAAGAATAGTCAGGACTGATTTCCTTTAGGATGGACTGGCCAGATATCCTTGCAGTCCAAGGGACTCTCTCAAGAGTCTTCTCCAACACCACAGTTCAAAAGCATCAGTTCTTCAGCGCTCAGCTTTCTTTATGGTCCAGGTCTCACATCCATACATGACTACTGGAAAAACCATAGTTTTGACTAGACGGATGTCTGTTGGCAAAGCCATGCAGTAGTGTCTTCAAATGACAGAAATAGAAAAGCTGGATGGCTTGAAGATTTTTCTATGAACACACATTCACCTTTTTTTCTCCCATTTTTTTAAACTCATAGAATGGAATTAGAATTCCTTTCTACTTTTCTTAGTGGCCCTTTCTCTCTTGAACCTGGGAAATGGTTCCAAAACACACAGCCTTTGTTGGCTCATTCATCTTCATTCCTTACAGAGCATGTGTTCTCTAGAAGCAAGTGCTCTGTCTTCTCTTATGCTGGCTGTGCCTGGATCCCATCCTCATAGCAGGTGTTGAAATAATCTTAGTTGATGATAGTTAAAGAAAACCCTTCACATTTGTAGGATTGTGTTTTGTGGCAGCCTTACGTTTAGGAGTTCCAAGAAAATAATTACATTTTACAAGTTTTTTTTTTTGTTTTGGAGTTTCTTAACATCCCCATGGAAAAGAAATGCAAAAAAGCAAAATGACTGTCTGAGGAGGCCTTACAAATAGCTGTGAAAAGAAGAGAAGCGAAAAGCAAAGGAGAAAAAGAAAGATATAAGCATCAGAATGCACAGTTCCAAAAAATAGCAAGGAGAGATAAGAAAGCCTTCCTCAGAGATCAATGCAAAGAAATAGAGGAAAACAACAGAATGGGAAAGACTAGAGATCTTTTCAAGAAAATTAGAGATACTGAGGGAACATTTCATGCAAAGATGGGCTCGATAAAAGACAGAAATGGTATGGACCTAACAGAAGCAGAAGATATTAAGAAGAGGTGGCAAGAATACACAGAAGAACTGTACAAGAAAGATCTTCATGACCCAGATAATCACGATGGTGTGATCACTGACCTAGAGCCAGACATCCTGGAATGTGAAGTCAAGTGGGCCTTAGAAAGCATCACTACGAACAAAGCTAGTGGAGGTGATGGAATTCCAGTTGAGCTATTCCAAATCCTGAAAGATGATGCTGTGAAAGTGCTGCACTCAATATGCCAGCAAATTTGGAAAACTCAGCAGTGACCACAGGACTGGGAAAGGTCAGTTTTCATTTCAATCCCAAAGAAAGGCAATGCCAAAGAATGCTCAAACTACCGCACAATTGCACTCATCTCACATGCTAGTAAAGTAATGCTCAAAATTCTCCAAGCCAGGCTTCAGCAATATGTC
>NW_011494762.1:1926938-1936859 GCF_000754665.1 Bison bison bison
ATATCAATAACCTCAGATATGCAGATGACACCACCCTTATGGCAGAAAATGAAGAGGAACTCAAAAGCCTCTTGATGAAAGTGAAAGAGGAGACTGAAAAAGTTGGCTTAAAGCTCAACATTCAGAAAACGAAGATCATGGCATCTGGTCCCATCACTTCATGGGAAATAGATGGGGAAACAGTGGAAACAGTGTCAGACTTTATTTTTTGGGGGCTCCAAAATCACTGTAGATGGTGACTGCAGCCATGAAATGAAAAGACGCTTACTCCTTGGAAGGAAAGTTACAACCAACCTAGATAGCATATTCAAAAGCAGAGATATTACTTTCCCAACAAAGGTCTGTCTGGTCAAGGCTATGGTTTTTCCTGTGGTCATGTATGGATGTGAGAGTTGGACTGTGAAGAAAGCTGAGTGCCGAAGAATTGATGCTTTTGAACTGTGGTGTTGGAGAAGACTCTTGAGAGTCCCTTGGACTGCAAGGAGATCCAACCAGTCCATCCTAAAGGAGATTAGTCCCGGGTGTTCATTGGAAGGACTGATGCTGAAGGTGAAACTCCAGTACTTTGGCCACCTCATGCGAAGAGTTGATTCATTGGAAAAGACCCTGATGCTGGGAGGGATTGGGGGCAGGAGAAGGGGACGACAGAGGATGAGATGGCTGGATGGCATCACCGACTCGATAGACATGAATTTTCGTGAGCTCTGGGAGGTGGTGATGGACAGGGAGGCCTGGCATGCTGTAATTCACGGGGTCACAAAGAGTCGGACACGACTGAGCAACTGAACTGAACTAACATCTCTATAGAGATGGTATATTTTATTATCTGAAATATACTTAAATAAGTGTAAGAAAACATGCCTTGATGCTTCTTTTACTGAATTAGGCATTTCTTGTCTAGTATAATTGGCTAAATTTAGATTTTAGTATCACATTCACTTGCCAAAATATTTGGCTGTTTTGACAGACAGGTTTGTTTAGCTTTACAGACACTGTGATACGGATCAGGAACCGACACAATGACGTGATACCCACAATGGCTGAAGGTGTGGTTGAATACAAGGAGAGCTTCGGGGTGGATCCTGTCACCAGCCAGAATGTTCAGTATTTTTTGGATCGTTTCTACATGAGTCGAATTTCAATTAGAATGTTACTTAATCAGCACTGTAAGTGTCTGGAAGTCAAGAGAAGAAGCTAAATAATCTGTGTTGGTACATTTTACATTTATTTAGAAAACTTCCTTTTAGGGAGAATATTTACTTTTACTTTTTTTTTGTATTAAGGAAAGCAAATAGACTGCCATTGAAAGGAGGTTTTTAAATTTATGTTTAACGTTATGTAGAATGTTTATGTTTTAAGGAAAATACTTGTTCTACTGTTTTGATACCAATTAGAGAAACAGTATTCAAATCCAGACAGCAGCATTATGTATTTTAGCATATTTTATTTGTTTTTTAATTTTTTATAGCTTTATTATTTGGTGGAAAAGACAAAGGAAGCCTATCTCATCGGAAACACGTCGGAAGTATAAATCCCAACTGCAGTGTGGTTGAAGTTATTAAAGGTAAATGCGTTTCTCCTTTCAGGAAGAATGCCAATTCAGAACTGTTGAGTGCTATTAAAACAGTTATTTGAATCATGAGATAAAATGATATAACCCATGCATAGGTTTGAAAATGCCTTTATAATGCTAATTGTGCACTATGTATAGGATGAATGTTTTGTTGATGCTGTGCTTTATTAGGCAAAAGGCGAAGATATTATGAGAGTATTTATTTGACTTCAAAATATTTCCTTATTCCCTCCTTTCTAATTCCCTATATTGAAGCCATAATTCATAATAGTTTGGCTTGTATCTTGCCACAGCTTTTTCTGTTTGAACCATATATGCTTGTGCACGCACATAATTGTTGGTCTTACATTGCTGTTTTTGGAACATGGGGTAGTTTGTGTATGTTTTTCTATAAATTTACAAGCATCGTGCCATGTGTAGTATACGTGGGTATACACCAGGTCTTTGAATGACTGTTAGGGATGTATCAGACTGTATTAATCCGTACTCCTATTGATGCATATTTCTGTTGTTTCTATCACCAACAATATTGCAGTAGACATCCTTATATATGTGCTGACTTTTGCTAGTATTTTAGAAGGCAGGGTTTCTAGAATTAAAAATATTTTAAATGTATTTAAAATTTTATAACTCCAAAAATGTATCAAACAATGAATGAAAGTGAGTATTCCCTAAACCCTTACCAATTCTAAATTTTATTTACATGTATTGTAAATATTTTCTTCAATCTGCTGGTTTTCTTTTTACTTTGTTTATGGTTTCTTTTTCCATACAGATATTTGAAAATTTTTTGGTAATCATATCTGTCACTTTTTGCTTTATACGGCCTTAGGCTTTGTCATGTCATACTATAAAAAGACCGTCCCCAAACTAAGATTATTAAAGTATATTTTTTTCTGTAGAAAGCTTTAAAATTTCATTTGTCTATATATTATTGCCATCTTCATGAAGCAGAAGTAAATTTATTTAATGACTTTTTTGTTTTGATTCACACTAGATGGCTATGAAAATGCTAGGCGTCTGTGTGATTTGTATTATATTAACTCTCCCGAACTAGAACTTGAAGAACTAAATGGTAAGCCTGATGCCTTTTCCTAAATGATTAGTATTATGATTACCTGAGAAGGAATGATAAGTTAGATTTGTTTTAATATAAAACAACTTGTTTATTGGATATGAAAGCTGAGGGAGAGAAATCATGTTAAAAATATTTGTATTTATGTGTGTGTACGTATATATGTATATTTTTTAATTTAGTTGGATTTTTTCTGAAAGACATTTTGCCTTTTTCTTTCCCATTTTCATTATTTTAATTGATAATATTGATTCTTTGCATATTTTTTATTTCCTGGTTAGTCACAGAAAAAAGTGATCCTCCTCTGGTGGCTCAGATGGTAAAGAATCTGCCTGCAATGCAGGAGACCTGGGTTTGATCCCTGGGTCGGGAAGACCCCTTGGAGAAGGGAATGGCTTACCCACTCCAGTAGTCTTGCCTGGAGAATTCCATGGACAGAGGAGCCTGAGCCTGGTGGGCTACAGTCCATGGGGTCGCAAAGAGTCAGACACGACTGAGCGACTAATGCTTTCAAGAAAATTACATCTGACTTTTATATGTACTTCATGGGGTCGCGAAGAGTCGGACACGACTGAGCGACTGAACTGAACTGAACTGAATGTAAGGTTTACCCTTTAAGATTTCTACTTCCTGAGTTTCAAACCAATTTTTTATTGTCGAGGAAGTAAAGACTGGAGATGTGAAAGAAGAAAGAAAGATGTCCATCTGTTGGAGACTCTGATTATCTCTGATGGTCTTCTTTTGGACACAAAAGGTTTAGATGCCTCGGAAGGAGATTGATGAGTCTCTCTCTGTCTTCCCTGGAGGTAGGGTAGTTTGACAGAGGGAGACATTACCTCAGTTAGAATGACCCTGTAAGAAGCAAAAATTAAATAGGCTTCTGCTGAGTTGTATTCTGGACCTTAGAGTGGGAGGGCAGTGGAAGAAGTTGCCCCATTGAAAATAGAGTTGCCTGGTTTTTCTAAAGCCATAATAGTACATTCAGTGAATAAGAACCACAAGGCACAAGTGACAGTTTGGGAACCTGAACTGCTGTGGGCAGTTTCCAGATGTACCATCTGTGTTTCCCAGAGCCAGTTTATTCATTGGAGAGTCCAGCTTATTGGCTGAATGAGAATTCTGAGGTATGGCGACTCTTACTCCTTTACTGAAAGTTCTGGTTTGCTTATTATCTGTTCTCTACCCCCAGCTAGGCTCCTCTTACATGTTTGAATGTAGAATTAGTGGCCCTTGATAAGTCAATGCTAGCTCAAAGTTTTTATTTGAATCTATATGCACAGAAATGCCCAGAATAAAACAAAGCATCCCACCTGGGTGAAACAATTAAAAAATGGCTTTTTAAAGAAAGAATGTATTTATGTGAGTTGGACCATGGAATTTAAAGACTTTAACACTTCTTTTTGGAAGGAAAAAATTCTGACCGTAAGACTGAGTGTCTTAAACAGACTCAACCATCATAGACAAGAATGGGAAGATGGGTTGGTAGATGGTTATGCAGGATTGCAAGAGTGACTGCAGGACTCATGTTGTCACAGGCAGGTATAAATTGTGTGAGCCTGGCATTCAAACACAGATACAGTAAAAAACTGGTGTAGCCCTTCTCCCCCCAGTAGTACTATCCTCCATAGTAAATGTTTTCTTTTCAGCACTACACAATATATTCTTTAAAATGCTTTAAGCACATCTCTCTGTACTTTCATATTTTTCTCTTCTGCTCTGTAGCAAAATCACCAGGACAGCCAATACAAGTGGTTTATGTACCATCCCACCTCTATCACATGGTGTTTGAACTTTTCAAGGTTTGTAACATAGTATTACATCACCTTTATCAGTCCTTTCCTAAGGTTAGGAATCTGCTTTGAAAGTTTAAATACTCTACCAGGTTTTCCTCAGTTTCATTAAAAGATGCCCTTTGGTGTTTCATGGCACATCAGTGCAGATAAGCTGTTGGTCAACACTGATGCCCTCAGTGTAGTGGTAAGCTCAGACCTGGGGCTCAGAAAGACCTGGATTTGAATTCCAGTTCTGCCACCTAAGATGTGTGTGACCTTGTGCAAGTCTCTCAACCCCAAGCCTCAGTTTCCTCCTCTGTCAAACAAGGATATTATTATTATCCAGGTTGTTACGAAGATTGAGAATAATATCCTAAATGTCTTATACAATGGCAGCACGTTATACGTGTTTGATACAATTTTATTTGTATTTTTACAAAGCAAAATGTTTAGAAGAATGATTCTCCACCCCTAAAGGACCACAGTCCCACTGTCATACACATTGTTGTATGCATTTTTTTGGAGAAAGTCGCTTACATTGACTTATGTGACTTCTGCTGTTATATTTGCTCTTTACAACAAAATTTGAAAACTAAATACAATTGTGCTCATAATGTTGAGAGTACATTTTTTTCTCAGCACCATACCAAAGACAGTTGCTGGTAGACAGGAAAGTGTGTGATGAGTATGGGTCCATGGGGCTGAAAATACTACCCCACATCAAGCCTGTAGTCTCTCTCAGTGTGGTTACCATGTCTTCAGCCAGGAGCAGGTGGAAGAGAGACGAGGTGGCTTTCAGCCTGATCATGAAAAAAGAAAAATACACTGAAACATAGAAAAACTGGCTGACTGTCTTAGAATAACAAAGATTGAAAAATGTTCTTGGTTCTAAGACAGCAAGAATGTATCTAATATTTTACAAAAATCTTTCTACCAAAGTGGTTAAATGAATAAACGATTTGCACTTAAAGGATTAAAAGTAATTTTTTCCTTGAAATTTCAGTCACCTAAAGATCTCATTCCCTATGATGCTTAATAAAAGAAACATTACCATATTATATAACAGACTTTATATCATATCAGTAATAATGGCTTCCATCTGAAACCTGATCTTAAACAGCCTTTGGTAGAGATGACAGAATCTCTTCCTCGGGAGACTCTGTCCTGATTGGTGTTCCAGGGCTACACACTCCAAGTGCAGTCCAGCCTTTTGCCTTTTAAACTGTATCTAGTCTTGGCAGTTCCTGCTTCAACGCTACATGTCGTGTTATTGCTTAGTGCTTATGCTCTGTTGACATCGTGTACCCTGTGTCCTTTAGAAATTGGTCAAAACTGTTTTACTGTGTAAATAAATATTCTGGTTTCCAATTAGTAGTAAATTAGATTTATTTCTACATCATAATAAGACTTGTATTAGTACTAAATGAAAAAATCGCTTTTTCTTAATTTATGCAATTATGACAGCAGTTTATGACAATTAAAATGGTTCTTTAAAATAGAGATGAGACTGTTTTCAAAAATAAGATTTGCCCATTGTCTCCCAAATTATAAAAATATTTGGGTAGAATTTTCTGCTTTCATATAAAGCTAGTTAAAAATGTTGAGATTCTGATTTTAGAAAATATTCAGAATTTAGTTGGGATTTTTACCTACCAAGTCCTCCAAAACTGACTTATTTTTTAGAAGTAGTTCTTTAAATTTAGTTATGAATTACAATTCTTAGGCATGTTTTCATTAAAATTTTTAAAAATATCAAGGAGTGCATATATACTTGAAAATTGTACTTAATTTCTCTCCTTCTTTAAAGTTGTATCTTTAACATAACCCTTATGTATTTCAGAATGCAATGAGAGCAACGATGGAGCATCATGCTGACAAAGGTGTTTATCCGCCTATTCAGGTCCATGTCACACTGGGTAAAGAGGATTTGACTGTGAAGGTGAGTGCTGTTTTTTTAAATTTTTAAAAACTAATGTACAGACATGTACATGTTTTCCAGAAGACATAATTTATTCTTAGAAAGAAAGAAATCCTGTTCCTTCTAGATAATAAGCACATCGTTTCATTTATCTGGCAGGTTATGAAATTTTCCCGTGAGTCCGTTTCTGTTCTGACCCTTCATCCAGATGATTCAGGTTAAAGTAAACCCTGGAGACAGACAGTTTTGTAGAATCATGTCTGTCTAGTTTGATATCTACTTCGATAAGTAAAATCTAAAATATTTGGGTATTTACAGTATTATGTAGATAGTACATAATTTCTCCTTTTTAAACAATGTTTTAAAATCTGCTTTTAAGTGTTTCATTTGATTTTCCTAACAGCTCTTCAGTAAGGGGCAAAGGTAATTTTATTCTCAATTTTACAGAAACTAGACACAGTGATTAGCTCATTATTAAATAGCCAATAAATGACACAGGACAGGATGTCAGTCCTTTGACCCCTGTTAAGTTTCTGAGTCGTCCAACTCTTTGTGATGCCATGGACTCCTGCACGCCAGGCTCCTTTATCCTCCATAATCTCCCTGAGTTTGTTCAAATTCATGTTCATTGACTCTAGTCCCAAGCCTTTTCTACTATATTTTTCTTAGATAGCTCAGTTTCTTAGAGTATGATGATGTTTCTCTTTTTTAAATAATCATTTAAAATTTTGTATTGAATTAATAAATGCAGAGAGATGAAAATGAAATATGTCAGTTCCTTGCCACTTGTAGGTCACTACTCAGAGACTGTCTTTTTGTTATTTCTTTTCATATTGCTGTAGTTGAAAGACATTGTCTAATATTGCTGTTTATGAAATTAAAATTTTTTTAACAGCAAATATTGGCTTTTGGTTATGGTAGCTTAGGAGTTAGCTCTCTTAGAGCATCTCCCCTCTCAGTTGCCTAGCCTCAGTTGCCATTTTCCCAGTATTTAAGTCCATACGTGGAATTCCAGACTAGAAATAATCATCTTTCAGAGACTTTGAAGATATCTAGTGTTTTTTTTTAAATACACAATTCAGTGGTTTTTAGTGTGTTCACAAGGTTGTGTAACCATACCACTGTTTAATTTCAGAACATTTTTCTCAATCCCAAGAAAAAAACCAGTGCTCTTTAACAGTCACCCCTCATTACTCCCTCTCCCCACCCTTTGGCAACCACTAATCCACTTTCTGTGTATGGACTTCCCTATTTTGGACACTTCATAAAAATTCAGTCATACAATATGTAGTCTTTTGTGACTGACTTCTTTCACTCAATATAATGTTATAGCATGTAGCCATTCATTTTTTTTGTTGTTGTTATTATAAATAATGCTGCCATTTGTGTATAAGTGAACATTGGTTTTCGGGTCTCTTATGTATATACCTAAAAGCTGAATTGTCTATAGGTAACTCTGTTTAACTTCTGAGGAATACCAAACTCATTTTAAAAGTGACTGTACCATTTTACATTTCCATCAGTAATGAGTGAAGGTAGCAATATTTCCACATCCTTACCAACATTTGTTATTGTCAGTCTTTTTGATTATAGCCATTCTATTAGATGATAGCCATTCTAATTCTAATATTTCATGGTATTTTTTTTAAGTGTCAATTAAGATCCTTTGCTCAGTTTTTAAGTAGGTTGTCTTTTTATTGTTGAATTGTAAGAGTTTTCTCCATTTGTTTATTTTCTATTCTTGATACTAGTCCCTGATGAGATATATGATTTGCCAGTGTTCTCCCATTCTGTGGCTTACCTTTTCACTTTCTTGAGTGTTCTTTGAAACACAAAGATTTTAATTTTGAAGAATTTTAATTATTCTGTTTTTTTTCATTTATTGCTTGTGCTTTTAGTGTCACATGCAGGAAGCCATTGCCTAATTCAAAAGTCACAATAATATATGCCTTTGTTTCTAAGAGTTTTAAAGTTTCAGTTCTTACATTTAGGTCTTTGATCCATTTTGAGTTAATTTTTGTAAATGATTTGAAGTAGGGAATCCAGTTTCATTCTTTTGCCTGTGGATAATCTGGTTGTCCCAGTACCATTTGTAAAAAGACTATTTTTTCGCATTCGAATTTTCTTGTCATCATTGTCAAAATTTAATTGCTTATAAATGTATAGGTTTATTTCTGGATTCTCAATTCTATTCCATTGGTCTGCATATCTCTCCTTAGGAACATTTTGATTATTATTTCTTGGTTGTAAATTTTGAAATTGGCAAATGTGCTTCCTCAAACTTTGTTGTTCTCTTTCAACGTTTTTTGGCTATTGTGGGTTCCACGCATTTTCATAAGAATTTTAGGTATCAGTGTGTTAGTTTCTGCAAAGAAACATCAGCTTGAGTTTTTATGGGGATCAAGTTCATTGTTTAAATCAAGTAAGTCTTCCAGTTTGTGAACAACAGGATTTCTTTACACTTATTTAAATCTTTTTTCCAGCAATGTTTTCTGACTTTCAGTGCACAAGTCTTACACTTCATCTATTAAGTTTGTACTTAGATATTTCATTCTTTTCGGGGCTTTTTAAGTGGAATTGTTTTCTTAATTTAATTTTTGAATTATATATTGCCAGTATATAAGAATATAAGTGATTTTTGTGTGTTGATCTTGTATCTTGCAACCTTGCCAGAGTCATTTATAAGTTCTTATAATATTTTTTGTGACCGCCTTAGGATTTTCTCTACACAAGATCATGTCATCTACAAATGGAGATAATTTTACTTCTTCCTTTCCAATCTGATTTTTTTTTCTTTGCCTAATTGGTGTGTCTAGAACCTCTAGTACAGTGCTGAATAGAACTGGTATCTTTTTCTTTTGCTGATCTTAGGAGAACTTTTAGTCTTTTTTTTCTTCTTCCATGTTTATTTTTGTTGTTCAGTCACTAAATCATGTCCAACTCTTCGATATAATGAGCTATTTTTTTATTATGCTATTAAGAACAAACATTTATTTACTTATTCAACTGAATTCATTAAGTATTTGATCTGGGCTTAATAACCCTCTCAATTCCCTGGCTTTTGGCACATTTTAGACACCACCCTTATAGCAGAAAACAAAGAATAACTAAAGAACCTCTTAGTGAATGTGAAAGAGGAGAGTGATAAAGTTGGCTTAAAATTCAATGTTCAGAAAACTAAGATCATGGGCATCTGGTCCCATCACTTGAACACAAATGGGAAAACAATGGAAACAGTGAGATACTTTATTTTGGGGGGCTCCAAAATCACTGCAGATGGTGACTGCAACCATGAAATCAAGACACTTGCTCCTTGAAAGAAAAGCTATGACCAACCTAGACAGCATATTGAAAAGCAGAGACATTACTTTGCCAACAAAAGTCTGTCTAGTCAAAGCTATGGTTTTTCCAGTAGTCATGTATAGATGTGAGAATTGGGACCATAAAGAAAGCTGAGTGCTAAAGAATTGATGCTTTTGAACGGTTGGAGAAGACTGTTGAGAGTCCCTTGGACAGCAAGGAGATCCAACCAGTCCATCCTAAAGGAAATCAGTCCTGAATATTCATTGGAAGGACTGATGCT
>NW_011494762.1:1936959-1937662 GCF_000754665.1 Bison bison bison
AGGAGATCCAACCAGTCCATCCTAAAGGAAATCAGTCCTGAATATTCATTGGAAGGACTGATGCTGAAGCGGAAACTCCAATACTTTGGCCATCTGATGCGAAGAACTGACTCATTGGAAAAGACCCTGATGCTAGAAAAGATTGAAGGCAGGAGGAGAGGAGAATGATAGAGGATGAGATGGCTGGATGGCATCACCAACTTGATGGACATGAGTTTGAGTAAACTCCGGGAGTTGGTGATGGACAGGAAAGCCTGGTGTGCTGCAGTGCATGGGGTCGCCAGGCCTCGTCTTGGGTTGAGGCATGGAACTCCGCTTGCCTGTCGAGGTGTCCCCGGGGAGAGAGGCCACTTGTCGAGCTGTATTTGGAACCTGGGGGTTTTCCGGATGACGCACGGGTGAGTCACTGCCCCGTCGTGTTGACTTCATTCACAGGGTGGAGTTCGGAGAGGTGTCCGGGCATCGGGTTCTTATCAAGAGGGGACCGGGAAATCGGGGTGCTTCGCAACGTGGAAGCACCCACGAGGCCACGTCTGGAATGTCGTCGTGAGACCGGCCTCATCCTGAGGTGCGACCGGAAGGTCGGGAACCCCTTCCAGACAAAGCAGGGGAGTCGACCCTCCTGTGGAGATCAGGAGGGTAGAAGGGGCTCAGAGGAAGTGGTGCCGGAAAACCTCGGTGTTCCTCTCCAGGGAGACCGGGA
>NW_011494762.1:1937762-1942250 GCF_000754665.1 Bison bison bison
CTTGATGGACATGAGTTTGAGTAAACTCCGGGAGTTGGTGATGGACAGGAAAGCCTGGTGTGCTGCAGTGCATGGGGTCGCAAAGAGTAGCACGTGACTGAGTGACTGAACTGAACTGATGCACACAGCTGGGGCTTCCCAGGTGGCACTAGTACAGAGAACTTGCCTGCCAGTGCAGGAGACTGAGAGACTCGCATCTGATCCCTGGGCAGGGAGGACCCCCTGGAGGAGGAAATGGCAATCCGCTCCTGTATTCTTGCCTGCAAAATTCCATGGACAGAGGAGCCTGGATGGCTGTAGTCCATGAGGTCGCAAAGAGTTGGACGCGACTGAAGGACTGAACATACAGCACATACATACAAGTTAGGTTTCCTTTAAAGTGAAAGCTTTCAGTCTTCATCACTAAGCGTGGTATCAGCTGTGGGTTTTTTGTAAATACTGTTCATGAGGTTGAGAAAGCTTACTTTCATTCCTAGTTTGTTAAGTATATATCATGAAACTGGCTTCCCTGACTCAGTGGTTAAAGAATCCGCCTGCCAGTGCAGGAGACATGAGTTTGATCCCTGGGCTGGGAAGATCTCCTGGACGAGGAAATGGCAACCCACTCCAGTATTCTCGCTGGGAAATACCATGGACGGAGGAGCCTGGTGGGCTACAATTCATGGGGTCACAAAAGAGTCAGGCAGGACTTAGTGACTAAACAACAACTACAACAGTATCATGAGAGGATGTTGGATTTTATCAGATGCCTTCTCTGGGTAGATTGGGATGATTATGTGGTGTTTGTTCTGAAGTCTACCAGTTGGTGTATTAGAATGATTGATTTTTGTGTGTTGAACCAACCATGCATTTTGGGGATAGGCCTCACTTTCTACATTTTTTTGAGGATTTTCGCATTGATATTCATAAGAGATATTTATCAGTATGTAGTTTCTTGTGATATCTTTGTCTGCTTTTGATATCAGGTAATACTGGCCTTCTTGAATAAGTTGAGAAGTTCTCCTTCCTTGTCTGTATTTTAGAAGGTTTTGAAGGATTTGTATTCATTCTTTAAATGTTTGGTAGAATCCACCAGTGAAGCCATTTGGGCCTGTTCTTTTCTTTGTGAGAAGAGTTTTGATTACCAATTCAATCTCTTCATTTGTTATACATCTATTCGGATTTTCTATTTCTTTCTGAGTTACTTTCTGTAGTTTGTCTAAGGATTTGTCAATTTCACCTAGGTTTTCTTATTTATTGGTACACAGTTGTTCATGGTTTCCCATCATAATCCCTTTTATTTTCTGTAATTTTGGTAGTTGTTGTTGTTGTTGAATTGCCAAATCATGTCCGACTCTTCATGACCCCATGGACTGCAGCACACCAGGCTTCCTTGTCCCTCATCATCCCTGGAGGACACCCAAGTTCATGTCCATTCAGTCAATGATGCCATCCAACCATCTCATCCTCTTATTACCCTCTTCTCCTCCTGCCTTCAATCTTTTCCAGCATCAGGGTCTTTTCCAAGTTAGCTGTTCACATCAGGTGGCCAAAGAATTGGAGCTTCAACTTCAGCATCAGTCCTTCCAATGAATATTCAGGATTGATTTCCTTTAAGATTGACTGGTTTGATCTCCATGCTTTCCAAGGGACTCTTAATAAGAGTCTTCTCTAGCACCACAATTCAAAAGCATCAATTTGTCAGTGCTCTACCTTCTTTATTGTCCAGCTTTCAAATCCATACATGACTACTGGAAAGACCATAGCCTTGACTCTGCGGACCTTTGTCAGCAAAGTGATATCTTTGCTTTTTAACACAGTCTAGGTTTCTCATAGCTTTCCTGTTTGGAAGGAATCATCTTTTAATTTCATGGCTACAGTCACCATCCACAGTGAATTTAGAGCCCAGTAAGAGGAAATCAGTCACTGCTTCCACCATTTCCCCTTCTGTTTGCCATCAAGTGATGGGACCAGATGCCATGATCTTCAATTCGGTTCAATTCAGTCGCTCAGTCATGTCCGACTCTTTGCAACCCCATGGACTGTGGCACGCCATGCCTCTCTATCACCAACTCCCAGAGTTTACACAAACTCATGCCCATTGAGTCGGTGATGCCACCCAACCATCTCATCCTCTGTCATCCCCTTCTCCTCCCGCCTTCAATCTTTCCCAGCATTAGGATCTTTTCAAATGAGTCAGCTCTTCGCATCAGGTGGCCAAAGTATTGGAGTTTCAGCTTCAACACCAGTCCTTCCAGTGAATATTCAGGACTGATTTCCTTTAGGGTGGACTGATTGGATCTCCTTGGAGTCCAAGGGACTCTCAAGAGTCTTCTCTAATACCATAGTCACATGCATGGGGAGGCCATGATCTTAGATTTTTTTAATACTGAGTTTTAAGCTGGCTTTTTCACAATCCTCCTTTACCCTCATCTAGAGACTTTAGTTCTTCTTTGCTTTCTGCTGTTAGAGTGGTATCATCTGTATATCTGAGGTTGTTGATATTTCTCTTGGCAATCTTGATTCCAGCTTGTAACTCATCCAGCCCAGGGTTTTGCATAATATGCTCTGTGTATAAGTTAAGCAAACAGAGTGACAGTAAACAGCTTTGTGATACTCCTTTCTCAATCCTGAACCAGTCAGTTGTCCCATGTCCAGTTTTAACTTATGCTTTTTGACCTGTATACAGGTTTCTCAAGAGACAGGTAAGGTTGTCTGGTGTTCTCATCTCTTTAAGAGTTTTCCACAGTTTGTTATGATCCACACAGTCAATGAAACATAGGTAGATGTTTTTCTGCAATTCCCTTGCTTTTTCTATGATCCAGCGAATGTTTGATCTCTGGTTCCTCTGCCTTTTCTAAACCCAGCTTGAACATCTGGAAGTACTCGTTTCATGTAATGCTGAAGCCTAGCTTGGTGGATTTTGAGCATAACCTTACTAGTATCGGGGGGCTTCTTTGGTGGCTCAGATGGTAAAGAATCTGCCTGCAATGCAGGAGACCCAGGTTTGCTCCCTAGGTCAAGAAGATCCCCTGGAGAAGGGCATGGCAACCCACTCCAATATTCTTGCCTGGAGAATTCCATGGACAGAGGAGCCTGTCCATGGAGTCAAGAAAATCAGAGATACCAAAGGAACATTTCACGCAAAGATGAGCTCGATAAAGGACAGAAATGTTATGGACCTAACAGAAGCAGAAGATATTAAGAAGAGATGGCAAGAATACACAGAAGAACTGTACAAAAATGATCTTCACGACCCAGAGAATCATGATGGTGTGATCACTGACCTAGAGCCAGACATCCTGGAATGTGAAGTCAAGTGGGCCTTAGAAAGCATCACTACGAACAAAGCTAGTGGAGGTGATGGAATTCCAGTTGAGCTATTCCAAATCCTGAAAGATGATGTTGTGAAAGTGCTGCACTCAATATGCCAGCAAATTTGGAAAACTCAGCAGTGACCACAGGACTGGAAAAGGTCAGTTTTCATTCCAATCCCAAAGAAAGGCAATGCCAAAGAATGCTCAAACTACCGCACAATTGCACTCATCTCACATGCTAGTAAAGTAATGCTCAAAATTCTCCAAGCCAGGCTTCAGCAATATGTGAACCGTGAACTTCCTGATGTTCAAGCTGGTTTTGGAAAAGGCAGAGGAACCAGAGATCAAATTGCCAACATCTGCTGGATCATAGAAAAAGCAAGAGAGTTCCAGAAAAACATCTATTTCTGCTTTATTGACTATGCCAAAGCCTTTGACTGTGTGGATCACAATAAACTATGGAAAATTCTGAAAGAGATGGAAATACCAGACCACCTGACCTGCCTCTTGAGAAACCTGTATGCAGGTCAGGAAGCAACAGTTAGAACTGGACATGGAACAACAGACTGGTTCCAAATAGGAAAAGGAGTTTGTCAAGGCTGTATATTGTCACCCTGCTTATTTAACTTATATGCAGAGTACATCATGAGAAATGCTGGACTGGAAGAAACACAAGCTGGAATCAAGATTGCCGGGAGAAATATCAATCACCTCAGATATGCAGATGACACCACCCTTATGGCAGAAAGTGAAGAGGAACTCAAAAGCCTCTTGATGAAAGTGAAAGTGGAGAGTGAAAAAGTTGGCTTAAAGCTCAACATTCAGAAAACGAAGATCATGGCATCCAGTCCCACCACTTCATGGGAAATAGATGGGTAAACAGTGGAAAGTGTCAGACTTTATTTTTCTGGGCTCCAAAATCACTACAGATGGTGACTGCGGCCATGAAATTAAAAGATGCTTACTCCTTGGAAGGAAAGTTATGACCAACCTAGATAGCATATTCAAAAGCAGAGACATTACTTTGCCAACAAAGGTTCGTCTAGTCAAGGCTATGGTTTTTCCTGTGGTCATGTATGGATGTGAGAGTTGGACTGTGAAGAAGGCTGAGCGCTGAAGAATTGATGCTTTTGAACTGTGGTGTTGGAGAAGACTCTTGAGAGTCCCTTGGACTGCAAGGAGATCCAACCAG
>NW_011494762.1:1942537-1942742 GCF_000754665.1 Bison bison bison
TTTATTGTGCCCATCTTTGCATGAAAAATTCCCTTGGTATCTCTGATTATCTTGAAGAGATCTCTAGTCTTTCCCATTCTATTGTTTTCCTCTATTTCTTTGCACTCATCACTGAGGAAGGCTTTCTAATCTCTCCTTGCTATTCTTTGGAACTCTGCATTCAAATGGGTATATCTTTCCTTTTCTCCTTTGCCTTTCACTTCCT
>NW_011494762.1:1942842-1965133 GCF_000754665.1 Bison bison bison
TGCTGCGATTCATGGGGTCGCAAAGAGTCAGACATGACTGAACGACTGATCTGATCTGATCTGATCTGAGGAGCCTGACGGGCTACAA
The DNA here is from genome assembly GCF_000754665.1 of Bison bison bison. Lineage (NCBI taxonomy): Eukaryota > Metazoa > Chordata > Mammalia > Artiodactyla > Bovidae > Bison > Bison bison. The sequence goes on from NW_011494762.1 coordinate 1,942,931, forward strand.
TCCATGGGGTCTCAAAGAGTCAGACGTGACTGAGCAACTAACACACACTTACTAGCATGGGAGATGAGTGCAGTTTTCTGGTGTTTGAACATTTTTTTAGTACTTCCCTTCTTGAGGATTGGGATGAGCATTGACCTTTTCCAGCCCTGTGGCCACTGCCGGGTTTTCCAAATTTGCTGACATACTGAGTACAGCAGTTTAATAGCATCATCATTTAGGATTTTAAATAGCTGTGCTGGAATTCCATCACGTCCACTGACTTTATTGGCAGCAGTGTCTCCCTAAGGCCCACTTGACTTCACGTTCCAACATGTCTGACTCTGAGTGAGAGACTGCACTGTCGTGGTTATCCGGATCATTAAGAACTTTTTTGTACAGTTGTTTTGTGTATTCGTTCACGGTTCACTTATTGCTGAAGCCTGGCCTGGAGAATTTGAGCGTTACTTTACTAGCGTGTGCGATGAGTGGAGTTGTGCGGTAGTTTGAGCATTCTTTGGCATTGCCTTTCTTTGGGATTGGAATGAAAACTGACCTTTTCCAGTCCTTTGGCCTCTGCTGAGTTTTCCAAATTTGCTGGCATATTGAGTGCAGCACTTTCACAGCATCATCTTTTAGGATTGGAAATAGCTCAACTGGAATTCCATCACCTCCACTAGCTTTGTTCTTAGTGATGCTTCGTAAGGCCCACTTGACTTTGCATTCCAGGATGTCTTGCTCTGGGTTGGTGATCACACCATTGTGATTATCTGGGTTGTGAAGATCTTTTTGTATAGTTCTTCTGTGTATTCTTGCCACCTCTTCTTAATATCTTCTGCTTCTGTTAGGTCCATACCATTTCTGTCCTTTATTGTGCCCATCTTTGCATGAAAAATTCCCTTGGTATCTCTGATTATCTTGAAGAGATCTCTAGTCTTTCCCATTCTATTGTTTTCCTCTATTTCTTTGCACTCATCACTGAGGAAGGCTTTCTAATCTCTCCTTGCTATTCTTTGGAACTCTGCATTCAAATGGGTATATCTTTCCTTTTCTCCTTTGCCTTTCACTTCTCCTCTTTTCTCAGCTATTTGTAAGGCCTCCTCAGACAGCCATTTTGCCTTTTGGCATTGCTTTTCCTTGGGGATGGTCTTGATCCCTGCCTCCTGTATAATGTCTCCAACCTCTGTTCATAGTTCTTCAGGCACTCTATCAGAAATAATCCCTTGAATCTATTTGTCACTTCCACTGTATAATCGTAAGGGATTTGATTTAGGTCATACCTGAATGGTCTAGTGGTTTTCCCTACTTTCTTCAATTTAAGTCTGAATGTGGCAATCAGGAGTTCATGGTCTGTGCCACAGTCAGCTCCCAGTCTTGTTTTTGCTGACTCTATGTAACTTCTCCATCTTTGGCTGCAAAGAATATAATCAGTATGATTTTGGTATTGACCGTCTGAGGATGTCCATGTGTAGAGTCTTCTCTTGTGTTGTTGGAATAGGGTGTTTGCTATGACAAGTGCGTTCTCTTGGCAAAACTCTATTAGCCTTTGCCCTGCTTCATTCTGTACTGCAAGGCCAAATTTGCCTTTTACTCCAGGTGTTTCTTGACTTCCTACTTTTGCATTCCAGTCCCTTATAATGAAAAGGACATCTTTTTTGGGTGTTAGTTCTAGAAGGTCTTGTAGGTCTTTATAGAACCATTCATCTTCGGCTTCTTCAGTGTTACTGGTTGGGGCATAGACTTGGATTACTGTGATATTGAATGGTTTGCCTTGGAAACAAACAGAGATCATTCTATTATTTTTGCAATTGCGTCCAAGTACTACCTTTCAGACTCTCTTGTTGACTATGATGGCCACTCCATTTCTTGTAAGTGTTTCTTGCCCACAGTAGTAAATGTAATGGTCATCTGAGTTAAATTCACCTATTGCAATCCATTTTAGTTTGCTGATTCCTAAAATGTTGATGTTCACTGTTGCCATTTCCTCTTTGTCCACTTCCAGTTTGCCTTGATTCATGGACCTAACATTCCAGGTTCCTATGCATTATTGCTTTTTACAGCATTGGACTTTACTTCCATCACCAGTCACATCCACAACTGGGTGGTGTTTTTGCTTTGACTCCATCTCTTCATTCTTTCTGGAGTTACTTCTCCAGTGATCTCCAGTAGCATATTGGATACTGAATGATCTGAGGAGTTCATCTTTCACTGTTGTATCTTTTTGCCTTTTCATACTGTTCATGGGGTTCTCAAGGCAAGAATACTGAAGTGGTTTGCCATTCCCTTCTCCATTGGACCATATTTTGTCAGAACTCTCCACCATGACCCGTCCGTCTTGGGTGGCCCTACACGGCATGACTCATAGTTTCATTGAGTTAGACAAGGCTGTGGTCCATGTGATCAGATTGGTTAGTTTCCTGTGATTGTGGTTTTCAGTCTGTCTGCCCTCTGATGGAGAAGGGTAAGAGGCTTATGGAAGCTTCCTGATGGGAGAGATTGACTGAGAGGAAAGTTGGGTCTTGTTCTAATGTGCAGGGCCATGTTCAATCTTGAATGCAATTTTCTGTTGATGGGTGGGGCTGTGTTCCCTCCCTGTTATTTACCTGGGCCAAACTATGGTGAAGGTAGTGAAGATACGACCTTCTTTAAAAGGTCCCATGCATGCACTGCTACATTCATTGCCCCCAGCCCTGCATCAGGCCACTGCCAACCCACGCCTCTGCCAGAGACTCCTGAACACTTACAAGCAAATCTGGGTCAGTCTCTTGTGGAGTCACTGCCCCTTTCTCCTGGGTCCTGGTACGCAGAAAGTTCTGTTTATGCCCTCCAAGAGTTTGTTTCCCAGTTCTGTGTAAGTTCTGGCAGCTCTCTGGTGGGGTTAATGGCAACCTCCTCCAAGAGGGGTTAAGTCATACCGAAGTCTGCTGCACCCAGAGCCCCTGCCCCTGCGGTAGTCCACTGCTCACCCACACCTCCACGGGAGCCATTCAAACGGTTCTGTCTCATCTCTGTGGGATCTCTGGGTCCTGGTGTACGCAAGGTTTGTCTGAGCCCTCTGAGCGTTTCTGGCAGGTATGGGGTTTGATTCTAGATGCACTTTAGCCCCTCCTGCCGTCTTGCTGGAGCTTCTCCTTTGTTCTTAGACATTGTTTGTTTAGTAACTTTTTGAAACTAATTCTGTGAAGTCTATATTCTTTGTTGTGTGTGCTTTCTGGTTAGTGGTCAACTAATGATTGAACTGAAGTTTCCTTAAATGCCTTCGCCCAGTCTTTGTCAAGGGATTCTGTGTGCAGTTTGGAACACACCTTCAATGTTGAATCAGGTTGTTGACAATTCTTGACTTAACCTTTACATTCCGCTTGTACAGAGCTTCAAGGTCAGGTGGAGGTGAATGCTTAGACTCTCTCAGGTCCTTACTAAACATGGCCGTGAGCATGAGCATGACCATCTAGGTTCCCCGATATCCTTGAGTTTTTCTAAGCACCTATGGACATCTCATTCCTTAGCTTTTCCAACTAAGTTTTTTGGGTAGCCTGTTATTTGCCTTAACTGTTGTAGACTGCCTCAGGCAGCCATCAAATTAATCAGTTACCTCTAATTGTCTTTGATAGGTGTTTCTGAGGATGGGGAGTAGGAGCATGCAAGACTTTTTGCATTAAGGAGCTCAGAATCAGGTCAAAGGTCAAAGAACGAGTGTTTCCAGTGGCTGTCAGGCTGCTGGTTTCACTCTGATTGCAAGTTGTTGGTAGTGGGGATGGGAGGTCGGGAAAAGCCAAGTTAAAATACCGCAAAGCTCATTGTTGTTTTTCTTGAGTACATACTCCCCTTATTGCTACAAGCCTGTGGTTAATTTCCAGAGTTCTAACGATTTGTGCCTTTTTGCTTTGGTGCTTTGATGGGAGACTTTTTGGAGCTCCTTTCTCCACTGTTTCTGCTGACATTACTTCTGCTCTTCCTTTTGAGAAGACTTAACGCATTGGAGAAGGAAATGGCAACCCACTCCAGTGTTCTTGCTAGGAGGATCCCAGGGACGGGGGAGCCTGCTGGGCTGCCATCTGTGGGGTCGCACAGAGTCAGACACGACTGAAGTGACTTAGCAGCAGCAGCAATGCTTATTCAAATTCCTGTTTCTTTGTGTCTGACCAGTTTTAAGTGAAGTTTAAGTTCTTCAGCTCTGTTGTGACATTTCATAATGATGTGACCTGAAGTGGCCTTTTTGTACCCATTGAGCTGGGACTTTTAGAATTTCCACTGTTTCCTTGGTACTTTCTTCTTTTCTGTTTATTTTTCTGATAGTTATATTTCAAAAATTCTGGGCTTCATGAAATGGCCCTCTAATTTATTCTTATCTTTTCCTCTTATTTTTATGTCTTTAACTTTTCATTCTACTCTGAGATTTCTTGACTTTGAATTCCCAACTCTTACTAAATTTTTATTTCTATTATTATAAATTTCCCAGGAACTATTATTTTTATTATCTTTTCATAGCATTCTGTCCTGGTTTCTTCTTTTATCACTCTGAGGATAGTAATACTAGTTGCTTTTTAAAAAATTAATATGCCTCAGCTCTCTCGACTAGTTCCTCTGAACTTTTTTCTATTTATCCCTCTTGGCTATTCATATAAAAGAATGGATCACAAATAAATATATGGCAGTATCATCTGTTAGCTAAAAAACTAATATGAATATGTCACTTTTTTCCAGTCCAGATGTTAATATGTGTATATTTTTTGGTTAGTTATGTGTCAACTACTTGCCCATTAAGGTTTATTTGATTCAAAATAAGCCGCCTGTCTTCTGCTTTGGGACAACAGCTATGCTACAGCATGGTCTTTCTCATACCTTTTTCTGCTTCTGTTTCATGTGCTTTAGCATGCTGGTCTGCAGTTGCGTTCCATTACTTGTGGTCATCCATCACTGCATGGATCAGTATTCACTGAGCTCTTAGGCTCTCAGAGACTCATTCTGTGCTGGTAGACAGGCTTTGCTAAGGGAGTCTGCCTGTTTGCTGTAAAGAAATGTTCATGATAACCCAGCAGTGACACTCCTAGATATATACCCGCAAAGCTTGAAAACAGGTATTTAAGCAGTGAGTATTCATAGTAACATTATTCACAACAGCCAAGAGCTAAAAACAACCCAGATGTTCATCAGCTGAATAATAAATCAACAAAAATGTGGTATATAGTGGAATATTATTTGCCCATAAAAGGAGTGAGGTATTGGTGCATGCTACAACGTGAATGCTGCAACATTAAAAATATGTCGAGTTAAAAAAAAACTAAACACAAAAGGCCGCACATTATATATGATTTCATTTATATGAAATGTCCAGAACAGACAAATATATAAGGACAAGAAATACATCAGTGGTTACTTAGTGTAACCAATAACGAGTCCCGGGTTTCTTTTTGAGGTAATGAAAATATTCTAAAATTGACTGGAGAAATGGTTGCACATACGTATGAATGCGGGCATACCTTGCCTTGTTTTACTTGATTGTGCTTTGCAGATACTGCATTTTTTACAAATGGAAGGTTTGTGGCAACCCTGCATTGACCAAGCCTGTCAGTGTCGTTTTAACCAGCAGCATCTGCTCATTTCATTTCTCTGTGTCACATTTTGGCGATTCTTGCAATATTTCAAACTTTCTCATTATCATGTTTGTTATAGTGATCAATGATCTTTGATATTACTCTAATTGGTTTTTTGTTTTTTATTTTTAAATTAATGGATATGTACATTTTTTAGGCCTAATGCTTTGCACACTTAATAGACTACAGTATAAATGTAAACATAACTTTTATAGGTACTGGGAAACCAAAAAATTCAAATGAATAGCTTTATTGCAATATTTGCTTTTTTGTGGTGTCTGGAACTGAACTTGCACTATCTCAGAAGTATGCCTGTTTGTTAAAAAGCCACGGAGTTGTACACTGTTTTGAAAATTTCATTGTTTATGTATATTTGGCTGTGCTGAGTCTTAATTGCAGCACATGGCATGCAAACTGTTAGCTGTGGCATTTGGGATCTAGTTCCCTGGCCAGGAATTGAACCCAGGCCCCCTGCATTGGGAGCGTAGACTCTTAGCCACTGGCCCACCAGGGAAGCCCCTGAGTAGTACACTTTAAACGGGTGGATAGTATGGTATGTGAATTATATTTTCATCAAGCTGTTTTAAAAAAGCAAAGCTCATAAGGGTCTTAAACAGACTGTTCCAGAAGTGTTTGTAAATGGTCTTAGCTGCATTAGGCTCTACCTCTTCAAATCCAGTTTGCATGACTCATCTACCCTTGTTAGCTCTTTATATAGAGCTTTGAACCCCATCACTTACTGTAGACTTTCAGGATCAAAGCCTGGAATTTTTTTCCCCATTCTTTTCGCTGTTCAAATTACTGACATTTTTAACTTATTATGCCTCTGCTAAGTTAGAATTTTTTTTTCTAACTTACAAGTCTAACTGCTCTTTCAGACTTGGTGTTTGGTCCATTTGCAGTAAGTGACATAAGTATTAGCACCACATATCTGATAAATTAAAACTTACACATCTTGGTTCATTCACTGTTGGCAATTTTTTTTTTACACACCTGACCTTGAAAAAGCTGTTGTATAAGAAACTTCGGGAGCTATGGGTGAGTTCAAGGTTAGTAAATTTCCTGCCTTCAGAACTGTCATCAGGTTAGTAATGATTCATTTCCCTTGGACCTGAAAATCCACATACATTAGCCAGGGAGCCTAGTGTTATGAGAAACAGGACATTAGGGATGGCAGGTCTCGGTTGGATGACATTGAGAAGTGGTGGTTTCATGCACCAAGGAGAAAACTTTAAAAGTAATCGGCCAACTTCTCTTCCTCCGCCTTCCTGTTGACATGACTCCACACCACCCTCCACTTTCACAATCTCTTCCCTTTCGCTTGGCATAGTCTTGTGTTTCTATGATTCTCACATTTTTCTTCAAATAGTCTTCAGAGGTTTTTAAATTTCCACATCTCTTTTACAATATATTTGTCATCAGAGTGCCGTTCTTGTCTTGAAGATACACAGACCAAATGTCTGTCTCTCTATTTCTCCCTCCTTCCCTTTTCCCCAAAGAACTCAGGTTCTCTGGTATAAGATCTGTTAACAAGTTTTGTGGAAACACCTTTGACCACTTTAAAAACTGGCCCCAGGTTTGGTTGCAATGTATTATTACATTTTTGGCTACAGAGCAAAAGCAGTTACCTTTATCATTCTTTAACTATGCTCCTATGGCTTAGATGACCCCTTTACTTCTAATGAGATGACACTTTTCAAAGGCCCCTTTGGCCTTTCTGTTCCACTCTGCTTTTGTCCTACTGTCCCATGGCTAGAAATCACTTCTTGTGTCGTATCTGCTGGATTGCTGTACTGCTTCTGGCCAGAAGGTTAAGGAAAATCGCTAAGTATTTATTGAACTGTACCTTCTTATCTTAGTATCTATTCTAATTTGTTTTTTATTTAATATTTGTAGAACCACGCTTCTGATTCATGTTACCAATAAATATGTAGCAGAGCATTAAATTGAAGGATGAATAATTAACAAATTGATGCATTTCAGAAAATACCCAGAGCCCTTTATTCACCTTACTAAAATAAAGCTCTTCACATGGCTTTGAATTCATAGCCAAGAACAATTTCAAGCATAATGCTACATACAAGTTCCTAATAATGTTCTTGTGTATTTTTATACTGTAATTATCTAATTATAGACATATCAGAGGCAAGTCTTCAAATGGCATTTCAAAGCAGATTTTTATTTTAAAAATTAAAATATCTGTGAATTTCTGTTGTGAGAGTAATATATATGTGTGTGTGTATGTACACACACACACAGTTTTTTGACTCAACTGACATGAGTTTGAGCAAGCTCCGGGAGTTGGTAATGGACAGGGAAGCCTGGTGTGCTGCAGTCAATGGGGTTGCAAAGAGTTGGACACAACTGAGCAAGTGACTGAGCTGAACTGAAAGTTTTTGAGACTATAAAAACTCAACTATATGTTGTTAGTGAGCAACTAACACTATAAGCCATTCAAATTGACTTTTTATTATATATAATTCAGTATGGTTTTTATCTATATGTCAATACGTTAAAAGCAGGTTTGTTTGAATATCACAACCATGTTAATATTATAGATAGTAGAATCAATTTAGATTTTGTGACTAGAAAATGGCTATAGTAGATTAGAAGATAAAGCTATACAATGTGTTGTTGCTGTGTGGTTGCGAAGTCATGTCCAGCACTTTGTGATCCCATGGACTGCAGCACGCCAGGTTCCTCTGTCCTCCACTGTCTCCTGGAGTTTGCTCAAGTTCATGTCCATTGAGTTGGTGATGCCATCCAATCATCTCATCATCTGCCTCCCCCTTCTCCTGTCCTCAGTCTTTCTGAGCACCCATATCTTTTTCTGAGTTGACTCTTCGTCTCAGGTGGCCAAAGTATTGGCGCTTCAGCACCAGTCCTTCCAGTGAATATTCAGGGTTGATTTCCTTTAGGAATGATTGGCTTGATCTCCTTGCAGTCCAAAAGACTCTCAAGACAAGCTAGGAAAATATGTTCCATGTTAATTGAAGAAAAACCTAATGAAGACAATCTGTAAATAAATTACCAAATTCAGTATAGCATATGATTTGAGTTGGAAAAGAATATAAGAACAATACAAAGAACTATGTCCTTTATAACTTACCAGAAAGTTGTCTGGGAGACTATGCTGTGAAATTACTTGTAGATGAGACTCTTAAAACACAATGAAATGGTCCTATTTTTTCCTCCCTGAAAATGAAAATTGTATTTTTTTTTTTTACCATAATAGAAATAATTGTGGAAAAAAATTAAGAAACTAAAGCCCCCAAAGAAGAAAATCACTTATAATTCCATTAAAATAGAATTATATTTCAATATAGACTTCTGTAATTTTTATGGAATTAGAATGTTATAAATGCTTCTCCATCTTTTTGCTACTTAACAATATTTTATGACCATCCCATGCCAATACATACTAATATTTAATGGCAAAATAGTATTCTATTTTAGAATGTATATTAGTTTGCTTAAATAGCCTGTTTAGGTGGTAATCCAGTTTTAGCTGTTCTACACAGTGCTATGATGGATATTCTCATACATACTTTGCATGCTTTTCTCATAATTTTCTTAAGATAAGCATTAAGGGTCAAAGGGTACATGCATGTTTAATCAGATTGCCAAACTGCCTGCCAGAGAGGAATTACAAATTTGTTGTTATCCAAGATAAGCTAAACCTCTTCCTCATTGTGTGCTGCATCATTAGTGTACTGCAGGAATTACACAAAACCACCGCATTGAAAGCAGGCTTCACGGGGGTCTCGGTGGTAGAGCATCCGCCTGCCAACCCAGGAGTCAAAAGAGATGCGGGTTTGATCCCTGGGCTGGGAAGATCCCCTGGAGAAGGAAATGGTAACCCACTCCAGTATTCTTACCCAGAGAAGCCCATGGACAGGGAAGCCTGGCAAGCTACAGTCCATGGGGTTGCAAAAGAGTCAAACATGATTTAGTCACTAAACAACAGCATTGAAAATCTATATCGCAGTGGAGTTCTTTATATCTTAAAGTTCCATGTATTAGAGGGATTAAGTCCAGCAGTGGGGGAAATGTTTATGTTTGTAACTTGGATCGCATGGTATTCATTTTGAAAAGCAGGGCTCGTCAGCCACAGTTAAATGGTGACACAGCATGAATGGGTATTTTGCTGTTTCTGGGACTTGGTCCGAGGGCATAATCCTCTCTCTCCCTAGATGAGTGACCGAGGAGGTGGTGTTCCTCTGAGGAAAATCGACCGACTCTTTAACTACATGTACTCCACTGCACCCCGGCCTCGTGTCGAGACGTCCCGAGCAGTGCCCCTGGTATGTGATCAAAAAGCTGTGAAGTGGGTTTGTGTGACTTGCCAAAAAAGAGGTTACCACATAAATCAGTTAAGCCATTGTGTGGGGTTCACAAACAGGATGAAGGAAAGCTATTAGAGAAAAACAGCAACAACACCTTCCCCTAAATTTATAGTTTTTGAAATAATTTTTTTAAAAATGATGAGTTTTAGAGTTCTTATTGCCAAGCTTGATAGTGGTGTGTCAGTAGTTTCCATGTGGTAAACCACATTTTGATAAACTGTTATTAATGTGAAGTCTAAATTACTAGCTGTACTAGTATCTGGTCAACACTGATTGACTCTCTAGTAATTTTTTTTCCCCTCAAGTACTTGTAATTAGAAAGACTACATATTTGAGGCTCAGAAGTGATACTAGAGTTCTAATCAATTTAACCACCTGTGGCTCAAATAACAGTTGTGTTGATGGCTTAAAAAAAAAAAATCAGTCACCTCTTTTCAGGTTAATAAGATTAGCTTTTGAATGGACTCAGTCCTGGTCCTCCAGGCCCAGAAAAGTGCTTTGCCAAATCTCTCACCCAAATCTCTCGTTGCTTGAGGCTTTGAAGGTTCTCTGGCGCATACCCTGGGCTTATTTTGTAGCGTGATGAAAAACAGTCTAAGATGGGTTTATTTTAGACTCTTTCCTAGGAAGTCACTGCAAGGACTTCATTCAAACTGCACAGCACATTCTAGTTAAACAGCACAGATTCTGTAGCTATAGCTGCAATACGGTTCATGTCTTACCAAACCTTTTAAATGATTGCTCTAGTTGAGATATGGGTAGGCATCCATGTGCCCGAGGACAGAAAAGGTCAAATAAACTTGAGTATCTTCTTAGATTCCAATTTTACTGTAAGTGGAGAAAAGGGATATGCTCCTTTTGTAATAAACAAATTTTGTAGAATTTTTGTGGAGAGCAGCATAGCGTACTCATCCAGACTCTAAACTGTTCCATTCTCAGCTCTACCACACCCTAGCTGTTCAGCCTTGGGAATAGTATTGACCCTTCAGTACCACAATTTCCCCAGCCTTGAAGATTGAATTATTGTGAAGATTGAGTTAATATATGTAAACACATTTTTTAATAGTACCTGGCGTGTAGTAAATGCTGTGTAAGAGTTGTTTAGGATGCAAGATTTATGTGAATTTTTAAGAAAAACAGGAGGGTTGACATGACACAGGCTGCCCACACACCTTCACAGCCTTCCCGAGGGTAAGCCTGTGGTGGTTGAGCTTTCACAGAGCTATTATGACCCCTGCTATTATGACCCCTTTGTAAGGGGACCAGTAAACAAGCACTGGGGCAGCCATCCGGTCATGCTGATTACTGAGCTGCCTTCATGTGGGTGCCTTCAGGTGCGCATCTGCAGGGACGGAATGTCTTCATGCCGTAAACTGTTCAAAGAGGACTATCCACATTTCCCTCTTCCTCGTCAGTTATCCAGTTTTGTTCTTTCCAAGTCTCTGACCAGCCAGCCCATTTGCCGCTGCCCATGGGCCATGTAGGTGTTCCAGTTCGATTTCCACCCACTGGTAGGATTTGCTCTCAGTCCTGTCTTTTGGGCTTGGCCCCGAGAGAGGCTGTGGTGACAGGGCAGTCCATGTTTGGCTGGTGGGGGACACTGTGCAGACCCAGCAGTGGGCCAAGCCCACGATGTTAGTTAGCATTAGTTAAAGAAAGTTAGTTTCTTCTAACTACTTACAGGGAAGCCTGAGGGCTCCACAGGCGTGTAGCTGAGGGAGAGGCAGTGATGAAGTAGATTGGGTACTACGGGATCCTGAGCCACCTGCTCGTGCAGAAGTGGAACCAGTTAATGTACCCATCAGAGTCTCACTTGGAAAGAGATAGTTCAAATTATGATAATTCATGAAAGGCTTATCTATAAAGAGACAAATTACAGAAAGAGGGATGGGATAGTACAGGAATCCAGGCTAGCAGCAGCAGAGCTGTCACCACCTGACTCAGGGAAGACAAGTCAGCAGAACCCGGAAGGGAGTGTTAGAGAGCAGCTGCTTACTCCCCAGGGCCTAGCCCGCCCAGGAGCAAGGGATGATGACCCTGAATGGCTCCCTGCAGACTCCTGCTGGGCTCCCCATCGGCTAGACACATAAGCAGAGGCCACAGAAGTCTGCTCCTGTCAACTCAAGCCAGCCTCCCAGGACAAGGGGAAATGTGGAGAATGGGTAGTTTATTTGGAGGGGCAAACTGAAACTCTGGTTTAAAAAGTCAAGTAAAAAACGATGGCAGTAGGTAAGGCCAGAGCCTGGATTTGTTACTAGCACCGATTCCTGAATCAACATACACTCTTCACTAAACTATTATATGAAATATCATTAAACAACTAAGTTGGTGATAAAAAAAATTTTTTTTTTTTTACACTTATCCAAATGTTCTGCTTCATATTAAAGAACTGATAGGATTTATCCAGGTAAAGGCTATTCCGGATACAGGGAACAGAATGAGCAAAGACACAGCTTCAGCTGGACCGGAAAGTGGGAGGCACACACCTGATCTTGTTACATCTTTCGAGCTCTCTTTTAGAAGCTTGGATTTTTATCTCAAGGCAATGGGTTGGAGATGGTGAGGGTTGGTGGGTGTTGGGGTGCTTTGAAGATTTCTAAGTGGGGGAGATGACCTGTCAGTGAGTATTAAGAGAGTCGACCTATTAGGGATCTCTCCAGGTTCAGGACTCAGGCTGAGTATGGTATTCATGGTATGAAGTCGTGAGATGCATCTGTGAGGTTGCCACCAGGTCTTTCTACTCTTGCTCCTGAAAGAGAGAACATGTTTTAAATGATATTGCCGAAAGCAGTATAGGGATACTCTGGAGCAGGCCAGTAAAGAAGAGAGAAGCATCCTCTTTCTAGACCCCCACAGGTTGTTTTACAGGAAAAAGGAATTTCAAATGACCAGAGGGAAGCCATCTAATACAGTGCTCGGCTAGGCTGCAGCTTGATCACTTTCACTACTTAAGTATTAACAGGTCTTTTAGATGCAGGCCCTGATAGCCCTGGGATACTCCAGTAGCATTATTTTAATTAGAGAAGTATTTCAGTGTGTGGCTTTCTGAATAAAATTTCATTTTTTCTCAAACAGGCTGGTTTTGGTTATGGATTGCCCATATCACGCCTTTATGCGCAGTATTTCCAAGGAGATCTAAAGCTCTATTCCCTAGAGGGCTATGGGACAGATGCAGTCATTTACATTAAGGTAAAGACCATAGTCTTCTGGACTTAATGGTACTTCTGGGACTTTTTGATTGTAAGATACCAGTATTTAACTGTAATGAGACTTTCTTCTACCTCATGCTATTAAAATACAAACATCTGTGTTTTCTCTTTTTTTTAAACAAGGATCTCATCTGTTTTGACAATGATCTCTTTGTGGAAAAGAAATGCCCTTACCCATAGTGATCAGGACTATGATTGTTAGTAGAAGAAAAACTGGGTTAAAGTGGGCAGTCAAAAAGTTATGTTAAAATTAAATTTGGATCGCTTCTCGGCCTTTTGGCTAAGATCAAGTGTAGTATCTGTTCTTATCAGTTTAATATCTGATACGTCCTCTATCCGAGGACACAGAAAAAAAAAATAAATAAATAAAATTAAATTTGTAGTTTAAGATACATGAATGGACGTTGATTGACCAGTCTTTGATATACTTGCTAAGGTCTTTCATTTGCATATGGATCTTCAGATTGAAGTTTTAATTTCTTTCTTACAGAAGCTATACCTACAGTACATTGTTTTGGTTTCTTTAATCAAAGAAACAGCCAAGTGCATAATCATTACTGATTTTTATGCAGTTCTTACAGTTGTCTTCTCTTTTTTGACAGCAGTTTTTATATAACTTTCCTTCACGAGTCTTTATGAAACGTCATCTTAGTTTTCAGAGAACCTTCCCCCCACACCACCCCTACATTTTTGTGTGCTTTGTTAAAAGCAATATTTAGATTAAATTACAGGGACAGATTTAAATATACTAACAAATTTAGGAACAATGACAGGGGACCCTTGGTAGGCATATAGCTCACCTGGTGGAGGCAGACTTACCTGGGATGTTCCATGTGTTTATATGACACATCAGTGTCTATTACAGGGACAGAAGGCCCTCAGCCCCACCAGCGTGCTGCATTGGTTCAGCCGCGGACTGGTGGAGGTGCCTCCGTTTTTAGTGACTCTAGTTACTCTTATTCTGGCCACTAGATGGCACCTATTTGATAGGAAATGCTGAAGACTACATTAGAAAAAGTAAATTTGTCTGAAAATGTTGTTCTTTGAAGATAAAAGTTTTCTTTCTTAACCATCTCAGTTGTGAGGAACTTAAAAATACTGCCTTCATGTTGCCTTTTTTATCATCAAATATAGTGTTTTTATTTGTTTTGTTATAGATCAAGGGGTTATGGCAGTTCTGGCATAAAAAAAATATAAGTATAGGTGAAAGATTTTTAGCTCCATTTTGGAAAAAAATAGAATACAGGAGGTCTTACAGAATAATTAAAAATATTCTGTGTAATATTTTTATTATTTCCTCAGGTAAGAAAGGAGGATCTTGAGGCTGCGGGTGTATGGGGTTTGCCCGCAGCTGATTAGCTAATGTGACAGAACTTGGGAAAAGATCTTTGACCTATTACTCCTTAATTATGCATTTTATGAGAAGCAATAGGATATGCCAGTGGATGATTTGTATTAGTTCAGTGTGTTACAATTTTTTAGCTTAAAATTACACTTTTCTTGTAGTGATGAAATATTTTAAAATCCTCTGAATCAAAATGTTTGCTTTGTTTCCTAAATGAAACATTTGTACAACTGACATAAATTTGATATTTTTATATATGAAACAACCCCCCCAACACACAGAATTAAATATTAAATTAAAATATCCTTCCTTACCATTGCTGGAATTAAACTTCTAGTTTAATATTTTCTGCATCTTAGGGAATACCTTTTGCTTAAAGTTGAAATCTTAACAACATATCCTAATTTGAAGATAATGAGGAACATAGTTTATCTCAGTGATACACAGGAAGCCGAAATAGAACAGTGACTTAATGGCGATAATGTTGGAAACATGAAATTACAGTCTGCCCTCTATATCCCCGAGTTCTGCACCCATAGATCCAAGCATGAATCAAAAATATTTGAAGAAAAAAAATACCAGAACGTTGCAAAAAGCAAAACTTGCTTTTCTTGCACATCAGCAACTATTTACATATTTATTGTATTTGTATAGCATTTACATTGTATTAGCTATTGTAGTTAATCTTGAGGTGATTTAAAGTCTGCAGGAGGGTGTGTGTAGATGACATGCAGATACTGCAGCATTTTATATACGGGACTTGAGCATCGGCAGATTCTGGTACCCAGCGGGGTTGGGCGTGATGCCGAGGGTCAGCTGTGCACGATGTGGAAATCACATATGCTATGACTAAAATCGGTGACTTTAATGGTAGGAAAAGACACAGGCTCAAGCCCAGATTTCATTAAGTGCTTTTACATTACATATATTAAGGTACCTGTGTGAAGTTTTGTGCTTTTACACTTAACTGACTTTTTAAAGTTCTGTTGAAAATGAACTTCTGTTGATCAGATTTTATAAGAATGTCTATTACACTGTGTAAAACTCAAAACCAGCAACTTCTAGGCTGGTTAGAGAATACTGCATGCAATAAACTCAACATGCACGCTAAGCAGTTGCCATAAGCTTTTAGTAAGTAACACGTTTCAGATGTGTGCTCTAGTTTAAAATGTATGTAGATAGTTTTATGATTGATAAAATACAAATCCAATATAGAGTATGGTTTAATTTGTAGTAAAACTTTTTGCCATTGTAGATTTTTCTCAAATAATAGATTCCCCAAAAAGTGCCTGACTTAGTTCCTGCTTTTCCTCCCAGGCTCTGTCAACAGAATCGATAGAAAGACTCCCGGTGTATAACAAAGCGGCCTGGAAGCATTACAACACCAACCACGAGGCTGACGACTGGTGCGTCCCCAGCAGAGAGCCAAAAGACATGACGACATTCCGCAGTGCCTAGACGCGCTGGGACCCCTGGGAAAATCCGGATGTGGCTTTTTATTAAATTTGGGAGGGTTGGTATCAGAACTACGTTATACCAAATACTTCATGCGTCGTGTTCGCAGTTAACTATTTGGATAGGTAGCATAGGTGGAAGATTAATTTCATTTACACTTGTTGAATCTCGTAAAGGACGAAGTTGTACCTATTTTACACCTATATTTTCACAATTAACTGAACATATTTTTAAGCAACAGTAGTTTTGGTCAACTTTCTCTTTACGATAGACTTCAGAAGCGTGAAAGTCTGCATTTCTACAGGAAGCTGTATGGTTGTTTTTTTAAAAATACTTTTATGTCTGCTAGAAACAGTTCCTTAATACTGAGTAGCCGGTTAGCCATCTTTCTGTTTTAGAGGAGTTCTGCCAGATTTTATTTAGTAACGACAAATGCGATACGAATGATCCTCAGACTGCGATTAAGGCAGCAAAAAGGCACCCTGTAAGTGTACAGCCAGCCACCTTTCAGCATCTACATGCATTGTCTTCACTCTGAAGTTAATTCATCATTTTTTAATTTTATTGCAAAGGATTGTAATGACTAGTTTCCTACGGAGTTAAGCCAAGATCATGGGCAGCCTACTTTGAATGTGCTTATGATTAATGCAGTGGGAAATTTTTGTACTAAAAACAACCAGCTGCTAAAATTCTAGATTGAATTTAAGAAATTGAGGGCAGAACATTGAGTCCTAGAAACTATACTAATGATTGTTGAGATTACCTGGGGGAGCTTTTGAGAAGGTTTTTCTGGGTCTTACTCTAGACATACAGAATCAGACTATAGCCGTAGCCCAGAAATCTCAATTTTTACAACACTTCCTAGATGCGTCTGTTGCCTTGCCTAGTTAGAAAATCACACTTTTAAAGTGAGTAATGAAGATACCACATTTGCTAAAGCAACAGATCTGTAGGTTTTGGTTTTCATCTATGGAAAGGTCAGACTTCTGGACTCTAAGAGACACAAAATGTTGCAATTAGAAGCATAATTAGAAGCAGGAGACAGGTTGACAACAGGAGGAGAGTCACGGAACCAAAGGTTTAAAACCATAAATGCACAAGTATTGACGAAAAACATGTTATAAAACTTATCTATCTATACTTCCTCAGGATATCTATACTTCCTCAGGAAAGAAAGTCACCTTGGGCTTATCACAAAAATCATTTGCATTCATATGGTAATTTGTAATATACAAATTTTTGGTATATCTGTATATAATGATAACTCTGTCAGGCTTAAGAAATACCAAACAGGTGGTATCACCTTCGTTTTGAGACTCAGAGTATGGCTCAAAGCTGCCCCGATAGAGTCAGGTCTCAAGCAGTATCTGCCAATCACTGTCAGCCACCTAGCCGAGGAGACCAGGATGCCGCGAGACTTAAGTTGTTAGTCTTCCCTCATCTTTTAAGCTGACAGGGAAATATATTGAGAATAAATTTTAAAGTAAGATTTTAAATGTTTAGAGAACAGCTATAATACTTAAATGGGGAAATTTATCTGGAAAATACAAGTTGAGACACCTCATTCTCCAAAGGGTTATGTAAGCTTAACAATTCTACACAAATTTGTAAATGGGAAGGGACGTTAAAGGGCTGTTAGCCCTGGACCCTCAGGTAAGAAGGAGGATCTTGAGGCTGCGGGTGTATGGGGTTTGCCCGGGGCTGATTAGCTAATGTGACCTATTACTCCTTAATTATGCATTTTATGAGAAACAATAGGATATGCCAGTGGATATTAGTTCGATGTGTTACAATTTTTTAGCTTAAAATTACACTTTTCTTGTAGTGATGAAATATTTTAAAATCCTCTGAATCAAAGTGTTTGCTTTGTTTCCTAAATGAAACATTTGTACAACTGACATAAATTTGATATTTTTATTTATGAAACAACCCCCTAACATACCCAAAGTGAAAATTTCTCTCTTTAAGAGGTAAGAAGTGGTGTTTTCAAAGGAGAAGTGAAATCTTTTCCTTTTTAGCTTCTTTTAAAGGTATAATGGTTTTTTACTTTGTTACTGTGGTTAAGGGACAGAAGATTACATACAGAAGTATTTGGGGAGGGGGTGCTTTCTCCTAGTTGGTTTTAAATTACTGTGCTAGTTTTTTAGAGTCTTACACTCTCTTTCCCACCAGCATTTAATATGATGCTTTGTAGATTTTTAAAATATACCGGAGGGTAAGAAGTGATACTAAGTGATTTTTGTAACCTGGGCATTTAATGAGTGTGCCAACATTTTTTAGGAAGAATCACAAAAAAATATTCTGCCCTATAATTAAAATATTAGCTGGCTTTAGATGTCTTCATACTTAATCACTTTCTTGCACTGTGAAGTTTTTACATGAAGATGTTGAAGTGGCAGTCTACCCTATTTTTTTTAATAAAATGTTTTGTGTATGGTAATAAATTGAAAACATGGATCAACTCTTATCCTGAAAATAAAGTGACCCAATTTAGGTTTTTAAAAATATAATTGTTTTAAAAATAAAGGTCTCTTCTCATCAAGAGTCAGCATTTTGTAAATATACAAGAAGTAGCAGGTAGGTGGCTCATACTGCCCCTCACTACGCTTGGTAGAGGAAGTGTTTTGAATTGAGATTTCCAAATTCTGATGGCAAGAGCAAGTGGTAAAGTTTGTATCGTTTGAGTTATGTTAGATTTCCATTATCCACACATCTGCAGATGACTAACTTACTACATAAATGAACATCTTCTGCCATGTGATTTTTTAAGAGGTTAAGTGAGTGTACACTTTGAATAAGTTTTCACAGCATAAGTATACAGGAAAAGGCTTAATTTAACCAGCATTGCTCTCTGTTTGTACCAGCTGTATGTGAGTCAGAATTAAACTCCTTTAATCCAAGATAGGTCCCTGTCCTGTTCCTGATTGATGGGATGAGACCATCAATCTTCCCTTCATTGTTGAAACCAACAAGTTCCATAATAGGACTGTGTACGTAAAGACCAGGGAGAAGACTTCTAGCATTATGGGCCCGTTGTGGCCTTGTGAGCAGCCAATTGGAGAGGAAGCCAAAAAACAAGTCAACCAACTTCAACTTGTACCTCCAATTACTGTGCTGTAACTGTGAAGTTCTAACAAATGAGTAATGAGAGTTGTGTTAGGCTGGTTTGCCCACAGCTTTTCTTGAAGAAACTTTTTTTCAGCATACTGTATGTGATTAATTTATGGCCCCCAAATGAATTTTCTTATAGCTAAACCCAGTGCACTTGAAAAAATGTGGTGTGAAGAACTTTATATATATCAGAAAAGAACACACCACTGGTTGGTTGGTTCTGGCATTCTTAAACTACTGCACCTTTTCTTCTACTTTGTTGTTGTTGTTGTTCTACATTTGGAGAGAAATTAGGCATATCATACCACACACTCTGCACATTCCTTCAGCAGTCATTAACCATAGGCTTCTAACAGTAAGAGACAAGCATGCCAGTTTTTGAAAATTGTGTAACATGAGATTTAGTCTGTATTCATATATGCATGTGCTTGTCAAATAGTAAATAATATATTATCATCATTATTATTACTATTAACACTTTTCCTCACTGGTGCCAATATTATAATTAGTCCAACTATATTACGTTCAGAACAGAGGTTCCATTTTAGTGGAGTTTGGAATGTGTTTCTAAGTCCTTTTATCCTGGAGCAAGATTGCCAGTTTTTGCTGCAGAACTTGTCTTGGAAAAGCTGTTATTTATACTGAGGAATAGTGGCAGCTATGTTTTACTTTGTTAGGAGATTTTTAAGCAGAACTATACAATGTTCATCCCAGTAAGGTCAACTAGAGAACTTCCATCTGAATGTTACATTCACTCAGTTAATTTTCTGCAAGTCTATGAGTCAAGACAAATCAAGACAATGTGCTACAGTTGTCACATAGAATATTGTCAGCACTTCAAAACTATAAAATTCCTATACCACAAAAAGTTTCAGGCCAATATCACCGATGAACATAGACACGAAAAGAATCAAAATACTAGCCAGTAAAAGCCAACAATGTGTTAAAAGGGTCATACACCATGATCACGTGGGCTTTATCCCAGGGGGCAGGAATTCTTCAGTACCCACAAATGAATCAGTATGGTACACCACATCAACAAACTAGAAGAATTAAAACCATATGATCATCTCAGTAGATGCAGGAAAATTTCCCAAAATTCAACACCCATCTATGATAAAACTCCAGAACATGGACATAGAGGGAACATACGTCAACATGATTAAGACCATATATGACAAACCCACAGCTAACATCATTCTCAGTGGTGTGAAGCTAAAAGCATATCCTCTGAGATCAGGAACAAGACAAGAAGGTCTGCTGTTGCCACTTTTATTCAATATAGTTTTGGAAGTCCTAGCCACAGAAATTAGGAAAAGAAAGAAAGGGACTCCAAAGTGGAAAAGAAGTAAAACTCAATTTTCATAGATGACATGATGGTATACATAGAAAATTCTAAAGATGCTAACAGGAAGCTATTAGAGCTCATCAATGAATCTGTTTGATAAAGCCAACCCTCTCTAGCTGTGGAGTGGCAAATTAAATTCTGGAGAAAAAGTTCCCTTTCATCTCAAAAAGGACCCTCAGTGACCAACCAAATAACCAGTAGGAACAATCATTAGATTGGTGATGGTTCATTTTCTGTGGTGCACAGCTGACCTTGATTATTGTTACTGGGTCCCAGTATGTCTTCACAAGGACTTGGTTAACCAATGGGAAGGTAGAGCTAAGTCCTTGTAAGCGATGCCTGTCGAACTTTAATGTACACGTGAATCACCTGGAAATCTTGGCAAAACAGATTCTCATTCAGCAGGTCTGCAATGAAGTCTGAGATTCTACATTTCTAACAAGCTTCTAGGTGATACTGATGCTGCTGACCCATAGACCACACTTTGAATAGCAAGAGTTTTAAAGCCTGTGGGATAAACTGCTCAGCATCGAAAGGACCAACTGGAGAGGTTAAACTGGTTAAGTATGAGTAGGGAGTCAGATATAGCTAGTAATTTGATTATCTTAGAGTGTTAAGGGGTAGGAGTGATCCATTCCTGATATTTGGAGTACTTAGTGGGGTATACCCATGAGCTTGAAGTCCTATTTCTATTTGTTAACTTATTTTTGGTGAAATCTCAGTTTTAAGGATCTTACCCAGTGGAACATGTAAATAATAAAAGTCCCAGTTAATGCAAGGAAGTGATATGCGTGTGTAGTGTTTATCTTCATATCCACTTCACAGGAGGATCATGGGAGATAACAGCAAGTAATAGCAGCTCCACTAACATCCCGTTATCTTCTGGTGGTGGGAAGCATGGACCCAATCCTGGAAGCTGTGGCACTTTTCAGCAATGATGGGGCAAAGAGAACTTGGGATGGCCCCTTAAGCAAGGTCCACGGGATACTTTCTCTGGTGATCCTAGATGGTGAACCAGTCTCCAGGATGTGTGTCCTGGAATAACACATCAAAGTCAGCTAGTAATAACCTCATATCAGTGACTGGAGCACTTCATTAGTGTTTTGCAATAATGCAGCAGATGATTGCAATGATTTAGCATAATACATGACTATCCTGTAAGTAGGGAACTGCTAAGGGTATAGTAAAGGAAATTTTGTTTATAATTTGGTTAGAAAACTGATGCCCTTATCACTATTAATGGAAAAAGATATTAAAATCAGTATCTGGGAAATTCCTACTGAGATTTGGTTGTGATAAATTTGTAGATCAATATGGGGAAATTTTACATCTTAACACTTTCAGTCTATGAACATAATATATCTCAATTTATTTAGATTGATTTTGGTTCCTTTCAATTCCTACTACTGAAAGGAATAGTAGTTTTCAGCATACAGATTCTGAACATATTAGAATTAAACATAAGTATTTGATTTTTGGAGCTATTATCAGTTCATTTCAGTCGCTCAGTCACGTCCGACTCTTTGTGACCCCATGAATTGCAGCACACCAGGCCTCCCTGTCCATCACCAACACCTGGAGTCTATCAGTGATGCCATCCAGCCATCTCATCCTCTGTCGTCCCCTTCTCCTCCTGCCCCCAATCCCTCCCAGCATCAGTCTTTTCCAATGAGTCAACTCTTCACATGAGGTGGCCAAAGTATTGGAATTTCAGCTTTAGCATCAGTCCGTCCAATGAACACCCAGGGCTGATCTCCTTCAGAATGGACTGGTTGGATCTCCTTGCAGTCCAAGGGACTCTCAAGAGTCTTCTCAAATA
>NW_011494762.1:1965233-1969776 GCF_000754665.1 Bison bison bison
AAAGCATCAAGTCTTCAGCACTCAGCTTTCTTCACAGTCCAACTCTCACATCCATACATGACCACTGGAAAAACCACAGCCTTGACTAGACAGACATTTGTTGGCAAAGTAATGTCTCTGCTTTTCAATATGCTATCTAGGTTGATCATAACTTTCCTTCCAAGGAGTAAGTGTCTTTTAATTTCATGACTGTAATCACCATCTGCAGTGATTTTGGATCCCCCCAAAATAAAGTCTGACACTGTTTCCACTGTTTCCACATCTATTTCCCATGAAGTGATGGGCCCAGATGCCATGATCTTCGTTTTCTGAATGTTGAGTTTTAAGCCAACTTTTTCACCCTCCTCTTTCACCTTCATCAAGAGGCTTTTGAGTTCCTCTTCACTTTCTGCCATAAGGGTGGTGTCATCTGCATATCTGAGGTTATTGATATTTCTCCCGGCAATCTTGATTCCAGATTGTGCTTTTTCCAGCCCAGCATTTCTCATGATGTACTTTGTATATAAGTTAAATTAGCAGGGTGACAGTATACAGCCTTGACGTACTCCTTTTCCTATTTGGAACCAGTCTGTTGTTCCATGTCCAGTTCTAACTTGCTTCCTGACCTGCATATAAGTTTCTCAAGAGACAGGTCAGGTGGTCTAGTATTCCCATCTCTAAATATCCTTAAAAAATCTTTTTTTCCCAGTTGTTCATTGCTCATACATTTCACCCTTCAAATCTCAAGTATGTCTCCTCAAAAGAAATCGTGGCTTCTGGGGTTTTACTGAGGACTGGACATAGCAGAATAAGATAGTTCCATCTGTGTTGACTTGGTCCTTGATGTGGTTCATAATTGAGTAAATGTCCAGGCTAATGCTGGGCTGCCATGAACTTGACCATGCCTTTCTTTCTGGCCCTCCCCACCTAGACTACCAGTTGTTTACTTCACTTGGGAGGGATCAACAGTATCATTTTGCTGTCTCACCCCAGGGCTGTTTGAATTTTCTTGTCTTGTGCCACAATTTGGTGTGATCAGACTACTTTTCTAGTTCTGCTTTAACTGAGAATCTGGAGGTTTATCTTGATTATGTCCTTATCCAAGCATCATTTGGGGCACTCATCTCTGATACCCTCTGCCACTCATCTCCAAAATGACAGACAGGAGATGACATTATTAAGCAATTATAAGAGGTTCAAGATCAGCCCAGACCCTCTGAGCCAGATTATACTCTGTGTGAGCATAAAATTCTGTTATTACAGATATAAAACCACTTAGGGGAGGGAGCATCAAGATGGTGCAGTGGGAAGACCTAGAACTCACCTACCCCCATGAACCCATCAAAAATACACCTCCATGTAGAACAATTCTCCCATAAAACCAATTGAAAACCAGCAAAAGACCACTTACACAACCAAAGCTGAAAAAAGATTTTCGTGTAACTGGATAGGACCAAAAAATAAAAGGCATCAGGTTGGGATCTGCACCCCTGGAAGGGATCTGTGAAGCAGGGAAGGTCCACATGGGCAGGCTCTTGCCCTGGGGAGCCCCCTTGCCTGCTGGGAGGTCTGTGAGTCAGAGAAGCTGGAGTGGCCCGGACTCTGCTTGCAAGGCGTGTGTACATGTTGCCTTGCTAGCAATCCGAGTGGAGAGAGACCAGTGCTGACAGCTGCCACCTCACCACCCTTCTCAGTCCCAAAGGTGTGTGGAGCAGGGCAGCTAGAATGTAGAGCAGGTAGACATTAATCTCCAGCATAGACGCCCTGGGATAGGACTCTGTCTAATTATGTGGAGACAGCCTAGAGGGCCTGGGGTGTGGTTCAGGCTGAACCTCAGAGCCCCGTGTCAGCACAGGCAGAGGGGGACAGGTCCAGCATAGGAACCCACTGTCAGCGCACGTGGTGGGGGATTTTGTCAGCCCACACACAGGGCAGTGCCATGCATATCTCGGGGCAGACAGTCCCTGGAGAGGAATACGTAGTGGTTTGTTTCCCAGTGGGAGCTCTCCAGGGCCACCCACCCCACACTGTAACTTGAGGCCAGATCTGGGGTGGACAGGTCTTGGGAGAGACCTGTGTGCAGGCAGCTTAAGTCCCAAGTGGTAGCACAGTCACCTCCATTCCTGCAGCCACAGCAGCCAGGCCCTAGCACCAGCCCACTCCACACCATAGCTGACAGGTTTTCAGCTTTTCTCTGTTGAGTATCATGTTGGCTATGTGTCTGAGGCCATATGACACCAAAGGAAACCATCAACAAAAAGACAACCTATGTAATGGGAGAGAATACTTGCAAATGATGCAACCAACAAGTGGTTAATATCCAAATAGCTCAAATGATTCAATATCAAAAAACCCAACCTATTCACAAAATGAGCAGAAGACCCAAACAGCCATTTCTCCAAAGAAGACAGCCAACAGGCACGTGAAGACACTTGATATCACAAATTATTAGAGAAATGGAAGTCGAATCCACAATGATGCATCACATAACACTGACCTGAATGGCTATCAAAAAATCTACAAATAATTAGATGCTGGAGAGGGTATGTGGAAAAGGAACCCTTGTACATTGTTGGTTGGAATGTAAATCGGTGCAGCCATTGTGGAAAACAGCATGGACGTTCCTTAAAAAACTAAAAATAGAGCTACCATATTATCTAGCAATCCCAATCCCAGGCATACATCCAGAGAAAACTCTAATTCTCTAATTTGAAAAGATACATGCACCCCAATGTTCATAGCAGTATTTACAGTATCCAAGATATGAAAAAAACCCAAGTACCCATCGACAGATGATTGGTTTAAGATGTGGTATACACGCAATGGAATATCACTCAGCCGTAAGAAAGAATGAAGTAATGCTATTTGCTGCAACATGAATGGACCTAGAGATTATCATACTAAGGGAAGAAAGAGAAAAATATAACACATGTAGGATATAAAAATAATACTTTTTAATTTTTAAAATTATTTTAATTAGAGGCTAATTGCTTTACAATATTGTGGTGATTTTTGCCATACATCAACATGAATCTGATGAATCTATATACAAAACCCAAAGAAACTAGAAACTAAACTTATGGTTACTGAAGGGCAAAGGGAAGTATGGATAAATTGTGAGTATGAGATTAACAGATATGATCTACTACACATAAAATAGATAAGCAACAAGGATTTACTGTATAGCACAGGGAACTCTATTCAATATCTTGTAATAACCTATCATGGAAAATAATCTGAAAATATATATAACAAATTACTTTGTTGTATGCCTAAAACTAATATTTTCAATCAGCTATATTTTCATTAAAAATACATAAAACATTTAATTTTGTGAATATCTTCATGGGTGGCATCTCTGGTGCCCCCTCTAAGGTAGGTCAATGGCTAAGCATACTTCCTGGGAAGTGATGCCGGGAAGAAGAACGCAGGCCAATTTAACAAGTGATGGAGTATATACTCCAAATAATATTGACTGTAGTATAATGACCCCCCAAAGAAATGGTATGTTGTGAAACCAAGCTTTTGCTTGGTCTTCTGATAAAATGTGCCAAGGTCTCCTCTCTCTTAGGCTTAAATTCTCAGTCAGTATCCATGACATCCACATGGCAAGGAGGATGTAGTAAGTCATACAGTCATACCATCTCTTGAATGGCCTTCTATAGTTTACTAAATCTCCATATTATGAGTCGTGCTTCCTCAAGTCCTCTTTGCTGCTAGAAGACAGACCTGTGTGTTAGCAATTAGAAAACCTGCACTAAGAAACATGAAGAAACAAGTCCTACACAATGTCCCATATGCTGCTGTGAATCATGGCAAGTCTGTCTGCCTTGCAGAGGGCGTCATGGTTGCAAGGAGCGTGTTTGTGAAATGGCATTGGTGTTCATGTGACAGGAAAGTCAATTTCCTAGATTTTAGTGCTCAGAGGTGGCAGAACACGGTGGTGATTTTTCCCTCTTTCCCTTTGTTGTTGTTGTTTTTACTTTTTTTTCTTGAGATGAAAGTCATGTAACCTAAAACTAACCATTTTAAAGTAATTCAGTGGCAACCAGTACAGCTGTACAAACACCATTTCTCTCTAGTTTCAAAACATTTTCATCACCCTTAAGGAAGCCCTGCACTATTAAGCAGTGGTGGTTTCTTTCTCATGTCAGTTTTGTAGTAAGATTTGGGATATTATTCCTGGGAGCTTATCCTAGAGTCATTTTCTGCAGTGGTAAATCACGTAAGATTGAAAGTATACAAGGGTAATCCTATAGAACAGTTTGGGTCTAGTTTTGTTTGTGGATGTTTTATCCCCCAGAGGAACATTTTAAATCAGCCAAAGACTAAACCAATATGCTTACATTTTGGGTCCAATTTAAATTCAAAATCCAACATAGTGCATTTTTTTTTTTAATTTTGTGTGTTTGGAAATACAATCAAACAACTGTGAAAATGTAATTGTGAAGAAAGCTAAGCGCTGAAGAATTGATGCTTTTGAACTGTGGTGTTGGAGAAGACTCTTGAGAGTCCCTTGGACTGCAAGGAGATCCAACCAGTCCATTCTAGAGATCAGTCCTGG